>NC_135663.1:66597904-66897904 GCF_964188315.1 Podarcis muralis
AAAATGATGCCAGAAGCTTGCAAATGCTCCCCTGAAAGGTTTGGCAGTCGAAAAAGAAGGCTTTTTATCAGAGGACAAGAAATCAGCCCTCAACAACTTAACCGGCGCAAAATATTTTTTTGAAAAAATCCCTAAGCCCCGGGGTCAGAATTTCAGCAAAAATCTGACTTTTGGCAATTCACTCAAAAATGGTGCCAACCGGTTGCAAATGCTCCCCTGAAAGCGTAGTCGATGGAAACAGAAGGCTTTTTATCACAGGACAAGAAATCAGCCCTCAACAACTAAACCGGCGGAAAATATTTTTTTTTGAAAAAATCCCTAAGCCCCGGGGTCAGAATTTCAGCAAAAATCTGACTTTTGGCAATTCACTCAAAGATGATGCCAGAAGCTTGCAGATGCTCCCCTGAAAGGTTTGGCAGTCGAAACAGAAGGCTTTTTATCACAGGACAAGAAATCAGCCCTCAACAACTTAACGGGCGCAAAATATTTTTTTGAAAAAATCCCTAAGCCCCGGGGTCAGAATTTCAGCAAAAAATCTGACTTTTGGCAATTCACTCAAAAATGATGCCAGAAGCTTGCAAATGCTCCCCTGAAAGGTTTGGCAGTCGAAACAGAAGGCTTTTTGTCACAGGACAAGAAATCAGCCTTCAAACCGGCGGAACATATTTTTTTGAAAAAATCCCTAAGCCCCGGGGTCAGAATTTCAGCAAAAATCTGACTCTTGACAATTCACTCAAAAATGATGCCAGAAGCTTGCAAATGCTCCCCTGAAAGGTTTGGCAGTCGAAACAGAAGGCTTTTTATCACAGGACAAGAAATCAGCCCTCAACAACTTAACCGGCCGAAAATATTTTTTTGAAAAAATCCCTAAATCCCGGGGTCAGAATTTCAGCAAAAATCTGACTTTTGGCAATTCAATCAAAAATGATGCCAGAAGCTTGCAAATGCTCCCCTGAAAGGTTTGGCAGTAGAAAAAGAAGGCTTTTTATCAGAGGACAAGAAATCAGCCCTCAACAACTTAACCGGCGCAAAATATTTTTTTGAAAAAATCCCTAAGCCCCGGGGTCAGAATTTCAGCAAAAATCTGACTTTTGGCCATTCACTCAAAAATGGTGCCAACCGGTTGCAAATGCTCTCCTGAAAGCGTTCTCGATGGAAACAGAAGGCTTTTTATCACAGGACAAGAGATCAGCCGTCAACAACTTAACCGGCGGAAAATATTTTTTTAAAAAAATACCTAAGCCCCGGGGTCAGAATTTCAGCAAAAATCTGACTTTTGGCAAGTCACTCAAAAATGATGCCAGAAGCTTGCAAATGCTCCCCTGAAAGGTTTGGCAGTCGAAACAGAAGGCTTTTTATCACAGGACAAGAAATCAGCCCTCAACAACTTAACCGGCCGAAAATATTTTTTTGAAAAAATCCCTAAGTCCCGGGGTCAGAATTTCAGCAAAAATCTGACTTTTGGCAATTCAATCAAAAATGATGCCAGAAGCTTGCAAATGCTCCCCTGAAAGGTTTGGCAGTCGAAAAAGAAGGCTTTTTATCAGAGGACAAGAAATCAGCCCTCAACAACTTAACCGGCGCAAAATATTTTTTTGAAAAAATCCCTAAGCCCCGGGGTCAGAATTTCAGCAAAAATCTGACTTTTGGCAATTCACTCAAAAATGGTGCCAACCGGTTGCAAATGCTCCCCTGAAAGCGTAGTCGATGGAAACAGAAGGCTTTTTATCACAGGACAAGAAATCAGCCCTCAACAACTAAACCGGCGGAAAATATTTTTTTTTGAAAAAATCCCTAAGCCCCGGGGTCAGAATTTCAGCAAAAATCTGACTTTTGGCAATTCACTCAAAGATGATGCCAGAAGCTTGCAGATGCTCCCCTGAAAGGTTTGGCAGTCGAAACAGAAGGCTTTTTATCACAGGACAAGAAATCAGCCCTCAACAACTTAACGGGCGCAAAATATTTTTTTGAAAAAATCCCTAAGCCCCGGGGTCAGAATTTCAGCAAAAAATCTGACTTTTGGCAATTCACTCAAAAATGATGCCAGAAGCTTGCAAATGCTCCCCTGAAAGGTTTGGCAGTCGAAACAGAAGGCTTTTTGTCACAGGACAAGAAATCAGCCTTCAAACCGGCGGAACATATTTTTTTGAAAAAATCCCTAAGCCCCGGGGTCAGAATTTCAGCAAAAATCTGTCTTTTGGCAATTCACTCAAAAATGATGTCAGAAGCTTGCAAATGCTCACCTGAAAGCTTTGGCAGTCAAAACAGAAGGCTTTTTATCACAGGACAAAAAATCAGCCCTCAACAACTTAACCGGCGGCAAATATTTTTTTGAAAAAATCCCTAAGCCCCGGGGTCAGAATTTCAGCAAAAATCTGACTCTTGACAATTCACTCAAAAATGATGCCAGAAGCTTGCAAATGCTCCCCTGAAAGGTTTGGCAGTCGAAACAGAAGGCTTTTTATCACAGGACAAGAAATCAGCCCTCAACAACTTAACCGGCCGAAAATATTTTTTTGAAAAAATCCCTAAATCCCGGGGTCAGAATTTCAGCAAAAATCTGACTTTTGGCAATTCAATCAAAAATGATGCCAGAAGCTTGCAAATGCTCCCCTGAAAGGTTTGGCAGTAGAAAAAGAAGGCTTTTTATCAGAGGACAAGAAATCAGCCCTCAACAACTTAACCGGCGCAAAATATTTTTTTGAAAAAATCCCTAAGCCCCGGGGTCAGAATTTCAGCAAAAATCTGACTTTTGGCCATTCACTCAAAAATGGTGCCAACCGGTTGCAAATGCTCTCCTGAAAGCGTTCTCGATGGAAACAGAAGGCTTTTTATCACAGGACAAGAGATCAGCCGTCAACAACTTAACCGGCGGAAAATATTTTTTTAAAAAAATACCTAAGCCCCGGGGTCAGAATTTCAGCAAAAATCTGACTTTTGGCAATTCACTCAAAAATGATGCCAGAAGCTTGCAAATGCTCCCCTGAAAGGTTTGGCAGTCGAAACAGAAGGCTTTTTATCACAGGACAAGAAATCAGCCCTCAACAACTTAACCGGCCGAAAATATTTTTTTGAAAAAATCCCTAAGTCCCGGGGTCAGAATTTCAGCAAAAATCTGACTTTTGGCAATTCAATCAAAAATGATGCCAGAAGCTTGCAAATGCTCCCCTGAAAGGTTTGGCAGTCGAAAAAGAAGGCTTTTTATCAGAGGACAAGAAATCAGCCCTCAACAACTTAACCGGCGCAAAATATTTTTTTGAAAAAATCCCTAAGCCCCGGGGTCAGAATTTCAGCAAAAATCTGACTTTTGGCAATTCACTCAAAAATGGTGCCAACCGGTTGCAAATGCTCCCCTGAAAGCGTAGTCGATGGAAACAGAAGGCTTTTTATCACAGGACAAGAAATCAGCCCTCAACAACTAAACCGGCGGAAAATATTTTTTTTTGAAAAAATCCCTAAGCCCCGGGGTCAGAATTTCAGCAAAAATCTGACTTTTGGCAATTCACTCAAAGATGATGCCAGAAGCTTGCAGATGCTCCCCTGAAAGGTTTGGCAGTCGAAACAGAAGGCTTTTTATCACAGGACAAGAAATCAGCCCTCAACAACTTAACGGGCGCAAAATATTTTTTTGAAAAAATCCCTAAGCCCCGGGGTCAGAATTTCAGCAAAAAATCTGACTTTTGGCAATTCACTCAAAAATGATGCCAGAAGCTTGCAAATGCTCCCCTGAAAGGTTTGGCAGTCGAAACAGAAGGCTTTTTGTCACAGGACAAGAAATCAGCCTTCAAACCGGCGGAACATATTTTTTTGAAAAAATCCCTAAGCCCCGGGGTCAGAATTTCAGCAAAAATCTGTCTTTTGGCAATTCACTCAAAAATGATGTCAGAAGCTTGCAAATGCTCACCTGAAAGCTTTGGCAGTCAAAACAGAAGGCTTTTTATCACAGGACAAAAAATCAGCCCTCAACAACTTAACCGGCGGCAAATATTTTTTTGAAAAAATCCCTAAGCCCCGGGGTCAGAATTTCAGCAAAAATCTGACTCTTGACAATTCACTCAAAAATGATGCCAGAAGCTTGCAAATGCTCCCCTGAAAGGTTTGGCAGTCGAAACAGAAGGCTTTTTATCACAGGACAAGAAATCCGCCCTCAACAACTTAACCAGCGTAAAATATTTTTTTGAAAAAATCCCTAAGCCCCGGGGTCAGAATTTCAGCAAAAATCTGACTTTTGGCAATTCACTCAAAAATGATGCCAGAAGCTTGGAAATGCTCCCCTGGACGTTTTGGCAGTCGAAACAGAAGGCTTTTTATCACAGGACAAGAAATCAGCCCTCAACAACTTAACCGGCGGGGTCAGAATTTCAGCAAATATTTGACTTCAGGCAATTCACTCAAAAATGGTGCCAATCGGTTGCAAATGCTCCCCTGAAAGCGTTGTCAATGGAAACAGAAGGCTTTTTATTACAGGACAAGAAATCAGCCCTCAACAACTTAACCGGCGGAAAATATTTTTTTTTGAAAAAATCCCTAAGCCCCGGGGTCAGAATTTCAGCAAAAATCTGACTTTTGGCAATTCACTCAGAAATGGTGCCAGAGGCTAGGAATTGCTCCCTGGAAAGGTTTGGCAGTCGAAACAGAAGGCTTTTTATCACAGGACAAGAAATCAGCCCTCAACAACTTAACCGGCGGAAAATATATTTTTGAAAAAATCCCTAAGCCCCGGGGTCAGAATTTCAGCAAAAATCTGACTCTTGGCAATTCACTCAAACATGATGCCAGAAGCTTGGAAATGCTCCCCTGAAAGGTTTGGCAGTCGAAACAGAAGGCTTTTTATCACAGGAGAAGTAATCAGCCCTCAACAACTTAACCGGCGGAAAATATTTTTTTGAAAAAATCCCTAAGCCCCGGGGTCACAATTTCAGAAAAAATCTGACTTTTGGCAATTCACTCAAAAATGATGCCAGAAGCTTGCAAATGCTCCCCTGAAAGGTTTGGCAGTCGAAACAGAAGGCTTTTTATCACAGGACAAGAAATCAGCCCTCAACAACTTAACTGGCGGAAAATATTTTTTTGAAAAAATCCCTAAGCCCCGGGGTCAGAATTTCAGAAAAAATCTGACTTTTGGCCATTCACTCAAAAATGGTGCCAACCGGTTGCAAATGCTCTCCTGAAAGCGTTGTCGATGGAAACAGAAGGCTCTTTATCACAGGACAAGAGATCAGCCTTCAACAACTTAACCGGAGCAAAATATTTTTTTGAAAAAATCCCTAAGCCCCGGGGTCAGAATTTCAGCAAAAATCTGACTTTTGGCAATTCACTCAAAAATGGTGCCAACCGGTTGCAAATGCTCCCCTGAAAGCGTAGTCGATGGAAACAGAAGGCTTTTTATCACAGGACAAGAAATCAGCCCTCAACAACTAAACCGGCGGAAAATATATTTTTTTGAAAAAATCCCTAAGCCCCGGGGTCAGAATTTCAGCAAAAATCTGACTCTTGGCAATTCACTCAAACATGATGCCAGAAGCTTGGAAATGCTCCCCTGAAAGGTTTGGCAGTCGAAACAGAAGGCTTTTTATCACAGGAGAAGTAATCAGCCCTCAACAACTTAACCGGCGGAAAATATTTTTTTGAAAAAATCCCTAAGCCCCGGGGTCACAATTTCAGAAAAAATATGACTTTTGGCAATTCACTCAAAAATGATGCCAGAAGCTTGCAAATGCTCCCCTGAAAGGTTTGGCAGTCGAAACAGAAGGCTTTTTATCACAGGACAAGCAATCAGCCCTCAACAACTTAACTGGCGGAAAATATTTTTTTGAAAAAATCCCTAAGCCCCGGGGTCAGAATTTCAGAAAAAATCTGACTTTTGGCCATTCACTCAAAAATGGTGCCAACCGGTTGCAAATGCTCAACTGAAAGCGTTGTCGATGGAAAAAGAAGGCTCTTTATCACAGGACAAGAGATCAGCCTTCAACAACTTAACCGGAGCAAAATATTTTTTTGAAAAAATCCCTAAGCCCTCAACCACTTAACCGGCGGAAAATATTTTTTTGAAAAAATCCCTAAGCCCCGGGGTCAGAATTTCAGCAAAAATGCGACTTTTGGCAATTCATTCAAAAATGATGCCAGAAGCTTGCAAATGCTCCCCTGAAAGGTTCGACAGTCGAAATAGAAGGCATTTTACCAGCCCTCAACAACTTGACCGGCTGAAAATATTTGTTTGAAATAAATCCCTAAGCCCCAGGGTCAGAACTTCAGCAAAAATCTGACTTTTGGCAATTCACTCAAAGATGATGCCAGAAGCTTGCAAATGCTCCCCTGAAAGGTTTGGCGATGGAAACAGAAGGCTTTTAATCACAGGACAAGAAATCAGCCCTCAACAACTTAACCGGCGCAAAATATTTTTTTGAAAAAATCCCTAAGCCCCGGGGTCAGAATTTCAGCAAAAATCTGACTTTTGGCAATTCACTCAAAGATGATGCCAGAAGCTTGCAAATGCTCCCCTGAAAGGTTTGGCGATGGAAACAGAAGGCTTTTAATCACAGGACAAGAAATCAGCCGTCAACATCTTAACCGGCGGAAAATATTTTTTTAAAAATATCCCTCAGCCCCGGGGTCAGAATTTCAGCAAAAATCGGACTTTTGGCAATTCACTCAAAAATGATCCCAGAAGGTTGCCAATGCTCCCCTGAAAGGTTTGGCAGTCGAAACAGAAGGCTTTTTATCACAGGACAAGAAATCAGCCCTCAACAACTTAACCGGCGGCAAATATTTTTTTGAAAAAATCCCTAAGCCCCGGGGTCAGAATTTCAGCAAAAATCTGACTTTTGGCCATTCACTCAAAAATGGTGCCAACCGGTTGCAAATGCTCTCCTGAAAGCGTTCTCGATGGAAACAGAAGGCTTTTTATCACAGGACAAGAGATCAGCCGTCAACAACTTAACCGGCGGAAAATATTTTTTAAAAAAAATACCTAAGCCCCGGGTTCAGAATTTCAGCAAAAATCTGACTTTTGGCAAGTCACTCAAAAATGATGCCATAAGCTTGCAAATGCTCCCCTGAAAGGTTTGGCAGTCGAAACAGAAGGCTTTTTATCACAGGACAAGAAATCAGCCCTCAACAACTTAACCGGCCGAAAATATTTTTTTGAAAAAATCCCTAAGTCCCGGGGTCAGAATTTCAGCAAAAATCTGACTTTTGGCAATTCAATCAAAAATGATGCCAGAAGCTTGCAAATGCTCCCCTGAAAGGTTTGGCAGTCGAAAAAGAAGGCTTTTTATCAGAGGACAAGAAATCAGCCCTCAACAACTTAACCGGCGGAAAATATTTTTTTGAAAAAATCCCTAAGCCCCGGGGTCAGAATTTCAGCAAAAATCTGACTTTTGGCCATTCACTCAAAAATGGTGCCAACCGGTTGCAAATGCTCTCCTGAAAGCGTTCTCGATGGAAACAGAAGGCTTTTTATCACAGGACAAGAGATCAGCCGTCAACAACTTAACCGGCGGAAAATATTTTTTTAAAAAAATACCTAAGCCCCGGGGTCAGAATTTCAGCAAAAATCTGACTTTTGGCAAGTCACTCAAAAATGATGCCAGAAGCTTGCAAATGCTCCCCTGAAAGGTTTGGCAGTCGAAACAGAAGGCTTTTTATCACAGGACAAGAAATCAGCCCTCAACAACTTAACCGGCCGAAAATATTTTTTTGAAAAAATCCCTAAGTCCCGGGGTCAGAATTTCAGCAAAAATCTGACTTTTGGCAATTCAATCAAAAATGATGCCAGAAGCTTGCAAATGCTCCCCTGAAAGGTTTGGCAGTCGAAAAAGAAGGCTTTTTATCAGAGGACAAGAAATCAGCCCTCAACAACTTAACCGGCGGAAAATATTTTTTTGAAAAAATCCCTAAGCCCCGGGGTCAGAATTTCAGCAAAAATCTGACTTTTGGCCATTCACTCAAAAATGGTGCCAACCGGTTGCAAATGCTCTCCTGAAAGCGTTCTCGATGGAAACAGAAGGCTTTTTATCACAGGACAAGAGATCAGCCGTCAACAACTTAACCGGCGGAAAATATTTTTTTAAAAAAATACCTAAGCCCCGGGGTCAGAATTTCAGCAAAAATCTGACTTTTGGCAGGTCACTCAAAAATGATGCCAGAAGCTTGCAAATGCTCCCCTGAAAGGTTTGGCAGTCGAAACAGAAGGCTTTTTATCACAGGACAAGAAATCAGCCCTCAACAACTTAACCGGCGCAAAATATTTTTTTGAAAAAATCCCTAAGCCCCGGGGTCAGAATTTCAGCAAAAATCTGACTTTTGGCAATTCACTCAAGGATGATGCCAGAAGCTTGCAAATGCTCCCCTGAAAGGTTTGGCGATGGAAACAGAAGGCTTTTAATCACAGGACAAGAAATCAGCCGTCAACATCTTAACCGGCGGAAAATATTTTTTTAAAAATATCCCTCAGCCCCGGGGTCAGAATTTCAGCAAAAATCGGACTTTTGGCAATTCACTCAAAAATGATGCCAGAAGGTTGCAAATGCTCCCCTGAAAGGTTTGGCAGTCGAAACAGAAGGCTTTTTATCACAGGACAAGAAATCAGCCCTCAACAACTTAACCGGCGGCAAATATTTTTTTGTAAATATCCCTCAGCCCCGGGGTCAGAATTTCAGGAAAAATATGACTTTTGGCAATTCACTCAAAAATGGTGCAAACCGGTCGCAAATGCTCCCCTGAAAGCGTTTTCAATGGAAACAGAAGGCTTTTTATGACAGGACAAGAAATCAGCCGTCAACAACTTAACCGGCGGAAAATATTTTTTTGAAAAAATCCCTAAGCCCCGGGGTCAGAATTTCAGCAAAAATCTGACTTTTGGCCATTCACTCAAAAATGGTGCCAACCGGTTGCAAATGCTCTCCTGAAAGCGTTCTCGATGGAAACAGAAGGCTTTTTATCACAGGACAAGAGATCAGCCGTCAACAACTTAACCGGCGGAAAATATTTTTTTAAAAAAATACCTAAGCCCCGGGGTCAGAATTTCAGCAAAAATCTGACTTTTGGCAAGTCACTCAAAAATGATGCCAGAAGCTTGCAAATGCTCCCCTGAAAGGTTTGGCAGTCGAAACAGAAGGCTTTTTATCACAGGACAAGAAATCAGCCCTCAACAACTTAACCGGCCGAAAAAATTTTTTTGAAAAAATCCCTAAGTCCCGGGGTCAGAATTTCAGCAAAAATCTGACTTTTGGCAATTCAATCAAAAATGATGCCAGAAGCTTGCAAATGCTCCCCTGAAAGGTTTGGCAGTCGAAAAAGAAGGCTTTTTATCAGAGGACAAGAAATCAGCCCTCAACAACTTAACCGGCGCAAAATATTTTTTTGAAAAAATCCCTAAGCCCCGGGGTCAGAATTTCAGCAAAAATCTGACTTTTGGCAATTCACTCAAAAATGGTGCCAACCGGTTGCAAATGCTCCCCTGAAATTGTAGTCGATGGAAACAGAAGGCTTTTTATCACAGGACAAGAAATCAGCCCTCAACAACTAAACCGGCGGAAAATATTTTTTTTTGAAAAAATCCCTAAGCCCCGGGGTCAGAATTTCAGCAAAAATCTGACTTTTGGCAATTCACTCAAAGATGATGCCAGAAGCTTGCAGATGCTCCCCTGAAAGGTTTGGCAGTCGAAACAGAAGGCTTTTTATCACAGGACAAGAAATCAGCCCTCAACAACTTAACGGGAGCAAAATATTTTTTTGAAAAAATCCCTAAGCCCCGGGGTCAGAATTTCAGCAAAAAATTTGACTTTTGGCAATTCAGTCAAAAATGATGCCAGAAGCTTGCAAATGCTCCCCTGAAAGGTTTGGCAGTCGAAACAGAAGGCTTTTTGTCACAGGACAAGAAATCAGCCTTCAAACCGGCGGAACATATTTTTTTGAAAAAATCCCTAAGCCCCGGGGTCAGAATTTCAGCAAAAATCTGTCTTTTGGCAATTCACTCAAAAATGATGTCAGAAGCTTGCAAATGCTCACCTGAAAGGTTTGGCAGTCGAAACAGAAGGCTTTTTATCACAGGACAAGAAATCCGCCCTCAACAACTTAACCAGCGTAAAATATTTTTTTGAAAAAATCCCTAAGCCCCGGGGTCAGAATTTCAGCAAAAATCTGACTTTTGGCAATTCACTCAAAAATGATGCCAGAAGCTTGGAAATGCTCCCCTGGACGTTTTGGCAGTCGAAACAGAAGGCTTTTTATCACAGGACAAGAAATCAGCCCTCAACAACTTAACCGGCGGGGTCAGAATTTCAGCAAATATTTGACTTCAGGCAATTCACTCAAAAATGGTGCCAATCGGTTGCAAATGCTCCCCTGAAAGCGTTGTCAATGGAAACAGAAGGCTTTTTATTACAGGACAAGAAATCAGCCCTCAACAACTTAACCGGCGGAAAATATTTTTTTTTGAAAAAATCCCTAAGCCCCGGGGTCAGAATTTCAGCAAAAATCTGACTTTTGGCAATTCACTCAGAAATGGTGCCAGAGGCTAGGAATTGCTCCATGGAAAGGTTTGGCAGTCGAAACAGAAGGCTTTTTATCACAGGACAAGAAATAAGCCCTCAACAACTTAACCGGCGGAAAATATATTTTTGAAAAAATCCCTAAGCCCCGGGGTCAGAATTTCAGCAAAAATCTGACTCTTGGCAATTCACTCAAACATGATGCCAGAAGCTTGGAAATGCTCCCCTGAAAGGTTTGGCAGTCGAAACAGAAGGCTTTTTATCACAGGACAAGAAATCAGCCCTCAACAACTTAACTGGCGGAAAATATTTTTTTGAAAAAATCCCTAAGCCCCGGGGTCAGAATTTCAGAAAAAATCTGACTTTTGGCAATTCAATCAAAAATGATGCCAGAAGCTTGCAAATGCTCCCCTGAAAGGTTTGGCAGTCGAAAAAGAAGGCTTTTTATCAGAGGACAAGAAATCAGCCCTCAACAACTTAACCGGCGGAAAATATTTTTTTGAAAAAATCCCTAAGCCCCGGGGTCAGAATTTCAGCAAAAATCTGACTTTTGGCCATTCACTCAAAAATGGTGCCAACCGGTTGCAAATGCTCTCCTGAAAGCGTTCTCGATGGAAACAGAAGGCTTTTTATCACAGGACAAGAGATCAGCCGTCAACAACATAACCGGCGGAAAATATTTTTTTAAAAAAATACCTAAGCCCCGGGGTCAGAATTTCAGCAAAAATCTGACTTTTGGCAAGTCACTCAAAAATGATGCCAGAAGCTTGCAAATGCTCCCCTGAAAGGTTTGGCAGTCGAAACAGAAGGCTTTTTATCACAGGACAAGAAATCAGCCCTCAACAACTTAACCGGCGCAAAATATTTTTTTGAAAAAATCCCTAAGCCCCGGGGTCAGAATTTCAGCAAAAATCTGACTTTTGGCAATTCACTCAAGGATGATGCCAGAAGCTTGCAAATGCTCCCCTGAAAGGTTTGGCGATGGAAACAGAAGGCTTTTAATCACAGGACAAGAAATCAGCCGTCAACATCTTAACCGGCGGAAAATATTTTTTTAAAAATATCCCTCAGCCCCGGGGTCAGAATTTCAGCAAAAATCGGACTTTTGGCAATTCACTCAAAAATGATGCCAGAAGGTTGCAAATGCTCCCCTGAAAGGTTTGGCAGTCGAAACAGAAGGCTTTTTATCACAGGACAAGAAATCAGCCCTCAACAACTTAACCGGCGGCAAATATTTTTTTGTAAATATCCCTCAGCCCCGGGGTCAGAATTTCAGGAAAAATATGACTTTTGGCAATTCACTCAAAAATGGTGCAAACCGGTCGCAAATGCTCCCCTGAAAGCGTTTTCAATGGAAACAGAAGGCTTTTTATGACAGGACAAGAAATCAGCCGTCAACAACTTAACCGGCGGAAAATATTTTTTTGAAAAAATCCCTAAGCCCCGGGGTCAGAATTTCAGCAAAAATCTGACTTTTGGCCATTCACTCAAAAATGGTGCCAACCGGTTGCAAATGCTCTCCTGAAAGCGTTCTCGATGGAAACAGAAGGCTTTTTATCACAGGACAAGAGATCAGCCGTCAACAACTTAACCGGCGGAAAATATTTTTTTAAAAAAATACCTAAGCCCCGGGGTCAGAATTTCAGCAAAAATCTGACTTTTGGCAAGTCACTCAAAAATGATGCCAGAAGCTTGCAAATGCTCCCCTGAAAGGTTTGGCAGTCGAAACAGAAGGCTTTTTATCACAGGACAAGAAATCAGCCCTCAACAACTTAACCGGCCGAAAATATTTTTTTGAAAAAATCCCTAAGTCCCGGGGTCAGAATTTCAGCAAAAATCTGACTTTTGGCAATTCAATCAAAAATGATGCCAGAAGCTTGCAAATGCTCCCCTGAAAGGTTTGGCAGTCGAAAAAGAAGGCTTTTTATCAGAGGACAAGAAATCAGCCCTCAACAACTTAACCGGCGCAAAATATTTTTTTGAAAAAATCCCTAAGCCCCGGGGTCAGAATTTCAGCAAAAATCTGACTTTTGGCAATTCACTCAAAAATGGTGCCAACCGGTTGCAAATGCTCCCCTGAAAGCGTAGTCGATGGAAACAGAAGGCTTTTTATCACAGGACAAGAAATCAGCCCTCAACAACTTAACCGGCGCAAAATATTTTTTTGAAAAAATCCCTAAGCCCCGGGGTCAGAATTTCAGCAAAAAATCTGACTTTTGGCAATTCAGTCAAAAATGATGCCAGAAGCTTGCAAATGCTCCCCTGAAAGGTTTGGCAGTCGAAACAGAAGGCTTTTTGTCACAGGACAAGAAATCAGCCTTCAAACCGGCGGAACATATTTTTTTGAAAAAATCCCTAAGCCCCGGGGTCAGAATTTCAGCAAAAATCTGTCTTTTGGCAATTCACTCAAAAATGATGTCAGAAGCTTGCAAATGCTCACCTGAAAGCTTTGGCAGTCAAAACAGAAGGCTTTTTATCACAGGACAAGAAATCAGCCCTCAACAACTAAACCGGCGGAAAATATTTTTTTTTGAAAAAATCCCTAAGCCCCGGGGTCAGAATTTCAGCAAAAATCTGACTTTTGGCAATTCACTCAAAGATGATGCCAGAAGCTTGCAGATGCTCCCCTGAAAGGTTTGGCAGTCGAAACAGAAGGCTTTTTATCACAGGACAAGAAATCAGCCCTCAACAACTTAACGGGAGCAAAATATTTTTTTGAAAAAATCCCTAAGCCCCGGGGTCAGAATTTCAGCAAAAAATTTGACTTTTGGCAATTCAGTCAAAAATGATGCCAGAAGCTTGCAAATGCTCCCCTGAAAGGTTTGGCAGTCGAAACAGAAGGCTTTTTGTCACAGGACAAGAAATCAGCCTTCAAACCGGCGGAACATATTTTTTTGAAAAAATCCCTAAGCCCCGGGGTCAGAATTTCAGCAAAAATCTGTCTTTTGGCAATTCACTCAAAAATGATGTCAGAAGCTTGCAAATGCTCACCTGAAAGGTTTGGCAGTCGAAACAGAAGGCTTTTTATCACAGGACAAGAAATCCGCCCTCAACAACTTAACCAGCGTAAAATATTTTTTTGAAAAAATCCCTAAGCCCCGGGGTCAGAATTTCAGCAAAAATCTGACTTTTGGCAATTCACTCAAAAATGATGCCAGAAGCTTGGAAATGCTCCCCTGGACGTTTTGGCAGTCGAAACAGAAGGCTTTTTATCACAGGACAAGAAATCAGCCCTCAACAACTTAACCGGCGGGGTCAGAATTTCAGCAAATATTTGACTTCAGGCAATTCACTCAAAAATGGTGCCAATCGGTTGCAAATGCTCCCCTGAAAGCGTTGTCAATGGAAACAGAAGGCTTTTTATTACAGGACAAGAAATCAGCCCTCAACAACTTAACCGGCGGAAAATATTTTTTTTTGAAAAAATCCCTAAGCCCCGGGGTCAGAATTTCAGCAAAAATCTGACTTTTGGCAATTCACTCAGAAATGGTGCCAGAGGCTAGGAATTGCTCCATGGAAAGGTTTGGCAGTCGAAACAGAAGGCTTTTTATCACAGGACAAGAAATAAGCCCTCAACAACTTAACCGGCGGAAAATATATTTTTGAAAAAATCCCTAAGCCCCGGGGTCAGAATTTCAGCAAAAATCTGACTCTTGGCAATTCACTCAAACATGATGCCAGAAGCTTGGAAATGCTCCCCTGAAAGGTTTGGCAGTCGAAACAGAAGGCTTTTTATCACAGGACAAGAAATCAGCCCTCAACAACTTAACTGGCGGAAAATATTTTTTTGAAAAAATCCCTAAGCCCCGGGGTCAGAATTTCAGAAAAAATCTGACTTTTGGCAATTCAATCAAAAATGATGCCAGAAGCTTGCAAATGCTCCCCTGAAAGGTTTGGCAGTCGAAAAAGAAGGCTTTTTATCAGAGGACAAGAAATCAGCCCTCAACAACTTAACCGGCGGAAAATATTTTTTTGAAAAAATCCCTAAGCCCCGGGGTCAGAATTTCAGCAAAAATCTGACTTTTGGCCATTCACTCAAAAATGGTGCCAACCGGTTGCAAATGCTCTCCTGAAAGCGTTCTCGATGGAAACAGAAGGCTTTTTATCACAGGACAAGAGATCAGCCGTCAACAACATAACCGGCGGAAAATATTTTTTTAAAAAAATACCTAAGCCCCGGGGTCAGAATTTCAGCAAAAATCTGACTTTTGGCAAGTCACTCAAAAATGATGCCAGAAGCTTGCAAATGCTCCCCTGAAAGGTTTGGCAGTCGAAACAGAAGGCTTTTTATCACAGGACAAGAAATCAGCCCTCAACAACTTAACCGGCGCAAAATATTTTTTTGAAAAAATCCCTAAGCCCCGGGGTCAGAATTTCAGCAAAAATCTGACTTTTGGCAATTCACTCAAGGATGATGCCAGAAGCTTGCAAATGCTCCCCTGAAAGGTTTGGCGATGGAAACAGAAGGCTTTTAATCACAGGACAAGAAATCAGCCGTCAACATCTTAACCGGCGGAAAATATTTTTTTAAAAATATCCCTCAGCCCCGGGGTCAGAATTTCAGCAAAAATCGGACTTTTGGCAATTCACTCAAAAATGATGCCAGAAGGTTGCAAATGCTCCCCTGAAAGGTTTGGCAGTCGAAACAGAAGGCTTTTTATCACAGGACAAGAAATCAGCCCTCAACAACTTAACCGGCGGCAAATATTTTTTTGTAAATATCCCTCAGCCCCGGGGTCAGAATTTCAGGAAAAATATGACTTTTGGCAATTCACTCAAAAATGGTGCAAACCGGTCGCAAATGCTCCCCTGAAAGCGTTTTCAATGGAAACAGAAGGCTTTTTATGACAGGACAAGAAATCAGCCGTCAACAACTTAACCGGCGGAAAATATTTTTTTGAAAAAATCCCTAAGCCCCGGGGTCAGAATTTCAGCAAAAATCTGACTTTTGGCCATTCACTCAAAAATGGTGCCAACCGGTTGCAAATGCTCTCCTGAAAGCGTTCTCGATGGAAACAGAAGGCTTTTTATCACAGGACAAGAGATCAGCCGTCAACAACTTAACCGGCGGAAAATATTTTTTTAAAAAAATACCTAAGCCCCGGGGTCAGAATTTCAGCAAAAATCTGACTTTTGGCAAGTCACTCAAAAATGATGCCAGAAGCTTGCAAATGCTCCCCTGAAAGGTTTGGCAGTCGAAACAGAAGGCTTTTTATCACAGGACAAGAAATCAGCCCTCAACAACTTAACCGGCCGAAAATATTTTTTTGAAAAAATCCCTAAGTCCCGGGGTCAGAATTTCAGCAAAAATCTGACTTTTGGCAATTCAATCAAAAATGATGCCAGAAGCTTGCAAATGCTCCCCTGAAAGGTTTGGCAGTCGAAAAAGAAGGCTTTTTATCAGAGGACAAGAAATCAGCCCTCAACAACTTAACCGGCGCAAAATATTTTTTTGAAAAAATCCCTAAGCCCCGGGGTCAGAATTTCAGCAAAAATCTGACTTTTGGCAATTCACTCAAAAATGGTGCCAACCGGTTGCAAATGCTCCCCTGAAAGCGTAGTCGATGGAAACAGAAGGCTTTTTATCACAGGACAAGAAATCAGCCCTCAACAACTTAACCGGCGCAAAATATTTTTTTGAAAAAATCCCTAAGCCCCGGGGTCAGAATTTCAGCAAAAAATCTGACTTTTGGCAATTCAGTCAAAAATGATGCCAGAAGCTTGCAAATGCTCCCCTGAAAGGTTTGGCAGTCGAAACAGAAGGCTTTTTGTCACAGGACAAGAAATCAGCCTTCAAACCGGCGGAACATATTTTTTTGAAAAAATCCCTAAGCCCCGGGGTCAGAATTTCAGCAAAAATCTGTCTTTTGGCAATTCACTCAAAAATGATGTCAGAAGCTTGCAAATGCTCACCTGAAAGCTTTGGCAGTCAAAACAGAAGGCTTTTTATCACAGGACAAGAAATCAGCCCTCAACAACTTAACCGGCGGCAAATATTTTTTTGAAAAAATCCCTAAGCCCCGGGGTCAGAATTTCAGCAAAAATCTGACTCTTGACAATTCACTCAAAAATGATGCCAGAAGCTTGCAAATGCTCCCCTGAAAGGTTTGGCAGTCGAAACAGAAGGCTTTTTATCACAGGACAAGAAATCCGCCCTCAACAACTTAACCAGCGTAAAATATTTTTTTGAAAAAATCCCTAAGCCCCGGGGTCAGAATTTCAGCAAAAATCTGACTTTTGGCAATTCACTCAAAAATGATGCCAGAAGCTTGGAAATGCTCCCCTGGACGTTTTGGCAGTCGAAACAGAAGGCTTTTTATCACAGGACAAGAAATCAGCCCTCAACAACTTAACCGGCGGGGTCAGAATTTCAGCAAATATTTGACTTCAGGCAATTCACTCAAAAATGGTGCCAATCGGTTGCAAATGCTCCCCTGAAAGCGTTGTCAATGGAAACAGAAGGCTTTTTATTACAGGACAAGAAATCAGCCCTCAACAACTTAACCGGCGGAAAATATTTTTTTTTGAAAAAATCCCTAAGCCCCGGGGTCAGAATTTCAGCAAAAATCTGACTTTTGGCAATTCACTCAGAAATGGTGCCAGAGGCTAGGAATTGCTCCCTGGAAAGGTTTGGCAGTCGAAACAGAAGGCTTTTTATCACAGGACAAGAAATAAGCCCTCAACAACTTAACCGGCGTAAAATATATTTTTGAAAAAATCCCTAAGCCCCGGGGTCAGAATTTCAGCAAAAATCTGACTCTTGGCAATTCACTCAAACATGATGCCAGAAGCTTGGAAATGCTCCCCTGAAAGGTTTGGCAGTCGAAACAGAAGGCTTTTTATCACAGGACAAGAAATCAGCCCTCAACAACTTAACTGGCGGAAAATATTTTTTTGAAAAAATCCCTAAGCCCCGGGGTCAGAATTTCAGAAAAAAACTGACTTTTGGCCATTCACTCAAAAATGGTGCCAACCGGTTGCAAATGCTCTCCTGAAAGCGTTCTCGATGGAAACAGAAGGCTTTTTATCACAGGACAAGAGATCAGCCGTCAACAACTTAACCGGCGGAAAATATTTTTTTAAAAAAATACCTAAGCCCCGGGGTCAGAATTTCAGCAAAAATCTGACTTTTGGCAAGTCACTCAAAAATGATGCCAGAAGCTTGCAAATGCTCCCCTGAAAGGTTTGGCAGTCGAAACAGAAGGCTTTTTATCACAGGACAAGAAATCAGCCCTCAACAACTTAACTGGCGGAAAATATTTTTTTGAAAAAATCCCTAAGCCCCGGGGTCAGAATTTCAGAAAAAAACTGACTTTTGGCCATTCACTCAAAAATGGTGCCAACCGGTTGCAAATGCTCTCCTGAAAGCGTTCTCGATGGAAACAGAAGGCTTTTTATCACAGGACAAGAGATCAGCCGTCAACAACTTAACCGGCGGAAAATATTTTTTTAAAAAAATACCTAAGCCCCGGGGTCAGAATTTCAGCAAAAATCTGACTTTTGGCAAGTCACTCAAAAATGATGCCAGAAGCTTGCAAATGCTCCCCTGAAAGGTTTGGCAGTCGAAACAGAAGGCTTTTTATCACAGGACAAGAAATCAGCCCTCAACAACTTAACCGGCGCAAAATATTTTTTTGAAAAAATCCCTAAGCCCCGGGGTCAGAATTTCAGCAAAAATCTGACTTTTGGCAATTCACTCAAAGATGATGCCAGAAGCTTGCAAATGCTCCCCTGAAAGGTTTGGCGATGGAAACAGAAGGCTTTTAATCACAGGACAAGAAATCAGCCGTCAACATCTTAACCGGCGGAAAATATTTTTTAAAAAATATCCCTCAGCCCCGGGGTCAGAATTTCAGCAAAAATCGGACTTTTGGCAATTCACTCAAAAATGATGCCAGAAGGTTGCAAATGCTCCCCTGAAAGGTTTGGCAGTCGAAACAGAAGGCTTTTTATCACAGGACAAGAAATCAGCCCTCAACAACTTAACCGGCGGCAAATATTTTTTTGTAAATATCCCTCAGCCCCGGGGTCAGAATTTCAGGAAAAATATGACTTTTGGCAATTCACTCAAAAATGGTGCAAACCGGTCGCAAATGCTCCCCTGAAAGCGTTTTCAATGGAAACAGAAGGCTTTTTATGACAGGACAAGAAATCAGCCGTCAACAACTTAACCGGCGGAAAATATTTTTTTGAAAAAATCCCTAAGCCCCGGGGTCAGAATTTCAGCAAAAATCTGACTTTTGGCCATTCACTCAAAAATGGTGCCAACCGGTTGCAAATGCTCTCCTGAAAGCGTTCTCGATGGAAACAGAAGGCTTTTTATCACAGGACAAGAGATCAGCCGTCAACAACTTAACCGGCGGAAAATATTTTTTTAAAAAAATACCTAAGCCCCGGGGTCAGAATTTCAGCAAAAATCTGACTTTTGGCAAGTCACTCAAAAATGATGCCAGAAGCTTGCAAATGCTCCCCTGAAAGGTTTGGCAGTCGAAACAGAAGGCTTTTTATCACAGGACAAGAAATCTGCCCTCAACAACTTAACCGGCCGAAAATATTTTTTTGAAAAAATCCCTAAGTCCCGGGGTCAGAATTTCAGCAAAAATCTGACTTTTGGCAATTCAATCAAAAATGATGCCAGAAGGTTGCAAATGCTCCCCTGAAAGGTTTGGCAGTCGAAAAAGAAGGCTTTTTATCAGAGGACAAGAAATCAGCCCTCAACAACTTAACCGGCGCAAAATATTTTTTTGAAAAAATCCCTAAGCCCCGGGGTTAGAATTTCAGCAAAAATCTGACTTTTGGCAATTCACTCAAAAATGGTGCCAACCGGTTGCAAATGCTCCCCTGAAAGCGTAGTCGATGGAAACAGAAGGCTTTTTATCACAGGACAAGAAATCAGCCCTCAACAACTAAACCGGCGGAAAATATTTTTTTTTGAAAAAATCCCTAAGCCCCGGGGTCAGAATTTCAGCAAAAATCTGACTTTTGGCAATTCACTCAAAGATGATGCCAGAAGCTTGCAGATGCTCCCCTGAAAGGTTTGGCAGTCGAAACAGAAGGCTTTTTATCACAGGACAAGAAATCAGCCCTCAACAACTTAACGGGAGCAAAATATTTTTTTGAAAAAATCCCTAAGCCCCGGGGTCAGAATTTCAGCAAAAAATCTGACTTTTGGCAATTCAGTCAAAAATGATGCCAGAAGCTTGCAAATGCTCCCCTGAAAGGTTTGGCAGTCGAAACAGAAGGCTTTTTGTCACAGGACAAGAAATCAGCCTTCAAACCGGCGGAACATATTTTTTTGAAAAAATCCCTAAGCCCCGGGGTCAGAATTTCAGCAAAAATCTGTCTTTTGGCAATTCACTCAAAAATGATGTCAGAAGCTTGCAAATGCTCACCTGAAAGCTTTGGCAGTCAAAACAGAAGGCATTTTATCACAGGACAAGAAATCAGCCCTCAACAACTTAACCGGCGGCAAATATTTTTTTGAAAAAATCCCTAAGCCCCGGGGTCAGAATTTCAGCAAAAATCTGACTCTTGACAATTCACTCAAAAATG
Organism: Podarcis muralis; assembly: GCF_964188315.1. NCBI lineage: Eukaryota > Metazoa > Chordata > Lepidosauria > Squamata > Lacertidae > Podarcis > Podarcis muralis. The sequence goes on from NC_135663.1 coordinate 66,617,950, forward strand.
ATGCCAGAAGCTTGCAAATGCTCCCCTGAAAGGTTTGGCAGTCGAAACAGAAGGCTTTTTATCACAGGACAAGAAATCCGCCCTCAACAACTTAACCAGCGTAAAATATTTTTTTGAAAAAATCCCTAAGCCCCGGCGTCAGAATTTCAGCAAAAATCTGACTTTTGGCAATTCACTCAAAAATGATGCCAGAAGCTTGGAAATGCTCCCCTGGACGTTTTGGCAGTCGAAACAGAAGGCTTTTTATCACAGGACAAGAAATCAGCCCTCAACAACTTAACCGGCGGGGTCAGAATTTCAGCAAATATTTGACTTCAGGCAATTCACTCAAAAATGGTGCCAATCGGTTGCAAATGCTCCCCTGAAAGCGTTGTCAATGGAAACAGAAGGCTTTTTATTACAGGACAAGAAATCAGCCCTCAACAACTTAACCGGCGGAAAATATTTTTTTTTGAAAAAATCCCTAAGCCCCGGGGTCAGAATTTCAGCAAAAATCTGACTTTTGGCAATTCACTCAGAAATGGTGCCAGAGGCTAGGAATTGCTCCCTGGAAAGGTTTGGCAGTCGAAACAGAAGGCTTTTTATCACAGGACAAGAAATAAGCCCTCAACAACTTAACCGGCGGAAAATATATTTTTGAAAAAATCCCTAAGCCCCGGGGTCAGAATTTCAGCAAAAATCTGACTCTTGGCAATTCACTCAAACATGATGCCAGAAGCTTGGAAATGCTCCCCTGAAAGGTTTGGCAGTCGAAACAGAAGGCTTTTTATCACAGGACAAGAAATCAGCCCTCAACAACTTAACTGGCGGAAAATATTTTTTTGAAAAAATCCCTAAGCCCCGGGGTCAGAATTTCAGAAAAAATCTGACTTTTGGCCATTCACTCAAAAATGGTGCCAACCGGTTGCAAATGCTCTCCTGAAAGCGTTCTCGATGGAAACAGAAGGCTTTTTATCACAGGACAAGAGATCAGCCGTCAACAACTTAACCGGCGGAAAATATTTTTTTAAAAAAATACCTAAGCCCCGGGGTCAGAATTTCAGCAAAAATCTGACTTTTGGCAAGTCACTCAAAAATGATGCCAGAAGCTTGCAAATGCTCCCCTGAAAGGTTTGGCAGTCGAAACAGAAGGCTTTTTATCACAGGACAAGAAATCAGCCCTCAACAACTTAACCGGCGCAAAATATTTTTTTGAAAAAATCCCTAAGCCCCGGGGTCAGAATTTCAGCAAAAATCTGACTTTTGGCAATTCACTCAAAGATGATGCCAGAAGCTTGCAAATGCTCCCCTGAAAGGTTTGGCGATGGAAACAGAAGGCTTTTAATCACAGGACAAGAAATCAGCCGTCAACATCTTAACCGGCGGAAAATATTTTTTTAAAAATATCCCTCAGCCCCGGGGTCAGAATTTCAGCAAAAATCGGACTTTTGGCAATTCACTCAAAAATGATGCCAGAAGGTTGCAAATGCTCCCCTGAAAGGTTTGGCAGTCGAAACAGAAGGCTTTTTATCACAGGACAAGAAATCAGCCCTCAACAACTTAACCGGCGGCAAATATTTTTTTGTAAATATCCCTCAGCCCCGGGGTCAGAATTTCAGGAAAAATATGACTTTTGGCAATTCACTCAAAAATGGTGCAAACCGGTCGCAAATGCTCCCCTGAAAGCGTTTTCAATGGAAACAGAAGGCTTTTTATGACAGGACAAGAAATCAGCCGTCAACAACTTAACCGGCGGAAAATATTTTTTTGAAAAAATCCCTAAGCCCCGGGGTCAGAATTTCAGCAAAAATCTGACTTTTGGCCATTCACTCAAAAATGGTGCCAACCGGTTGCAAATGCTCTCCTGAAAGCGTTCTCGATGGAAACAGAAGGCTTTTTATCACAGGACAAGAGATCAGCCGTCAACAACTTAACCGGCGGAAAATATTTTTTTAAAAAAATACCTAAGCCCCGGGGGTCAGAATTTCAGCAAAAATCTGACTTTTGGCAAGTCACTCAAAAATGATGCCAGAAGCTTGCAAATGCTCCCCTGAAAGGTTTGGCAGTCGAAACAGAAGGCTTTTTATCACAGGACAAGAAATCAGCCCTCAACAACTTAACCGGCCGAAAATATTTTTTTGAAAAAATCCCTAAGTCCCGGGGTCAGAATTTCAGCAAAAATCTGACTTTTGGCAATTCAATCAAAAATGATGCCAGAAGGTTGCAAATGCTCCCCTGAAAGGTTTGGCAGTCGAAAAAGAAGGCTTTTTATCAGAGGACAAGAAATCAGCCCTCAACAACTTAACCGGCGCAAAATATTTTTTTGAAAAAATCCCTAAGCCCCGGGGTCAGAATTTCAGCAAAAATCTGACTTTTGGCAATTCACTCAAAAATGGTGCCAACCGGTTGCAAATGCTCCCCTGAAAGCGTAGTCGATGGAAACAGAAGGCTTTTTATCACAGGACAAGAAATCCGCCCTCAACAACTTAACCAGCGTAAAATATTTTTTTGAAAAAATCCCTAAGCCCCGGGGTCAGAATTTCAGCAAAAATCTGTCTTTTGGCAATTCACTCAAAAATGATGTCAGAAGCTTGCAAATGCTCACCTGAAAGCTTTGGCAGTCAAAACAGAAGGCTTTTTATCACAGGACAAGAAATCAGCCCTCAACAACTTAACCGGCGGCAAATATTTTTTTGAAAAAATCCCTAAGCCCCGGGGTCAGAATTTCAGCAAAAATCTGACTCTTGACAATTCACTCAAAAATGATGTCAGAAGCTTGCAAATGCTCCCCTGAAAGGTTTGGCAGTCGAAACAGAAGGCTTTTTATCACAGGACAAGAAATCCGCCCTCAACAACTTAACCAGCGTAAAATATTTTTTTGAAAAAATCCCTAAGCCCCGGGGTCAGAATTTCAGCAAAAATCTGACTTTTGGCAATTCACTCAAAAATGATGCCAGAAGCTTGGAAATGCTCCCCTGGACGTTTTGGCAGTCGAAACAGAAGGCTTTTTATCACAGGACAAGAAATCAGCCCTCAACAACTTAACCGGCGGGGTCAGAATTTCAGCAAATATTTGACTTCAGGCAATTCACTCAAAAATGGTGCCAATCGGTTGCAAATGCTCCCCTGAAAGCTTTGTCAATGGAAACAGAAGGCTTTTTATTACAGGACAAGAAATCAGCCCTCAACAACTTAACCGGCGGAAAATATTTTTTTTTGAAAAAATCCCTAAGCCCCGGGGTCAGAATTTCAGCAAAAATCTGACTTTTGGCAATTCACTCAGAAATGGTGCCAGAGGCTAGGAATTGCTCCCTGGAAAGGTTTGGCAGTCGAAACAGAAGGCTTTTTATCACAGGACAAGAAATCAGCCCTCAACAACTTAACCGGCGGAAAATATATTTTTGAAAAAATCCCTAAGCCCCGGGGTCAGAATTTCAGCAAAAATCTGACTCTTGGCAATTCACTCAAACATGATGCCAGAAGCTTGGAAATGCTCCCCTGAAAGGTTTGGCAGTCGAAACAGAAGGCTTTTTATCACAGGACAAGAAATCAGCCCTCAACAACTTAACCGGCGGAAAATATATTTTTGAAAAAATCCTTAAGCCCCGTGGTCGGAATTTCAGCAAAAATCTGACTTTTGGCAATTCACTCAGAAATGATGCCAGAAGCTAGGAATTGCTCCCCGGAAAGGTTTGGCAGTCGAAACAGAAGGCTTTATATCACAGGACAAGAAATCAGCCCTCAACAATTTAACCGGCGAAAAATATTTTTTTGAAAAAATCCCTAAGCCCCGGGGTCACAATTTCAGCAAAAATCTGACTTTTGGCAATTCACTCAAAAATGATGCCAGAAGCTTGCAAATGCTCCCCTGAAAGGTTTGGCAGTCGAAACAGAAGGCTTTTTATCACAGGACAAGAAATCAGCCCTCAACAATTTAACCGGCGGAAAATATATTTTTGAAAAAATCCCTAAGCCGCGGGTTCAGAATTTCAGCAAAAATCTGACTTTTGGCAATTCACTCAGAAATGATGCCAGAAGCTAGGAATTGCTCCCCGGAAAGGTTTGGCAGTCGAAACAGAAGGCTTTTTATCACAGGACAAGAAATCAGCCCTCAACAACTGAACCGGCGGGGTCATAATTTCAGCAAAAATCTGACTTCTCTCAATTCACTCAAACATGGTGCGAACCGGTTGCAAATGCTCCCCTGAAAGCGTTGTCAATGGAAACAGAAGGCTTTTTATCACAGGACAAGAAATCAGCCCTCAACAACTTAACCGGCGGAAAATATATTTTAGAAAAAATCCCTAAGCCCCGGGGTCACAATTTCAGCAAAAATCTGACTTTTGGCAATTCACTCAAAGATGATGCCAGAAGCTTGCAAATGCTCCCCTGAAAGGTTTGGCGATGGAAACAGAAGGCTTTTAATCACAGGACAAGAAATCAGCCGTCAACATCTTAACCGGCGGAAAATATTTTTTTAAAAATATCCCTCAGCCCCGGGGTCAGAATTTCAGCAAAAATCGGACTTTTGGCAATTCACTCAAAAATGATGCCAGAAGGTTGCAAATGCTCCCCTGAAAGGTTTGGCAGTCGAAACAGAAGGCTTTTTATCACAGGACAAGAAATCAGCCCTCAACAACTTAACCGGCGGCAAATATTTTTTTGTAAATATCCCTCAGCCCCGGGGTCAGAATTTCAGGAAAAATATGACTTTTGGCAATTCACTCAAAAATGGTGCAAACCGGTCGCAAATGCTCCCCTGAAAGCGTTTTCAATGGAAACAGAAGGCTTTTTATGACAGGACAAGAAATCAGCCGTCAACAACTTAACCGGCGGAAAATATTTTTTTGAAAAAATCCCTAAGCCCCGGGGTCAGAATTTCAGCAAAAATCTGACTTTTGGCCATTCACTCAAAAATGGTGCCAACCGGTTGCAAATGCTCTCCTGAAAGCGTTCTCGATGGAAACAGAAGGCTTTTTATCACAGGACAAGAGATCAGCCGTCAACAACTTAACCGGCGGAAAATATTTTTTTAAAAAAATACCTAAGCCCCGGGGGTCAGAATTTCAGCAAAAATCTGACTTTTGGCAAGTCACTCAAAAATGATGCCAGAAGCTTGCAAATGCTCCCCTGAAAGGTTTGGCAGTCGAAACAGAAGGCTTTTTATCACAGGACAAGAAATCAGCCCTCAACAACTTAACCGGCCGAAAATATTTTTTTGAAAAAATCCCTAAGTCCCGGGGTCAGAATTTCAGCAAAAATCTGACTTTTGGCAATTCAATCAAAAATGATGCCAGAAGGTTGCAAATGCTCCCCTGAAAGGTTTGGCAGTCGAAAAAGAAGGCTTTTTATCAGAGGACAAGAAATCAGCCCTCAACAACTTAACCGGCGCAAAATATTTTTTTGAAAAAATCCCTAAGCCCCGGGGTCAGAATTTCAGCAAAAATCTGACTTTTGGCAATTCACTCAAAAATGGTGCCAACCGGTTGCAAATGCTCCCCTGAAAGCGTAGTCGATGGAAACAGAAGGCTTTTTATCACAGGACAAGAAATCCGCCCTCAACAACTTAACCAGCGTAAAATATTTTTTTGAAAAAATCCCTAAGCCCCGGGGTCAGAATTTCAGCAAAAATCTGTCTTTTGGCAATTCACTCAAAAATGATGTCAGAAGCTTGCAAATGCTCACCTGAAAGCTTTGGCAGTCAAAACAGAAGGCTTTTTATCACAGGACAAGAAATCAGCCCTCAACAACTTAACCGGCGGCAAATATTTTTTTGAAAAAATCCCTAAGCCCCGGGGTCAGAATTTCAGCAAAAATCTGACTCTTGACAATTCACTCAAAAATGATGTCAGAAGCTTGCAAATGCTCCCCTGAAAGGTTTGGCAGTCGAAACAGAAGGCTTTTTATCACAGGACAAGAAATCCGCCCTCAACAACTTAACCAGCGTAAAATATTTTTTTGAAAAAATCCCTAAGCCCCGGGGTCAGAATTTCAGCAAAAATCTGACTTTTGGCAATTCACTCAAAAATGATGCCAGAAGCTTGGAAATGCTCCCCTGGACGTTTTGGCAGTCGAAACAGAAGGCTTTTTATCACAGGACAAGAAATCAGCCCTCAACAACTTAACCGGCGGGGTCAGAATTTCAGCAAATATTTGACTTCAGGCAATTCACTCAAAAATGGTGCCAATCGGTTGCAAATGCTCCCCTGAAAGCTTTGTCAATGGAAACAGAAGGCTTTTTATTACAGGACAAGAAATCAGCCCTCAACAACTTAACCGGCGGAAAATATTTTTTTTTGAAAAAATCCCTAAGCCCCGGGGTCAGAATTTCAGCAAAAATCTGACTTTTGGCAATTCACTCAGAAATGGTGCCAGAGGCTAGGAATTGCTCCCTGGAAAGGTTTGGCAGTCGAAACAGAAGGCTTTTTATCACAGGACAAGAAATCAGCCCTCAACAACTTAACCGGCGGAAAATATATTTTTGAAAAAATCCCTAAGCCCCGGGGTCAGAATTTCAGCAAAAATCTGACTCTTGGCAATTCACTCAAACATGATGCCAGAAGCTTGGAAATGCTCCCCTGAAAGGTTTGGCAGTCGAAACAGAAGGCTTTTTATCACAGGACAAGAAATCAGCCCTCAACAACTTAACCGGCGGAAAATATATTTTTGAAAAAATCCTTAAGCCCCGTGGTCGGAATTTCAGCAAAAATCTGACTTTTGGCAATTCACTCAGAAATGATGCCAGAAGCTAGGAATTGCTCCCCGGAAAGGTTTGGCAGTCGAAACAGAAGGCTTTATATCACAGGACAAGAAATCAGCCCTCAACAATTTAACCGGCGAAAAATATTTTTTTGAAAAAATCCCTAAGCCCCGGGGTCACAATTTCAGCAAAAATCTGACTTTTGGCAATTCACTCAAAAATGATGCCAGAAGCTTGCAAATGCTCCCCTGAAAGGTTTGGCAGTCGAAACAGAAGGCTTTTTATCACAGGACAAGAAATCAGCCCTCAACAATTTAACCGGCGGAAAATATATTTTTGAAAAAATCCCTAAGCCGCGGGTTCAGAATTTCAGCAAAAATCTGACTTTTGGCAATTCACTCAGAAATGATGCCAGAAGCTAGGAATTGCTCCCCGGAAAGGTTTGGCAGTCGAAACAGAAGGCTTTTTATCACAGGACAAGAAATCAGCCCTCAACAACTGAACCGGCGGGGTCATAATTTCAGCAAAAATCTGACTTCTCTCAATTCACTCAAACATGGTGCGAACCGGTTGCAAATGCTCCCCTGAAAGCGTTGTCAATGGAAACAGAAGGCTTTTTATCACAGGACAAGAAATCAGCCCTCAACAACTTAACCGGCGGAAAATATATTTTAGAAAAAATCCCTAAGCCCCGGGGTCACAATTTCAGCAAAAATCTGACTTTTGGCAATTCACTCAAAAATGATGCCAGAAGCTTGCAAATGCTCCCCTGAAAGGTTTGGCAGTCGAAACAGAAGGCTTTTTATCGCAGGACAAGAAATCAGCCCTCAACAACTTAACCGGGGGGAAATATTTTTTTGAAAAAATCCTTAAGCCCCGGGGTCAGAATTTCAGCAAAAATCTGACTTTTGGCAATTCACTCAGAAATGATTCCAGAAGCTAGGAATTGCTCCCCGGAAAGGTTTGGCAGTCGAAACAGAAGGCTTTTTATCACAGGACAAGAAATCAGCCCTCAACAACTTAACCGGGGGAAAATATATTTTTGAAAAAATCCCTAAGCCCCGGGGTCAGAATTTTAGCAAAAATCTGACTTTTGGCAATTCACTCAAAAATGATGCCAGAAGCTTGCAAATGCTCCCCTTCAAGGTTTGGCAGTCGAAACAGAAGGCTTTTTATCACAGGACAAGAAATCAGCCCTCAACAACTTAACCGGCGGGGTCAGAATTTCAGCAAATATTTGACTTCAGGCAATTCACTCAAAAATGGTGCCAATCGGTTGCAAATGCTCCCCTGAAAGCGTTGTCAATGGAAACAGAAGGCTTTTTATTACAGGACAAGAAATCAGCCCTCAACAACTTAACCGGCGGAAAATATTTTTTTTTGAAAAAATCCCTAAGCCCCGGGGTCAGAATTTCAGCAAAAATCTGACTTTTGGCAATTCACTCAGAAACGGTGCCAGAGGCTAGGAATTGCTCCCTGGAAAGGTTTGGCAGTCGAAACAGAAGGCTTTTTATCACAGGACAAGAAATCAGCCCTCAACAACTTAACCGGCGGAAAATATATTTTTGAAAAAATCCCTAAGCCCTGGGGTCAGAATTTCAGCAAAAATCTGACTCTTGGCAATTCACTCAAACATGATGCCAGAAGCTTGCAAATGCTCCCCTGAAAGGTTTGGCAGTCGAAACAGAAGGCTTTTTATCACAGGACAAGAAATCAGCCCTCAACAACTTCACCGGCGGGGTCAGAATTTCAGCAAAAATCTGACTTCTGGCAATTCACTCAAAAATGGTGCCAACCGGTTGCAAATGCTCCCCTGAAAGCGTTGTCAATGGAAACAGAAGGCTTTTTATCACAGGACAAGAAATCAGCCCTCAACAACTTAACCGGCGAAAAATATTTTTTTGAAAAAATCCCTAAGCCCCGGGGTCAGAATTTCAGCAAAAATCTGACTCTTGACAATTCACTCAAAAATGATGCCAGAAGCTTGCAAATGCTCCCCTGAAAGGTTTGGCAGTCGAAACAGAAGGCTTTTTATCACAGGACAAGAAATCCGCCCTCAACAACTTAACCAGCGTAAAATATTTTTTTGAAAAAATCCCTAAGCCCCGGGGTCAGAATTTCAGCAAAAATCTGACTTTTGGCAATTCACTCAAAAATGATGCCAGAAGCTTGGAAATGCTCCCCTGGAAGTTTTGGCAGTCGAAACAGAAGGCTTTTTATCACAGGACAAGAAATCAGCCCTCAACAACTTAACCGGCGGGGTCAGAATTTCAGCAAAAATTTGACTTCAGGCAATTCACTCAAAAATGGTGCCAATCGGTTGCAAATGCTCCCCTGAAAGCGTTGTCAATGGAAACAGAAGGCTTTTTATTACAGGACAAGAAATCAGCCCTCAACAACTTAACCGGCGGAAAATATATTTTTGAAAAAATCCTTAAGCCCCGGGGTCGGAATTTCAGCAAAAATCTAACTTTTGGCAATGCACTCAAACATGATACTAGAAGCTTGGAAATGCTCCCCTGAAAGGTTTGGCAGTCGAAACAGAAGGCTTTTTATCACAGGACAAGAAATCAGCCCTCAACAACTTAACCGGCGGAAAATATATTTTTGAAAAAATCCTTAAGCCCCGGGGTCGGAATTTCAGCAAAAATCTAACTTTTGGCAATTCACTCAGAAATGATGCCAGAAGCTAGGAATTGCTCCCCGGAAAGGTTTGGCAGTCGAAACGGAAGGCTTTATATCACAGGATAAGAAATCAGCCCTCAACAATTTAACCGGCGGAAAATATTTTTTTAAAAAAATCCCTAAGCCCCGGAGTCACAATTTCAGCAAAAATCTGACTTTTGGCAATTCACTCAAAAATGATGCCAGAAGCTTGCAAATGCTCCCCTGAAAGGTTTGGCAGTCGAAACAGAAGGCTTTTTATCACAGGACAAGAAATCAGCCCTCAACAATTTAACCGGCGGAAAATATATTTTTGAAAAAATCCCTAAGCCGCGGGTTCAGAATTTCAGCAAAAATCTGACTTTTGGCAATTCACTCAGAAATGATGCGAGAAGCTAGGAATTGCTCCCCGGAAAGGTTTGGCAGTCGAAACAGAAGGCTTTTTATCACAGGAGAAGTAATCAGCCCTCAACAACTTAACCGGCGGAAAATATTTTTTTGAAAAAATCCCTAAGCCCCGGGGTCACAATTTCAGAAAAAATCTGACTTTTGGCAATTCACTCAAAAATGATGCCAGAAGCTTGCAAATGCTCCCCTGAAAGGTTTGGCAGTCGAAACAGAAGGCTTTTTATCACAGGACAAGAAATCAGCCCTCAACAACTTAACTGGCGGAAAATATTTTTTTGAAAAAATCCCTAAGCCCCGGGGTCAGAATTTCAGAAAAAATCTGACTTTTGGCCATTCACTCAAAAATGGTGCCAACCGGTTGCAAATGCTCTCCTGAAAGCGTTGTCGATGGAAACAGAAGGCTCTTTATCACAGGACAAGAGATCAGCCTTCAACAACTTAACCGGCGCAAAATATTTTTTTGAAAAAATCCCTAAGCCCCGGGGTCAGAATTTCAGCAAAAATCTGACTTTTGGCAATTCACTCAAAAATGGTGCCAACCGGTTGCAAATGCTCCCCTGAAAGTGTAGTCGATGGAAACAGAAGGCTTTTTATCACAGGACAAGAAATCAGCCCTCAACAACTAAACCGGCGGAAAATATATTTTTTTGAAAAAATCCCTAAGCCCCGGGGTCAGAATTTCAGCAAAAATCTGACTTTTGGCAATTCACTCAAAGATGATGCCAGAAGCTTGCAGATGCTCCCCTGAAAGGTTTGGCAGTCGAAACAGAAGGCTTTTTATCACAGGACAAGAAATCAGCCCTCAACAACTTAACGGGCGCAAAATATTTTTTTGAAAAAATCCCTAAGCCCCGGGGTCAGAATTTCAGCAAAAAATCTGACTTTTGTCAATTCACTCAAAAATGATGCCAGAAGCTTGCAAATGCTCCCCTGAAAGGTTTGGCAGTTGAAACAGAAGGCTTTTTGTCACAGGACAAGAAATCAGCCTTCAAACCGGCGGAACATATTTTTTTGAAAAAATCCCTAAGCCCCGGGGTCAGAATTTCAGCAAAAATCTGTCTTTTGGCAATTCACTCAAAAATGATGTCAGAAGCTTGCAAATGCTCACCTGAAAGCTTTGGCAGTCAAAACAGAAGGCTTTTTATCACAGGACAAGAAATCAGCCCTCAACAACTTAACCGGCGGCAAATATTTTTTTGAAAAAATCCCTAAGCCCCGGGGTCAGAATTTCAGCAAAAATCTGACTCTTGACAATTCACTCAAAAATGATGCCAGAAGCTTGCAAATGCTCCCCTGAAAGGTTTGGCAGTCGAAACAGAAGGCTTTTTATCACAGGACAAGAAATCCGCCCTCAACAACTTAACCAGCGTAAAATATTTTTTTGAAAAAATCCCTAAGCCCCGGGGTCAGAATTTCAGCAAAAATCTGACTTTTGGCAATTCACTCAAAAATGATGCCAGAAGCTTGGAAATGCTCCCTGGACGTTTTGGCAGTCGAAACAGAAGGCTTTTTATCACAGGACAAGAAATCAGCCCTCAACAACTTAACCGGCGGGGTCAGAATTTCAGCAAATATTTGACTTCAGGCAATTCACTCAAAAATGGTGCCAATCGGTTGCAAATGCTCCCCTGAAAGCGTTGTCAATGGAAACAGAAGGCTTTTTATTACAGGACAAGAAATCAGCCCTCAACAACTTAACCGGCGAAAAATATTTTTTTTTGAAAAAATCCCTAAGCCCCGGGGTCAGAATTTCAGCAAAAATCTGACTTTTGGCAATTCACTCAGAAATGGTGCCAGAGGCTTGGAATTGCTCCCTGGAAAGGTTTGGCAGTCGAAACAGAAAGCTTTTTATCACAGGACAAGAAATCAGCCCTCAACAACTTAACCGGCGGAAAATATATTTTTGAAAAAATCCCTAAGCCCCGGGGTCAGAATTTCAGCAAAAATCTGACTCTTGGCAATTCACTCAAACATGATGCCAGAAGCTTGGAAATGCTCCCCTGAAAGGTTTGGCAGTCGAAACAGAAGGCTTTATATCACAGGACAAGAAATCAGCCCTCAACAATTTAACCGGCGGAAAATATTTTTTTGAAAAAATCCCTAAGCCCCGGGGTCACAATTTCAGCAAAAATCTGACTTTTGGCAATTCACTCAAAAATGATGCCAGAAGCTTGCAAATGCTCCCCTGAAAGGTTTGGCAGTCGAAACAGAAGGCTTTTTATCACAGGACAAGAAATCAGCCCTCAACAATTTAACCGGCGGAAAATATATTTTTGAAAAAATCCCTAAGCCGCGGGTTCAGAATTTCAGCAAAAATCTGACTTTTGGCAATTCACTCAGAAATGATGCCAGAAGCTAGGAATTGCTCCCCGGAAAGGTTTGGCAGTCGAAACAGAAGGCTTTTTATCACAGGACAAGAAATCAGCCCTCAACAACTGAACCGGCGGGGTCATAATTTCAGCAAAAATCTGACTTCTCTAAATTCACTCAAACATGGTGCGAACCGGTTGCAAATGCTCCCCTGAAAGCGTTGTCAATGGAAACAGAAGGCTTTTTATCACAGGACAAGAAATCAGCCCTCAACAACTTAACCGGCGGAAAATATATTTTAGAAAAAATCCCTAAGCCCCGGGGTCAGAATTTCAGCAAAAATCTGACTTTTGGCAATTCACTCAAAAATGATGCCAGAAGCTTGCAAATGCTCCCCTGAAAGGTTTGGCAGTCGAAACAGAAGGCTTTTTATCGCAGGACAAGAAATCAGCCCTCAACAACTTAACCGGGGGAAAATATTTTTTTGAAAAAATCCCTAAGCCCCGGGGTCAGAATTTCAGCAAAAATCTGACTTTTGGCAATTCACTCAGAAATGATGCCAGAAGCTTGCAAATGCTCCCCTGAAAGGTTTGGCAGTCGAAACAGAAGGCTTTTTATCACAGGACAAGAAATCAGCCCTCAACAACTTAACCGGCGGAAAATATTTTTTTGAAAAAATCCCTAAGCCCCGGGTTCAGAATTTCAGCAAAAATCTGACTTTTGGCAATTCACTCAAAAATGATGCCATAAGCTTGCAAATGCTCCCCTGAAAGGTTTGGGAGTCGAAACAGAAGGCTTTTAATCGCAGGACAAGAAATCAGCCCTCAACAATGTAACCGGCGGAAAATATATTTTTGAAAAAAATCCCTAAGCCCCGGGGTCAGAATTTCAGCAAAAATCTGACTTTTGGCAATTCACTCAAAAATGATGCCAGAAGCTTGCAAATGCTCCCCTGAAAGGTTTGGCAGTCGAAACAGAAGGCTTTTTATCACAGGACAAGAAATCAGCCCTCAACAACTTAACCGGCGGGGTCAGAATTTCAGCAAAAATCTGACTTCTGGCGATTCACTCAAAAATGGTGTCAACCGGTTGCAAATGCTCCCCTGAAAGCGTTGTCAATGGAAACAGAAGGCTTTTTATCACAGGACAAGAAATCAGCCCTCAACAACTTAACCGGCGAAAAATATTTTTTTGAAAAAATCCCTAAGCCCCGGGGTCACAATTTCAGCAAAAATCTGACTCTTGACAATTCACTCAAAAATGATGCCAGAAGCTTGCAAATGCTCCCCTGAAAGGTTTGGCAGTCGAAACAGAAGGCTTTTTATCACAGGACAAGAAATCCGCCCTCAACAACTTAACCAGCGTAAAATATTTTTTTGAAAAAATCCCTAAGCCCCGGGGTCAGAATTTCAGCAAAAATCTGACTTTTGGCAATTCACTCAAAAATGATGCCAGAAGCTTGGAAATGCTCCCCTGGAAGTTTTGGCAGTCGAAACAGAAGGCTTTTTATCACAGGACAAGAAATCAGCCCTCAACAACTTAACCGGCGGGGTCAGAATTTCAGCAAAAATTTGACTTCAGGCAATTCACTCAAAAATGGTGCCAATCGGTTGCAAATGCTCCCCTGAAAGCGTTGTCAATGGAAACAGAAGGCTTTTTATTACAGGACAAGAAATCAGCCCTCTACAACTTAACCGGCGGAAAATATATTTTTGAAAAAATCCCTAAGCCCCGGGGTCAGAATTTCAGCAAAAATCTGACTCTTGGCAATTCACTCAAACATGATGCCAGAAGCTTGGAAATGCTCCCCTGAAAGGTTTGGCAGTCGAAACAGAAGGCTTTTTATCACAGGACAAGAAATCAGTCCTCAACAACTTAACCGGCGGGGTCAGAATTTCAGCAAATATTTGACTTCAGGCAATTCACTCAAAAATGGTGCCAATCGGTTGCAAATGCTCCCCTGAAAGCGTTGTCAATGGAAACAGAAGGCTTTTTATTACAGGACAAGAAATCAGCCCTCAACAACTTAACCGGCGGAAAATATTTTTTTTTGAAAAAATCCCTAAGCCCCGGGGTCAGAATTTCAGCAAAAATCTGACTTTTGGCAATTCACTCAGAAACGGTGCCAGAGGCTAGGAATTGCTCCCTGGAAAGGTTTGGCAGTCGAAACAGAAGGCTTTTTATCACAGGACAAGAAATCAGCCCTCAACAACTTAACCGGCGGAAAATATATTTTTGAAAAAATCCTTAAGCCCCGTGGTCGGAATTTCAGCAAAAATCTGACTTTTGGCAATTCACTCAGAAATGATGCCAGAAGCTAGGAATTGCTCCCCGGAAAGGTTTGGCAGTCGAAACAGAAGGCTTTATATCACAGGACAAGAAATCAGCCCTCAACAATTTAACCGGCGGAAAATATTTTTTTGAAAAAATCCCTAAGCCCCGGGGTCACAATTTCAGCAAAAATCTGACTTTTGGCAATTCACTCAAAAATGATGCCAGAAGCTTGCAAATGCTCCCCTGAAAGGTTTGGCAGTCGAAACAGAAGGCTTTTTATCACAGGACAAGAAATCAGCCCTCAACAATTTAACCGGCGGAAAATATATTTTTGAAAAAATCCCTAAGCCGCGGGTTCAGAATTTCAGCAAAAATCTGACTTTTGGCAATTCACTCAGAAATGATGCCAGAAGCTAGGAATTGCTCCCCGGAAAGGTTTGGCAGTCGAAACAGAAGGCTTTTTATCACAGGACAAGAAATCAGCCCTCAACAACTGAACCGGCGGGGTCATAATTTCAGCAAAAATCTGACTTCTCTCAATTCACTCAAACATGGTGCGAACCGGTTGCAAATGCTCCCCTGAAAGCGTTGTCAATGGAAACAGAAGGCTTTTTATCACAGGACAAGAAATCAGCCCTCAACAACTTAACCGGCGGAAAATATATTTTAGAAAAAATCCCTAAGCCCCGGGGTCACAATTTCAGCAAAAATCTGACTTTTGGCAATTCACTCAAAAATGTTGCCAGAAGCTTGCAAATGCTCCCCTGAAAGGTTTGGCAGTCGAAACAGAAGGCTTTTTATCGCAGGACAAGAAATCAGCCCTCAACAACTTAACCGGGGGAAAATATTTTTTTGAAAAAATCCCTAAGCCCCGGGGTCAGAATTTCAGCAAAAATCTGACTTTTGGCAATTCACTCAGAAATGATTCCAGAAGCTAGGAATTGCTCCCCGGAAAGGTTTGGCAGTCGAAACAGAAGGCTTTTTATCACAGGACAAGAAATCAGCCCTCAACAACTTAACCGGCGGCAAATATATTTTTGAAAAAATCCCTAACCCCCGGGGTCAGAATTTTAGTAAAAATCTGACTTTGGCAATTCACTCAAAAATGATGCCAGAAGCTTGCAAATGCTCCCCTGAAAGGTTTGGCAGTCGAAACAGAAGGCTTTTTATCACAGGACAAGAAATCAGCCCTCAACAACTTAACCGGCGGAAAATATTTTTTTGAAAAAATCCCTAAGCCCCGGGTTCAGAATTTCAGCAAAAATCTGACTTTTGGCAATTCACTCAAAAATGATGCCATAAGCTTGCAAATGCTCCCCTGAAAGGTTTGGGAGTCGAAACAGAAGGCTTTTAATCGCAGGACAAGAAATCAGCCCTCAACAATGTAACCGGCGGAAAATATATTTTTGAAAAAAATCCCTAAGCCCCGGGGTCAGAATTTCAGCAAAAATCTGACTTTTGGCAATTCACTCAAAAATGATGCCAGAAGCTTGCAAATGCTCCCCTGAAAGGTTTGGCAGTCGAAACAGAAGGCTTTTTATCACAGGACAAGAAATCAGCCCTCAACAACTTAACCGGCGGGGTCAGAATTTCAGCAAAAATCTGACTTCTGGCAATTCACTCAAAAATGGTGCCAACCGGTTGCAAATGCTCCCCTGAAAGCGTTGTCAATGGAAACAGAAGGCTTTTTATCACAGGACAAGAAATCAGCCCTCAACAACTTAACCGGCGAAAAATATTTTTTTGAAAAAATCCCTAAGCCCCGGGGTCACAATTTCAGCAAAAATCTGACTCTTGACAATTCACTCAAAAATGATGCCAGAAGCTTGCAAATGCTCCCCTGAAAGGTTTGGCAGTCGAAACAGAAGGCTTTTTATCACAGGACAAGAAATCCGCCCTCAACAACTTAACCAGCGTAAAATATTTTTTTGAAAAAATCCCTAAGCCCCGGGGTCAGAATTTCAGCAAAAATCTGACTTTTGGCAATTCACTCAAAAATGATGCCAGAAGCTTGGAAATGCTCCCCTGGAAGTTTTGGCAGTCGAAACAGAAGGCTTTTTATCACAGGACAAGAAATCAGCCCTCAACAACTTAACCGGCGGGGTCAGAATTTCAGCAAAAATTTGACTTCAGGCAATTCACTCAAAAATGGTGCCAATCGGTTGCAAATGCTCCCCTGAAAGCGTTGTCAATGGAAACAGAAGGCTTTTTATTACAGGACAAGAAATCAGCCCTCTACAACTTAACCGGCGGAAAATATATTTTTGAAAAAATCCCTAAGCCCCGGGGTCAGAATTTCAGCAAAAATCTGACTCTTGGCAATTCACTCAAACATGATGCCAGAAGCTTGGAAATGCTCCCCTGAAAGGTTTGGCAGTCGAAACAGAAGGCTTTTTATCACAGGACAAGAAATCAGCCCTCAACAACTTAACCGGCGGGGTCAGAATTTCAGCAAATATTTGACTTCAGGCAATTCACTCAAAAATGGTGCCAATCGGTTGCAAATGCTCCCCTGAAAGCGTTGTCAATGGAAACAGAAGGCTTTTTATTACAGGACAAGAAATCAGCCCTCAACAACTTAACCGGCGGAAAATATTTTTTTTTGAAAAAATCCCTAAGCCCCGGGGTCAGAATTTCAGCAAAAATCTGACTTTTGGCAATTCACTCAGAAACGGTGCCAGAGGCTAGGAATTGCTCCCTGGAAAGGTTTGGCAGTCGAAACAGAAGGCTTTTTATCACAGGACAAGAAATCAGCCCTCAACAACTTAACCGGCGGAAAATATATTTTTGAAAAAATCCCTAAGCCCCGGGGTCAGAATTTCAGCAAAAATCTGACTCTTGGCAATTCACTCAAACATGATGCCAGAAGCTTGGAAATGCTCCCCTGAAAGGTTTGGCAGTCGAAACAGAAGGCTTTTTATCACAGGACAAGAAATCAGCCCTCAACAACTTAACCGGCGGAAAATATATTTTTGAAAAAATCCTTAAGCCCCGTGGTCGGAATTTCAGCAAAAATCTGACTTTTGGCAATTCACTCAGAAATGATGCCAGAAGCTAGGAATTGCTCCCCGGAAAGGTTTGGCAGTCGAAACAGAAGGCTTTATATCACAGGACAAGAAATCAGCCCTCAACAATTTAACCGGCGGAAAATATTTTTTTGAAAAAATCCCTAAGCCCCGGGGTCACAATTTCAGCAAAAATCTGACTTTTGGCAATTCACTCAAAAATGATGCCAGAAGCTTGCAAATGCTCCCCTGAAAGGTTTGGCAGTCGAAACAGAAGGCTTTTTATCACAGGACAAGAAATCAGCCCTCAACAATTTAACCGGCGGAAAATATATTTTTGAAAAAATCCCTAAGCCGCGGGTTCAGAATTTCAGCAAAAATCTGACTTTTGGCAATTCACTCAGAAATGATGCCAGAAGCTAGGAATTGCTCCCCGGAAAGGTTTGGCAGTCGAAACAGAAGGCTTTTTATCACAGGACAAGAAATCAGCCCTCAACAACTGAACCGGCGGGGTCATAATTTCAGCAAAAATCTGACTTCTCTCAATTCACTCAAACATGGTGCGAACCGGTTGCAAATGCTCCCCTGAAAGCGTTGTCAATGGAAACAGAAGGCGTTTTATCACAGGACAAGAAATCAGCCCTCAACAACTTAACCGGCGGAAAATATATTTTAGAAAAAATCCCTAAGCCCCGGGGTCACAATTTCAGCAAAAATCTGACTTTTGGCAATTCACTCAAAAATGATGCCAGAAGCTTGCAAATAATCCCCTGAAAGGTTTGGCAGTCGAAACAGAAGGCTTTTTATCGCAGGACAAGAAATCAGCCCTCAACAACTTAACCGGGGGAAAATATTTTTTTGAAAAAATCCTTAAGCCCCGGGGTCAGAATTTCAGCAAAAATCTGACTTTTGGCAATCCACTCAGAAATGATTCCAGAAGCTAGAAATTGCTCCCCGGAAAGGTTTGGCAGTCGAAACAGAAGGCTTTTTATCACAGGACAAGAAATCAGCCCTCAACAACTTAACCGGGGGAAAATATATTTTTGAAAAAATCCCTAAGCCCCGGGGTCAGAATTTTAGCAAAAATCTGACTTTTGGCAATTCACTCAAAAATGATGCCAGAAGCTTGCAAATGCTCCCATGAAAGGTTTGGCAGTCGAAACAGAAGGCTTTTTATCACAGGACAAGAAATCAGCCCTCAACAACTTAACCGGCGGAAAATATTTTTTTGAAAAAATCCCTAAGCCCCGGGTTCAGTATTTCAGCAAAAATCTGACTTTTGGCAATTCACTCAAAAATGATGCCATAAGCTTGCAAATGCTCCCCTGAAAGGTTTGGGAGTCGAAACAGAAGGCTTTTAATCGCAGGACAAGAAATCAGCCCTCAACAATGTAACCGGCGGAAAATATATTTTTGAAAAAAATCCCTAAGCCCCGGGGTCAGAATTTCAGCAAAAATCTGACTTTTGGCAATTCACTCAAAAATGATGCCAGAAGCTTGCAAATGCTCCCCTGAAAGGTTTGGCAGTCGAAACAGAAGGCTTTTTATCACAGGACAAGAAATCAGCCCTCAACAACTTAACCGGCGGGGTCAGAATTTCAGCAAAAATCTGACTTCTGGCAATTCACTCAAAAATGGTGCCAACCGGTTGCAAATGCTCCCCTGAAAGCGTTGTCAATGGAAACAGAAGGCTTTTTATCACAGGACAAGAAATCAGCCCTCAACAACTTAACCGGCGAAAAATATTTTTTTGAAAAAATCCCTAAGCCCCGGGGTCAGAATTTCAGCAAAAATCTGACTCTTGACAATTCACTCAAAAATGATGCCAGAAGCTTGCAAATGCTCCCCTGAAAGGTTTGGCAGTCGAAACAGAAGGCTTTTTATCACAGGACAAGAAATCCGCCCTCAACAACTTAACCAGCGTAAAATATTTTTTTGAAAAAATCCCTAAGCCCCGGGGTCAGAATTTCAGCAAAAATCTGACTTTTGGCAATTCACTCAAAAATGATGCCAGAAGCTTGGAAATGCTCCCCTGGAAGTTTTGGCAGTCGAAACAGAAGGCTTTTTATCACAGGACAAGAAATCAGCCCTCAACAACTTAACCGGCGGGGTCAGAATTTCAGCAAAAATTTGACTTCAGGCAATTCACTCAAAAATGGTGCCAATCGGTTGCAAATGCTCCCCTGAAAGCGTTGTCAATGGAAACAGAAGGCTTTTTATTACAGGACAAGAAATCAGCCCTCAACAACTTAACCGGCGGAAAATATATTTTTGAAAAAATCCTTAAGCCCCGGGGTCGGAATTTCAGCAAAAATCTAACTTTTGGCAATGCACTCAAACATGATGCCAGAAGCTTGGAAATGCTCCCCTGAAAGGTTTGGCAGTCGAAACAGAAGGCTTTTTATCACAGGACAAGAAATCAGCCCTCAACAACTTAACCGGCGGAAAATATATTTTTGAAAAAATCCTTAAGCCCCGGGGTCGGAATTTCAGCAAAAATCTAACTTTTGGCAATTCACTCAGAAATGATGCCAGAAGCTAGGAATTGCTCCCCGGAAAGGTTTGGCAGTCGAAACAGAAGGCTTTATATCACAGGATAAGAAATCAGCCCTCAACAACTTAACCGGCGGAAAATATTTTTTTGAAAAAATCCCTAAGCCCCGGGGTCACAATTTCAGAAAAAATCTGACTTTTGGCAATTCACTCAAAAATGATGCCAGAAGCTTGCAAATGCTCCCCTGAAAGGTTTGGCAGTCGAAACAGAAGGCTTTTTATCACAGGACAAGAAATCAGCCCTCAACAACTTAACCGGCGGGGTCAGAATTTCAGCAAAAATCTGACTTCTGGCAATTCACTCAAAAATGGTGCCAACCGGTTGCAAATGCTCTCCTGAAAGCGTTGTCGATGGAAACAGAAGGCTCTTTATCACAGGACAAGAGATCAGCCTTCAACAACTTAACCGGCGCAAAATATTTTTTTGAAAAAATCCCTAAGCCCCGGGGTCAGAATTTCAGCAAAAATCTGACTTTTGGCAATTCACTCAAAAATGGTGCCAACCGGTTGCAAATGCTCCCCTGAAAGTGTAGTCGATGGAAACAGAAGGCTTTTTATCACAGGACAAGAAATCAGCCCTCAACAACTAAACCGGCGGAAAATATATTTTTTTGAAAAAATCCCTAAGCCCCGGGGTCAGAATTTCAGCAAAAATCTGACTTTTGGCAATTCACTCAAAGATGATGCCAGAAGCTTGCAGATGCTCCCCTGAAAGGTTTGGCAGTCGAAACAGAAGGCTTTTTATCACAGGACAAGAAATCAGCCCTCAACAACTTAACGGGCGCAAAATATTTTTTCGAAAAAATCCCTAAGCCCCGGGGTCAGAATTTCAGCAAAAAATCTGACTTTTGGCAATTCACTCAAAAATGATGCCAGAAGCTTGCAAATGCTCCCCTGAAAGGTTTGGCAGTCGAAACAGAAGGCTTTTTGTCACAGGACAAGAAATCAGCCTTCAAACCGGCGGAACATATTTTTTTGAAAAAATCCCTAAGCCCCGGGGTCAGAATTTCAGCAAAAATCTGTCTTTTGGCAATTCACTCAAAAATGATGTCAGAAGCTTGCAAATGCTCACCTGAAAGCTTTGGCAGTCAAAACAGAAGGCTTTTTATCACAGGACAAGAAATCAGGCCTCAACAACTTAACCGGCGGCAAATATTTTTTTGAAAAAATCCCTAAGCCCCGGGGTCAGAATTTCAGCAAAAATCTTACTCTTGACAATTCACTCAAAAATGATGCCAGAAGCTTGCAAATGCTCCCCTGAAAGGTTTGGCAGTCGAAACAGAAGGCTTTTTATCACAGGACAAGAAATCCGCCCTCAACAACTTAACCAGCGTAAAATATTTTTTTGAAAAAATCCCTAAGCCCCGGGGTCAGAATTTCAGCAAAAATCTGACTTTTGGCAATTCACTCAAAAATGATGCCAGAAGCTTGGAAATGCTCCCCTGGACGTTTTGGCAGTCGAAACAGAAGGCTTTTTATCACAGGACAAGAAATCAGCCCTCAACAACTTAACCGGCGGGGTCAGAATTTCAGCAAATATTTGACTTCAGGCAATTCACTCAAAAATGGTGCCAATCGGTTGCAAATGCTCCCCTGAAAGCGTTGTCAATGGAAACAGAAGGCTTTTTATTACAGGACAAGAAATCAGCCCTCAACAACTTAACCGGCGGAAAATATTTTTTTTTGAAAAAATCCCTAAGCCCCGGGGTCAGAATTTCAGCAAAAATCTGACTTTTGGCAATTCACTCAGAAATGGTGCCAGAGGCTTGGAATTGCTCCCTGGAAAGGTTTGGCAGTCGAAACAGAAGGCTTTTTATCACAGGACAAGAAATCAGCCCTCAACAACTTAACCGGCGGAAAATATATTTTTGAAAAAATCCCTAAGCCCCGGGGTCAGAATTTCAGCAAAAATCTGACTCTTGGCAATTCACTCAAACATGATGCCAGAAGCTTGGAAATGCTCCCCTGAAAGGTTTGGCAGTCGAAACAGAAGGCTTTATATCACAGGACAAGAAATCAGCCCTCAACAATTTAACCGGCGGAAAATATTTTTTTGAAAAAATCCCTAACCCCCGGGGTCACAATTTCAGCAAAAATCTGACTTTTGGCAATTCACTCAAAAATGATGCCAGAAGCTTGCAAATGCTCCCCTGAAAGGTTTGGCAGTCGAAACAGAAGGCTTTTTATCACAGGACAAGAAATCAGCCCTCAACAATTTAACCGGCGGAAAATATATTTTTGAAAAAATCCCTAAGCCGCGGGTTCAGAATTTCAGCAAAAATCTGACTTTTGGCAATTCACTCAGAAATGATGCCAGAAGCTAGGAATTGCTCCCCGGAAAGGTTTGGCAGTCGAAACAGAAGGCTTTTTATCACAGGACAAGAAATCAGCCCTCAACAACTTAACCGGCGGGGTCAGAATTTCAGCAAAAATCTGACTTCTGGCAATTCACTCAAAAATGGTGCCAACCGGTTGCAAATGCTCCCCTGAAAGCGTTGTCAATGGAAACAGAAGGCTTTTTATCACAGGACAAGAAATCAGCCCTCAACAACTTAACCGGCGAAAAATATTTTTTTGAAAAAATCCCTAAGCCCCGGGGTCAGAATTTCAGCAAAAATCTGACTCTTGACAATTCACTCAAAAATGATGCCAGAAGCTTGCAAATGCTCCCCTGAAAGGTTTGGCAGTCGAAACAGAAGGCTTTTTATCGCAGGACAAGAAATCAGCCCTCAACAACTTAACCGGGGGAAAATATTTTTTTGAAAAAATCCCTAAGCCCCGGGGTCAGAATTTCAGCAAAAATCTGACTTTTGGCAATTCACTCAGAAATGATTCCAGAAGCTAGGAATTGCTCCCCGGAAAGGTTTGGCAGTCGAAACAGAAGGCTTTTTATCACAGGACAAGAAATCAGCCCTCAACAACTTAACCGGCGGCAAATATATTTTTGAAAAAATCCCTAAGCCCCGGGGTCAGAATTTTAGCAAAAATCTGACTTTGGCAATTCACTCAAAAATGATGCCAGAAGCTTGCAAATGCTCCCCTGAAAGGTTTGGCAGTCGAAACAGAAGGCTTTTTATCACAGGACAAGAAATCAGCCCTCAACAACTTAACCGGCGGAAAATATTTTTTTGAAAAAATCCCTAAGCCCCGGGTTCAGAATTTCAGCAAAAATCTGACTTTTGGCAATTCACTCAAAAATGATGCCATAAGCTTGCAAATGCTCCCCTGAAAGGTTTGGGAGTCGAAACAGAAGGCTTTTAATCGCAGGACAAGAAATCAGCCCTCAACAATGTAACCGGCGGAAAATATATTTTTGAAAAAAATCCCTAAGCCCCGGGGTCAGAATTTCAGCAAAAATCTGACTTTTGGCAATTCACTCAAAAATGATGCCAGAAGCTTGCAAATGCTCCCCTGAAAGGTTTGGCAGTCGAAACAGAAGGCTTTTTATCACAGGACAAGAAATCAGCCCTCAACAACTTAACCGGCGGGGTCAGAATTTCAGCAAAAATCTGACTTCTGGCAATTCACTCAAAAATGGTGCCAACCGGTTGCAAATGCTCCCCTGAAAGCGTTGTCAATGGAAACAGAAGGCTTTTTATCACAGGACAAGAAATCAGCCCTCAACAACTTAACCGGCGAAAAATATTTTTTTGAAAAAATCCCTAAGCCCCGGGGTCACAATTTCAGCAAAAATCTGACTCTTGACAATTCACTCAAAAATGATGCCAGAAGCTTGCAAATGCTCCCCTGAAAGGTTTGGCAGTCGAAACAGAAGGCTTTTTATCACAGGACAAGAAATCCGCCCTCAACAACTTAACCAGCGTAAAATATTTTTTTGAAAAAATCCCTAAGCCCCGGGGTCAGAATTTCAGCAAAAATCTGACTTTTGGCAATTCACTCAAAAATGATGCCAGAAGCTTGGAAATGCTCCCCTGGAAGTTTTGGCAGTCGAAACAGAAGGCTTTTTATCACAGGACAAGAAATCAGCCCTCAACAACTTAACCGGCGGGGTCAGAATTTCAGCAAAAATTTGACTTCAGGCAATTCACTCAAAAATGGTGCCAATCGGTTGCAAATGCTCCCCTGAAAGCGTTGTCAATGGAAACAGAAGGCTTTTTATTACAGGACAAGAAATCAGCCCTCTACAACTTAACCGGCGGAAAATATATTTTTGAAAAAATCCCTAAGCCCCGGGGTCAGAATTTCAGCAAAAATCTGACTCTTGGCAATTCACTCAAACATGATGCCAGAAGCTTGGAAATGCTCCCCTGAAAGGTTTGGCAGTCGAAACAGAAGGCTTTTTATCACAGGACAAGAAATCAGCCCTCAACAACTTAACCGGCGGAAAATATATTTTTGAAAACATCCCTAAGCCCTGGGGTCACAATTTCAGCAAAAATCTGACTTTTGGCAATTCACTCAGAAATCATGCCAGAAGCTTGCAAATGCTCCCCTGAAAGGTTTGTCAGTCGAAACTGAAGGCTTTTTATCACAGGACAAGAAATCAGCCCTCAACAATTTAACCGGCCGAAAATATTTTTTTGAAAAAATCCCTAAGCCCCGGGGTCACAATTTCAGCAAAAATCTGACTTTTGGCAATTCACTCGAAAATGATGCCAGAAGCTTGCAAATGCTCCCCTGAAAGGTTTGGCAGTCGAAACAGAAGGCTTTTTATCACAGGACAAGAAATCAGCCCTCAACAATTTAACCGGCGGAAAATATATTTTTGAAAAAATCCCTAAGTCGCGGGTTCAGAATTTCAGCAAAAATCTGACTTTTGGCAATTCACTCAGAAATGATGCGAGAAGCTAGGAATTGCTCCCCGGAAAGGTTTGGCAGTCGAAACAGAAGGCTTTTTATCACAGGACAAGAAATCAGCCCTCAACAACTTAACCGGCGGAAAATATTTTTTTGAAAAAAATACCTAAGCCCCGGGGTCACAATTTCAGCAAAAATCTGACTTTTGGCAATTCACTCAGAAATCATGCCAGAAGCTTGCAAATGCTCCCCTGAAAGGTTTGTCAGTCGAAACTGAAGGCTTTTTATCACAGGACAAGAAATCAGCCCTCAACAATTTAACCGGCCGAAAATATTTTTTTGAAAAAATCCCTAAGCCCCGGGGTCACAATTTCAGCAAAAATCTGACTTTTGGCAATTCACTCGAAAATGATGCCAGAAGCTTGCAAATGCTCCCCTGAAAGGTTTGGCAGTCGAAACAGAAGGCTTTTTATCACAGGACAAGAAATCAGCCCTCAACAATTTAACCGGCGGAAAATATATTTTTGAAAAAATCCCTAAGTCGCGGGTTCAGAATTTCAGCAAAAATCTGACTTTTGGCAATTCACTCAGAAATGATGCGAGAAGCTAGGAATTGCTCCCCGGAAAGGTTTGGCAGTCGAAACAGAAGGCTTTTTATCACAGGACAAGAAATCAGCCCTCAACAACTTAACCGGCGGAAAATATTTTTTTGAAAAAAATACCTAAGCCCCGGGGTCACAATTTCAGCAAAAATCTGACTTTTGGCAATTCATTCAAAAATGATGCCAGAAGCTTGCAAATGCTCCCCTGAAAGGTTTGGCAGTCGAAACAGAAGGCTTTTTATCAGAGGACAAGATATCAGCCCTCAACAATTTAACCGGCGGAAAATATATTTTTGAAAAAATCCCTAAGCCCCGGGGTCAGAATTTCAGCAAAAATCTGACTTTTGGCAATTCACTCAGAAATGATGCCAGAAGCTAGGAATTGCTCCCCGGAAAGGTTTGGCAGTCGAAACAGAAGGCTTTTTATCACAGGACAATTAATCAGCCCTCAACAACTGAACCGGCGGGGTCATAATTTCAGCAAAAATCTGACTTCTCTCAATTCACTCAAACATGGTGCGAACCGGTTGCAAATGCTCCCCTGAAAGCGTTGTCAATGGAAACAGAAGGCTTTTTATCACAGGACAAGAAATCAGCCCTCAACAACTTAACCGGCGGAAAATATATTTTTGAAAAAATCCCTAAGCCCCGGGGTCAGAATTTCAGCAAAAATCTGACTTTTGGCAATCCACTCAGAAATGATGCCAGAAGCTAGGAATTGCTCCCCGGAAAGGTTTGTCAGTCGAAACAGAAGGCTTTTTATCACAGGACAAGAAATCCGCCCTCAACAACTTAACCAGCGTAAAATATTTTTTTGAAAAAATCCCTAAGCCCCAGGGTCAGAATTTCAGCAAAAATTTGACTTCAGGCAATTCACTCAAAAATCGTGCCAATCGGTTGCAAATGCTCCCCTGAAAGCGTTGTCAATGGAAACAGAAGGCTTTTTATTACAGGACAAGAAATCAGCCCTCTACAACTTAACCGGCGGAAAATATATTTTTGAAAAAATCCCTAAGCCCCGGGGTCAGAATTTCAGCAAAAATCTGACTCTTGGCAATTCACTCAAACATGATGCCAGAAGCTTGGAAATGCTCCCCTGAAAGGTTTGGCAGTCGAAACAGAAGGCTTTTTATCACAGGACAAGAAATCAGCCCTCAACAACTTAACCGGCGGAAAATATATTTTTGAAAACATCCCTAAGCCCTGGGGTCACAATTTCAGCAAAAATCTGACTTTTGGCAATTCACTCAGAAATCATGCCAGAAGCTTGCAAATGCTCCCCTGAAAGGTTTGTCAGTCGAAACTGAAGGCTTTTTATCACAGGACAAGAAATCAGCCCTCAACAATTTAACCGGCCGAAAATATTTTTTTGAAAAAATCCCTAAGCCCCGGGGTCACAATTTCAGCAAAAATCTGACTTTTGGCAATTCACTCGAAAATGATGCCAGAAGCTTGCAAATGCTCCCCTGAAAGGTTTGGCAGTCGAAACAGAAGGCTTTTTATCACAGGACAAGAAATCAGCCCTCAACAATTTAACCGGCGGAAAATATATTTTTGAAAAAATCCCTAAGTCGCGGGTTCAGAATTTCAGCAAAAATCTGACTTTTGGCAATTCACTCAGAAATGATGCGAGAAGCTAGGAATTGCTCCCCGGAAAGGTTTGGCAGTCGAAACAGAAGGCTTTTTATCACAGGACAAGAAATCAGCCCTCAACAACTTAACCGGCGGAAAATATTTTTTTGAAAAAAATACCTAAGCCCCGGGGTCACAATTTCAGCAAAAATCTGACTTTTGGCAATTCATTCAAAAATGATGCCAGAAGCTTGCAAATGCTCCCCTGAAAGGTTTGGCAGTCGAAACAGAAGGCTTTTTATCAGAGGACAAGATATCAGCCCTCAACAATTTAACCGGCGAAAAATATATTTTTGAAAAAATCCCTAAGCCCCGGGGTCAGAATTTCAGCAAAAATCTGACTTTTGGCAATTCACTCAGAAATGATGCCAGAAGCTAGGAATTGCTCCCCGGAAAGGTTTGGCAGTCGAAACAGAAGGCTTTTTATCACAGGACAATTAATCAGCCCTCAACAACTGAACCGGCGGGGTCATAATTTCAGCAAAAATCTGACTTCTCTCAATTCACTCAAACATGGTGCGAACCGGTTGCAAATGCTCCCCTGAAAGCGTTGTCAATGGAAACAGAAGGCTTTTTATCACAGGACAAGAAATCAGCCCTCAACAACTTAACCGGCGGAAAATATATTTTTGAAAAAATCCCTAAGCCCCGGGGTCAGAATTTCAGCAAAAATCTGACTTTTGGCAATCCACTCAGAAATGATGCCAGAAGCTAGGAATTGCTCCCCGGAAAGGTTTGGCAGTCGAAACAGAAGGCTTTTTATCACAGGACAAGAAATCAGCCCTCAACAACTTAACCGGGGGAAGATATATTTTTGAAAAAATCCCTAAGAACCGGGGTCAGAATTTCAGCAAAAATCTGACTTTTGGCAATTCCCTCAAAAATGATGCCAGAAGCTTGCAAATGCTCCCCTGAAAGGTTTGGCAGTCGAAACAGAAGGCTTTTTATCACAGACCAAGAAATCAGCCCTCAAAAACTTAACAGGTGCAAAATATTTTTTTGAAAAAATCCCTAAGCCCCGGGTTCAGAAATTCAGCAAAAATCTGACTTTTGGCAATTCACTCAAAAATGGTGCCAACCGGTTGCAAATGCTCCCCTGAAAGCGTTGTCAATGGAAACAGAAGGCTTTTTATCACAGGACAAGAAATCAGCCCTCAACAACTTAACCGGCGAAAAATATTTTTTTGAAAAAATCCCTAAGCCCCGGGGTCAGAATTTCAGCAAAAATCTGACTCTTGACAATTCACTCAAAAATGATGCCAGAAGCTTGCAAATGCTCCCCTGAAAGGTTTGGCAGTCGAAACAGAAGGCTTTTTATCACAGGACAAGAAATCCGCCCTCAACAACTTAACCAGCGTAAAATATTTTTTTGAAAAAATCCCTAAGCCCCAGGGTCAGAATTTCAGCAAAAATTTGACTTCAGGCAATTCACTCAAAAATCGTGCCAATCGGTTGCAAATGCTCCCCTGAAAGCGTTGTCAATGGAAACAGAAGGCTTTTTATTACAGGACAAGAAATCAGCCCTCAACAACTTAACCGGCGGAAAATATATTTTTGAAAAAATCCCTAAGCCCCGGGGTCAGAATTTCAGCAAAAATCTGACTCTCGGCAATTCACTCAAACATGATGCCAGAAGCTTGGAAATGCTCCCCTGAAAGGTTTGGCAGACGAAACAGAAGGCTTTTTATCACAGGACAAGAAATCAGCCCTCAACAACTTAACCGGCGGAAAATATATTTTTGAAAAAATCCTTAAGCCCCGGGGTCGGAATTTCAGCAAAAATCTGACTTTTGGCAATTCACTCAGAAATGATGCCAGAAGCTAGGAATTGCTCCCCGGAAAGGTTTGGCAGTCGAAACAGAAGGCTTTATATCACAGGACAAGAAATCAGCCCTCAACAATTTAACCGGCGGAAAATATTTTTTTGAAAAAATCCCTAAGCCCCGGGGTCACAATTTCAGCAAAAATCTGACTTCTCTCAATTCACTCAAACATGGTGTGAACCGGTTGCAAATGCTCCCCTGAAAGCGTTGTCAATGGAAACAGAAGGCTTTTTATCACAGGACAAGAAATCAGCCCTCAACAACTTAACCGGCGGAAAATATATTTTTGAAAAAATCCCTAAGCCCCGGGGTCACAATTTCAGCAAAAATCTGACTTTTGGCAATTCACTCAAAAATGATGCCAGAAGCTTGCAAATGCTCCCCTGAAAGGTTTGGCAGTCGAAACAGAAGGCTTTTTATCGCAGGACAAGATATCAGCCCTCAACAACTTAACCGGCGGAAAATATATTTTTGAAAAAATCCTTAAGCCCCGGGGTCAGAATTTCAGCAAAAATCTGACTTTTGGCAATTCACTCAGAAATGATGCCAGAAGCTAGGAATTGCTCCCCTGAAAGGTTTGGCAGTCGAAACAGAAGGCTTTTAATTGCAGGACAAGAAATCAGCCCTCAACAACTTAACCGGCGGAAAATAATTTTTGAAAAAAATCCTTAAGCCCCGGGGTCAGAATTTCAACAAAAATCTGACTTTTGGCAATTCACTCAAAAATGATGCCAGAAGCTTGCAAATGCTCCCCTGAAAGGTTTGGCAGTCGAAACAGAAGGCTTTTTATCACAGGACAAGAAATCAGCCCTCAACAACTTAACCGGCGGGGTCAGAATTTCAGCTAAAATCTGACTTCTGGCAATTCACTCAAAAATGGTGCCAACCGGTTGCAAATGCTCCCCTGAAAGCGTTGTCAATGGAAACAGAAGGCTTTTTATCACAGGACAAGAAATCAGCCCTCAACAACTTAACCGGCGAAAAATATTTTTTTGAAAAAATCCCTAAGCCCCGGGGTCAGAATTTCAGCAAAAATCTGACTCTTGACAATTCACTCAAAAATGATACCAGAAGCTTGCAAATGCTCCCCTGAAAGGTTTGGCAGTCGAAACAGAAGGCTTTTTATCACAGGACAAGAAATCCGCCCTCAACAACTTAACCAGCGTAAAATATTTTTTTGAAAAAATCTCTAAGCCCCGGGGTCAGAATTTCAGCAAAAATCTGACTTTTGGCAATTCACTCAAAAATGATGCCAGAAGCTTGGAAATGCTCCCCTGGAAGTTTTGGCAGTCGAAACAGAAGGCTTTTTATCACAGGACAAGAAATCAGCCCTCAACAACTTAACCGGCGGGGTCAGAATTTCAGCAAAAATTTGACTTCAGGCAATTCACTCAAAAATGGTGCCAATCGGTTGCAAATGCTCCCCTGAAAGCGTTGTCAATGGAAACAGAAGGCTTTTTATTACAGGACAAGAAATCAGCCCTCAACAACTTAACCGGCGGAAAATATATTTTTGAAAAAATCCCTAAGCCCCGGGGTCGGAATTTCAGCAAAAATCTGACTTTTGGCAATTCACTCAGAAATGATGCCAGAAGCTAGAAATTGCTCCCCTGAAAGGTTTGGCAGTCAAAACAGAAGGCTTTTTATCACAGGACAAGAAATCAGCCCTCAACAACTTAACCGGCGGCAAATATTTTTTTGAAAAAATCCCTAAGCCCCGGGGTCACAATTTCAGGAAAAATCTGACTTTTGGCAATTCACTCAAAAATGATGCCAGAAGCTTGCAAATGCTCCCCTGAAAGGTTTGGCAGTCGAAACGGAAGGCTTTTTATCAGAGGACAAGATATCAGCCCTCAAAAACTTAACAGGTGCACAATATTTTTTTTAAAAAAATCCCTAAGCCCCGGGGTCAGAATTTCAGCAAAAATCTGACTTTTGGCAATTCACTCAAAAATGATGCCATAAGCTTGCAAATGCTCCCCTGAAAGGTTTGGGAGTCGAAACAGAAGGCTTTTAATCGCAGGACAAGAAATCAGCCCTCAACAATTTAACCGGCGGAAAATATATTTTTGAAAAAATCCCTAAGCCCCGGGGTCAGAATTTCAGCAAAAATCTGACTTTTGGCAATTCACTCAGAAATGATGCCATAAGCTTGCAAATGCTCCCCTGAAAGGTTTGGCAGTCGAAACAGAAGGCTTTTTATCACAGGACAAGAAATCAGCCCTCAACAACTTAACCGGCGGGGTCATAATTTCAGCAAAAATCTGACTTCTGGCAATTCACTCAAAAATGGTGCCAACCGGTTGCAAATGCTCCCCTGAAAGCGTTGTCAATGGAAACAGAAGGCTTTTTATCACAGGACAAGAAATCAGCCCTCAACAACTTAACCGGCGGAAAATATATTTTTTAAAAAATCCCTAAGCCCCGGGGTCACAATTTCAGCAAAAATCTGACTTTTGGCAATTCACTCAAAAATGATGCCAGAAGCTAGGAATTGCTCCCCTGAAAGGTTTGGCAGTCGAAACAGAAGGCTTTATATCACAGGACAAGAAATCAGCCCTCAACAATTTAACCGGCGGAAAATATATTTTTGAAAAAATCCCTAAGCCGAGGGTTCAGAATTTCAGCAAAAATCTGACTTTTGGCAATTCACTCAGAAATGATGCCAGAAGCTAGGAATTGCTCCCCGGAAAGGTTTGGCAGTCGAAACAGAAGGCTTTTTATCACAGGACAAGAAATCAGCCCTCAACAACTGAACCGGCGGGGTCATAATTTCAGCAAAAATCTGACTTCTTTCAATTCACTCAAACATGGTGCGAACCGGTTGCAAATGCTCCCCTGAAAGCGTTGTCAATGGAAACAGAAGGCTTTTTATCACAGGACAAGAAATCAGCCCTCAACAACTTAACCGGCGGAAAATATATTTTTGAAAAAATCCCTAAGCCCCGGGGTCAGAATTTTAGCAAAAATCTGACTTTTGGCAATTCACTCAAAAATGATGCCAGAAGCTTGCAAATGCTCCCCTGAAAGGTTTGGCAGTCGAAACAGAAGGCTTTTTATCACAGGACAAGAAATCAGCCCTCAACAACTTAACCGGCGGAAAATATTTTTTTGAAAAAATCCTTAAGCCCCGGGGTCAGAATTTCAGCAAAAATCTGACTTTTGGCAATTCACTCAAAAATGATGCCAGAAGCTTGCAAATGCTCCCCGGAAAGGTTTGGCAGTCGAAACAGAAGGCTTTTTATCACAGGACAAGAAATCAGCCCTCAACAACTTAACCGGGGGAAGATATATTTTTGAAAAAATCCCTAAGCCCCGGGGTCAGAATTTCAGCAAAAATCTGACTTTTGGCAATTCACTCAAAAATGATGTCAGAAGCTTGCAAATGCTCCCCTGAAAGGTTTGGCAGTCGAAACAGAAGGCTTTTTATCACAGACCAAGAAATCAGCCCTCAAAAACTTAACAGGTGCAAAATATTTTTTTGAAAAAATCCCTAAGCCCCGGGTTCAGAATTTCAGCAAAAATCTGACTTTTGGCAATTCACTCAAAAATGATGCCATAAGTTTGCAAATGCTCCCCTGAAAGGTTTGGGAGTCGAAACAGAAGGCTTTATATCACAGGACAAGAAATCAGCCCTCAACAATTTAACCGGCGGAAAATATATTTTTGAAAAAATCCCTAAGCCGAGGGTTCAGAATTTCAGCAAAAATCTGACTTTTGGCAATTCACTCAGAAATGATGCCAGAAGCTAGGAATTGCTCCCCGGAAAGGTTTGGCAGTCGAAACAGAAGGCTTTTTATCACAGGACAAGAAATCAGCCCTCAACAACTTAACCGGCGGCAAATATTTTTTTGAAAAAATCCCTAAGCCCCGGGGTCACAATTTCAGCAAAAATCTGACTTTTGGCAATTCACTCAAAAATGATGCCAGAAGCTTGCAAATGCTCCCCTGAAAGGTTTGGCAGTTGAAACAGAATGCTTTTTATCAGAGGACAAGATATCAGCCCTCAACAATTTAACCGGCGGAAAATATATTTTTGTAAAAATCCCTAAGCCCCGGGGTCAGAATTTCAGCAAAAATCTGACTTTTGGCAATTCACTCAGAAATGATGCCAGAAGCTAGGAATTGCTCCCCGGAAAGGTTTGGCAGTCGAAACAGAAGGCTTTTTATCACAGGACAAGAAATCAGCCCTCAACAACTGAACCGGCGGGGTCATAATTTCAGCAAAAATCTGACTTCTCTCAATTCACTCAAACATGGTGCGAACCGGTTGCAAATGCTCCCCTGAAAGCGTTGTCAATGGAAACAGAAGGCTTTTTATCACAGGACAAGAAATCAGCCCTCAACAACTTAACCGGCGGAAAATATATTTTTGAAAAAATCCCTAAGCCCCGGGGTCAGAATTTTAGCAAAAATCTGACTTTTGGCAATTCACTCAAAAATGATGCCAGAAGCTTGCAAATGCTCCCCTGAAAGGTTTGGCAGTCGAAACAGAAGGCTTTTTATCACAGGACAAGAAATCAGCCCTCAACAACTTAACCGGCGGAAAATATTTTTTTGAAAAAATCCTTAAGCCCCGGGGTCAGAATTTCAGCAAAAATCTGACTTTTGGCAATTCACTCAAAAATGATGCCAGAAGCTTGCAAATGCTCCCCTGAAAGGTTTGGCAGTCGAAACAGAAGGCTTTTTATCACAGGACAAGAAATCAGCCCTCAACAACTTAACCGGCGGAAAATATTTTTTTGAAAAAATCCCTAAGCCCCGGGGTCAGAATTTCAGCAAAAATCTGACTTTTGGCAATTCACTCAGAAATGATGCCAGAAGCTAGGAATTGCTCCCCGGAAAGGTTTGGCAGTCGAAACAGAAGGCTTTTTATCACAGGACAAGAAATCAGCCCTCAACAACTTAACCGGGGGAAGATATATTTTTGAAAAAATCCCTAAGCCCCGGGGTCAGAATTTCAGCAAAAATCTGACTTTTGGCAATTCACTCAAAAATGATGTCAGAAGCTTGCAAATGCTCCCCTGAAAGGTTTGGCAGTCGAAACAGAAGGCTTTTTATCACAGACCAAGAAATCAGCCCTCAAAAACTTAACAGGTGCAAAATATTTTTTTGAAAAAATCCCTAAGCCCCGGGGTCAGAATTTCAGCAAAAATCTGACTTTTGGCAATTCACTCAAAAATGATGCCATAAGTTTGCAAATGCTCCCCTGAAAGGTTTGGGAGTCGAAACAGAAGGCTTTTAATCGCAGGACAAGAAATCAGCCCTC
Organism: Podarcis muralis; assembly: GCF_964188315.1. Taxonomy (NCBI): domain Eukaryota; kingdom Metazoa; phylum Chordata; class Lepidosauria; order Squamata; family Lacertidae; genus Podarcis; species Podarcis muralis. The sequence continues at coordinate 66,651,927 of NC_135663.1, forward strand.
AACAACTTAACCGGCGGAAAATAATTTTTGAAAAAATCCTTAAGCCCCGGGGTCAGAATTTCAACACAAATCTGACTTTTGGCAATTCACTCAAAAATGATGCCAGAAGCTTGCAAATGCTCCCCGGAAAGGTTTGGCAGTCGAAACAGAAGGCTTTTTATCACAGGACAAGAAATCAGCCCTCAACAACTTAACCTGCGGGGTCATAATTTCAGCAAAAATCTGACTTCTGGCAATTCACTCAAAAATGGTGCCAACCGGTTGCAAATGCTCCCCTGAAAGCGTTGTCAATGGAAACAGAAGGCTTTTTATCACAGGACAAGAAATCAGCCCTCAACAACTTAACCGGCGGAAAATATATTTTTGAAAAAATCCCTAAGCCGAGGGTTCAGAATTTCAGCAAAAATCTGACTTTTGGCAATTCACTCAGAAATGATGCCAGAAGCTAGGAATTGCTCCCCGGAAAGGTTTGGCAGTCGAAACAGAAGGCTTTTTATCACAGGACAAGAAATCAGCCCTCAACAACTTAACCGGCGGCAAATATTTTTTTGAAAAGATCCCTAAGCCCCGGGGTCACAATTTCAGCAAAAATCTGACTTTTGGCAATTCACTCAAAAATGATGCCAGAAGCTTGCAAATGCTCCCCTGAAAGGTTTGGCAGTTGAAACAGAATGCTTTTTATCAGAGGACAAGATATCAACCCTCAACAATTTAACCGGCGGAAAATATATTTTTGAAAAAATCCCTAAGCCCCGGGGTCAGAATTTCAGCAAAAATCTGACTTTTGGCAATTCACTCAGAAATGATGCCAGAAGCTAGGAATTGCTCCCCGGAAAGGTTTGGCAGTCGAAACAGAAGGCTTTTTATCACAGGACAAGAAATCAGCCCTCAACAACTGAACCGGCGGGGTCATAATTTCAGCAAAAATCTGACTTCTCTCAATTCACTCAAACATGGTGCGAACCGGTTGCAAATGCTCCCCTGAAAGCGTTGTCAATGGAAACAGAAGGCTTTTTATCACAGGACAAGAAATCAGCCCTCAACAACTTAACCGGCGGAAAATATATTTTTGAAAAAATCCCTAAGCCCCGGGGTCAGAATTTTAGCAAAAATCTGACTTTTGGCAATTCACTCAAAAATGATGCCAGAAGCTTGCAAATGCTCCCCTGAAAGGTTTGGCAGTCGAAACAGAAGGCTTTTTATCACAGGACAAGAAATCAGCCCTCAACAACTTAACCGGCGGAAAATATTTTTTTGAAAAAATCCTTAAGCCCCAGGGTCAGAATTTCAGCAAAAATCTGACTTTTGGCAATTCACTCAAAAATGATGCCAGAAGCTTGCAAATGCTCCCCTGAAAGGTTTGGCAGTCGAAACAGAAGGCTTTTTATCACAGGACAAGAAATCAGCCCTCAACAACTTAACCGGCGGAAAATATTTTTTTGAAAAAATCCCTAAGCCCCGGGGTCAGAATTTCAGCAAAAATCTGACTTTTGGCAATTCACTCAGAAATGATGCCAGAAGCTAGGAATTGCTCCCCGGAAAGGTTTGGCAGTCGAAACAGAAGGCTTTTTATCACAGGACAAGAAATCAGCCCTCAACAACTGAACCGGCGGGGTCATAATTTCAGCAAAAATCTGACTTCTCTCAATTCACTCAAACATGGTGCGAACCGGTTGCAAATGCTCCCCTGAAAGCGTTGTCAATGGAAACAGAAGGCTTTTTATCACAGGACAAGAAATCAGCCCTCAACAACTTAACCGGCGGAAAATATATTTTTGAAAAAATCCCTAAGCCCCGGGGTCAGAATTTTAGCAAAAATCTGACTTTTGGCAATTCACTCAAAAATGATGCCAGAAGCTTGCAAATGCTCCCCTGAAAGGTTTGGCAGTCGAAACAGAAGGCTTTTTATCACAGGACAAGAAATCAGCCCTCAACAACTTAACCGGCGGAAAATATTTTTTTGAAAAAATCCTTAAGCCCCGGGGTCAGAATTTCAGCAAAAATCTGACTTTTGGCAATTCACTCAAAAATGATGCCAGAAGCTTGCAAATGCTCCCCTGAAAGGTTTGGCAGTCGAAACAGAAGGCTTTTTATCACAGGACAAGAAATCAGCCCTCAACAACTTAACCGGCGGAAAATATTTTTTTGAAAAAATCCCTAAGCCCCGGGGTCAGAATTTCAGCAAAAATCTGACTTTTGGCAATTCACTCAGAAATGATGCCAGAAGCTAGGAATTGCTCCCCGGAAAGGTTTGGCAGTCGAAACAGAAGGCTTTTTATCACAGGACAAGAAATCAGCCCTCAACAACTTAACCGGGGGAAGATATATTTTTGAAAAAATCCCTAAGCCCCGGGGTCAGAATTTCAGCAAAAATCTGACTTTTGGCAATTCACTCAAAAATGATGTCAGAAGCTTGCAAATGCTCCCCTGAAAGGTTTGGCAGTCGAAACAGAAGGCTTTTTATCACAGGACAAGAAATCAGCCCTCAACAACTTAACCGGCGGGGTCAGAATTTCAGCAAATATTTGACTTCAGGCAATTCACTCAAAAATGGTGCCAATCGGTTGCAAATGCTCCCCTGAAAGCGTTGTCAATGGAAACAGAAGGCTTTTTATTACAGGACAAGAAATCAGCCCTCAACAACTTAACCGGCGGAAAATATTTTTTTTTGAAAAAATCCCTAAGCCCCGGGGTCAGAATTTCAGCAAAAATCTGACTTTTGGCAATTCACTCAGAAACGGTGCCAGAGGCTAGGAATTGCTCCCTGGAAAGGTTTGGCAGTCGAAACAGAAGGCTTTTTATCACAGGACAAGAAATCAGCCCTCAACAACTTAACCGGCGGAAAATATATTTTTGAAAAAATCCCTAAGCCCCGGGGTCAGAATTTCAGCAAAAATCTGACTCTTGGCAATTCACTCAAACATGATGCCAGAAGCTTGGAAATGCTCCCCTGAAAGGTTTGGCAGTCGAAACAGAAGGCTTTTTATCACAGGAGAAGAAATCAGCCCTCAACAACTTAACCGGCGGAAAATATATTTTTGAAAAAATCCTTAAGCCCCGTGGTAGGAATTTCAGCAAAAATCTGACTTTTGGCAATTCACTCAGAAATGATGCCAGAAGCTAGGAATTGCTCCCCGGAAAGGTTTGGCAGTCGAAACAGAAGGCTTTATATCACAGGACAAGAAATCAGCCCTCAACAATTTAACCGGCGGAAAATATTTTTTTGAAAAAATCCCTAAGCCCCGGGGTCACAATTTCAGCAAAAATCTGACTTTTGGCAATTCACTCAAAAATGATGCCAGAAGCTTGCAAATGCTCCCCTGAAAGGTTTGGCAGTCGAAACAGAAGGCTTTTTATCACAGGACAAGAAATCAGCCCTCAACAATTTAACCGGCGGAAAATATATTTTTGAAAAAATCCCTAAGCCGCGGGTTCAGAATTTCAGCAAAAATCTGACTTTTGGCAATTCACTCAGAAATGATGCCAGAAGCTAGGAATTGCTCCCCGGAAAGGTTTGGCAGTCGAAACAGAAGGCTTTTTATCACAGGACAAGAAATCAGCCCTCAACAACTGAACCGGCGGGGTCATAATTTCAGCAAAAATCTGACTTCTCTCAATTCACTCAAACATGGTGCGAACCGGTTGCAAATGCTCCCCTGAAAGCGTTGTCAATGGAAACAGAAGGCTTTTTATCACAGGACAAGAAATCAGCCCTCAACAACTTAACCGGCGGAAAATATATTTTAGAAAAAATCCCTAAGCCCCGGGGTCACAATTTCAGCAAAAATCTGACTTTTGGCAATTCACTCAAAAATGATGCCAGAAGCTTGCAAATAATCCCCTGAAAGGTTTGGCAGTCGAAACAGAAGGCTTTTTATCGCAGGACAAGAAATCAGCCCTCAACAACTTAACCGGGGGAAAATATTTTTTTGAAAAAATCCTTAAGCCCCGGGGTCAGAATTTCAGCAAAAATCTGACTTTTGGCAATCCACTCAGAAATGATTCCAGAAGCTAGAAATTGCTCCCCGGAAAGGTTTGGCAGTCGAAACAGAAGGCTTTTTATCACAGGACAAGAAATCAGCCCTCAACAACTTAACCGGGGGAAAATATATTTTTGAAAAAATCCCTAAGCCCCGGGGTCAGAATTTTAGCAAAGATCTGACTTTTGGCAATTCACTCAAAAATGATGCCAGAAGCTTGCAAATGCTCCCCTGAAAGGTTTGGCAGTCGAAACAGAAGGCTTTTTATCACAGGACAAGAAATCAGCCCTCAACAACTTAACCGGCGGAAAATATTTTTTTGAAAAAATCCCTAAGCCCCGGGTTCAGTATTTCAGCAAAAATCTGACTTTTGGCAATTCACTCAAAAATGATGCCATAAGCTTGCAAATGCTCCCCTGAAAGGTTTGGGAGTCGAAACAGAAGGCTTTTAATCGCAGGACAAGAAATCAGCCCTCAACAATGTAACCGGCGGAAAATATATTTTTGAAAAAAATCCCTAAGCCCCGGGGTCAGAATTTCAGCAAAAATCTGACTTTTGGCAATTCACTCAAAAATGATGCCAGAAGCTTGCAAATGCTCCCCTGAAAGGTTTGGCAGTCGAAACAGAAGGCTTTTTATCACAGGACAAGAAATCAGCCCTCAACAACTTAACCGGCGGGGTCAGAATTTCAGCAAAAATCTGACTTCTGGCAATTCACTCAAAAATGGTGCCAACCGGTTGCAAATGCTCCCCTGAAAGCGTTGTCAATGGAAACAGAAGGCTTTTTATCACAGGACAAGAAATCAGCCCTCAACAACTTAACCGGCGAAAAATATTTTTTTGAAAAAATCCCTAAGCCCCGGGGTCAGAATTTCAGCAAAAATCTGACTCTTGACAATTCACTCAAAAATGATGCCAGAAGCTTGCAAATGCTCCCCTGAAAGGTTTGGCAGTCGAAACAGAAGGCTTTTTATCACAGGACAAGAAATCCGCCCTCAACAACTTAACCAGCGTAAAATATTTTTTTGAAAAAATCCCTAAGCCCCGGGGTCAGAATTTCAGCAAAAATCTGACTTTTGGCAATTCACTCAAAAATGATGCCAGAAGCTTGGAAATGCTCCCCTGGAAGTTTTGGCAGTCGAAACAGAAGGCTTTTTATCACAGGACAAGAAATCAGCCCTCAACAACTTAACCGGCGGGGTCAGAATTTCAGCAAAAATTTGACTTCAGGCAATTCACTCAAAAATGGTGCCAATCGGTTGCAAATGCTCCCCTGAAAGCGTTGTCAATGGAAACAGAAGGCTTTTTATTACAGGACAAGAAATCAGCCCTCAACAACTTAACCGGCGGAAAATATATTTTTGAAAAAATCCTTAAGCCCCGGGGTCGGAATTTCAGCAAAAATCTAACTTTTGGCAATGCACTCAAACATGATGCCAGAAGCTTGGAAATGCTCCCCTGAAAGGTTTGGCAGTCGAAACAGAAGGCTTTTTATCACAGGACAAGAAATCAGCCCTCAACAACTTAACCGGCGGAAAATATATTTTTGAAAAAATCCTTAAGCCCTGGGGTCGGAATTTCAGCAAAAATCTAACTTTTGGCAATTCACTCAGAAATGATGCCAGAAGCTAGGAATTGCTCCCCGGAAAGGTTTGGCAGTCGAAACAGAAGGCTTTATATCACAGGATAAGAAATCAGCCCTCAACAATTTAACCGGCGGAAAATATTTTTTTAAAAAAATCCCTAAGCCCCGGAGTCACAATTTCAGCAAAAATCTGACTTTTGGCAATTCACTCAAAAATGATGCCAGAAGCTTGCAAATGCTCCCCTGAAAGGTTTGGCAGTCGAAACAGAAGGCTTTTTATCACAGGACAAGAAATCAGCCCTCAACAATTTAACCGGCGGAAAATATATTTTTGAAAAAATCCCTAAGCCGCGGGTTCAGAATTTCAGCAAAAATCTGACTTTTGGCAATTCACTCAGAAATGATGCCAGAAGCTAGGAATTGCTCCCCGGAAAGGTTTGGCAGTCGAAACAGAAGGCTTTTTATCACAGGACAAGAAATCAGCCCTCAACAACTGAACCGGCGGGGTCATAATTTCAGCAAAAATCTGACTTCTCTCAATTCACTCAAACATGGTGCGAACCGGTTGCAAATGCTCCCCTGAAAGCGTTGTCAATGGAAACAGAAGGCTTTTTATCACAGGACAAGAAATCAGCCCTCAACAACTTAACCGGCGGAAAATATATTTTAGAAAAAATCCCTAAGCCCCGGGGTCACAATTTCAGCAAAAATCTGACTTTTGGCAATTCACTCAAAAATGTTGCCAGAAGCTTGCAAATGCTCCCCTGAAAGGTTTGGCAGTCGAAACAGAAGGCTTTTTATCGCAGGACAAGAAATCAGCCCTCAACAACTTAACCGGGGGAAAATATTTTTTTGAAAAAATCCCTAAGCCCCGGGGTCAGAATTTCAGCAAAAATCTGACTTTTGGCAATTCACTCAGAAATGATTCCAGAAGCTAGGAATTGCTCCCCGGAAAGGTTTGGCAGTCGAAACAGAAGGCTTTTTATCACAGGACAAGAAATCAGCCCTCAACAACTTAACCGGCGGCAAATATATTTTTGAAAAAATCCCTAAGCCCCGGGGTCAGAATTTTAGCAAAAATCTGACTTTGGCAATTCACTCAAAAATGATGCCAGAAGCTTGCAAATGCTCCCCTGAAAGGTTTGGCAGTCGAAACAGAAGGCTTTTTATCACAGGACAAGAAATCAGCCCTCAACAACTTAACCGGCGGAAAATATATTTTTGAAAAAATCCCTAAGCCGCGGGTTCAGAATTTCAGCAAAAATCTGACTTTTGGCAATTCACTCAGAAATGATGCGAGAAGCTAGGAATTGCTCCCCGGAAAGGTTTGGCAGTCGAAACAGAAGGCTTTTTATCACAGGAGAAGTAATCAGCCCTCAACAACTTAACCGGCGGAAAATATTTTTTTGAAAAAATCCCTAAGCCCCGGGGTCACAATTTCAGAAAAAATCTGACTTTTGGCAATTCACTCAAAAATGATGCCAGAAGCTTGCAAATGCTCCCCTGAAAGGTTTGGCAGTCAAAACAGAAGGCTTTTTATCACAGGACAAGAAATCAGCCCTCAACAACTTAACCGGCGGGGTCAGAATTTCAGCAAAAATCTGACTTCTGGCAATTCACTCAAAAATGGTGCCAACCGGTTGCAAATGCTCTCCTGAAAGCGTTGTCGATGGAAACAGAAGGCTCTTTATCACAGGACAAGAGATCAGCCTTCAACAACTTAACCGGCGCAAAATATTTTTTTGAAAAAATCCCTAAGCCCCGGGGTCAGAATTTCAGCAAAAATCTGACTTTTGGCAATTCACTCAAAAATGGTGCCAACCGGTTGCAAATGCTCCCCTGAAAGTGTAGTCGATGGAAACAGAAGGCTTTTTATCACAGGACAAGAAATCAGCCCTCAACAACTAAACCGGCGGAAAATATATTTTTTTGAAAAAATCCCTAAGCCCCGGGGTCAGAATTTCAGCAAAAATCTGACTTTTGGCAATTCACTCAAAGATGATGCCAGAAGCTTGCAGATGCTCCCCTGAAAGGTTTGGCAGTCGAAACAGAAGGCTTTTTATCACAGGACAAGAAATCAGCCCTCAACAACTTAACGGGCGCAAAATATTTTTTTGAAAAAATCCCTAAGCCCCGGGGTCAGAATTTCAGCAAAAATCTGACTTTTGGCAATTCACTCAAAAATGATTCCAGAAGCTAGGAATTGCTCCCCGGAAAGGTTTGGCAGTCGAAACAGAAGGCTTTTTATCACAGGACAAGAAATCAGCCCTCAACAACTTAACCGGCGGCAAATATATTTTTGAAAAAATCCCTAAGCCCCGGGGTCAGAATTTTAGCAAAAATCTGACTTTGGCAATTCACTCAAAAATGATGCCAGAAGCTTGCAAATGCTCCCCTGAAAGGTTTGGCAGTCGAAACAGAAGGCTTTTTATCACAGGACAAGAAATCAGCCCTCAACAACTTAACCGGCGGAAAATATTTTTTTGAAAAAATCCCTAAGCCCCGGGTTCAGAATTTCAGCAAAAATCTGACTTTTGGCAATTCACTCAAAAATGATGCCATAAGCTTGCAAATGCTCCCCTGAAAGGTTTGGGAGTCGAAACAGAAGGCTTTTAATCGCAGGACAAGAAATCAGCCCTCAACAATGTAACCGGCGGAAAATATATTTTTGAAAAAAATCCCTAAGCCCCGGGGTCAGAATTTCAGCAAAAATCTGACTTTTGGCAATTCACTCAAAAATGATGCCAGAAGCTTGCAAATGCTCCCCTGAAAGGTTTGGCAGTCGAAACAGAAGGCTTTTTATCACAGGACAAGAAATCAGCCCTCAACAACTTAACCGGCGGGGTCAGAATTTCAGCAAAAATCTGACTTCTGGCAATTCACTCAAAAATGGTGCCAACCGGTTGCAAATGCTCCCCTGAAAGCGTTGTCAATGGAAACAGAAGGCTTTTTATCACAGGACAAGAAATCAGCCCTCAACAACTTAACCGGCGAAAAATATTTTTTTGAAAAAATCCCTAAGCCCCGGGGTCACAATTTCAGCAAAAATCTGACTCTTGACAATTCACTCAAAAATGATGCCAGAAGCTTGCAAATGCTCCCCTGAAAGGTTTGGCAGTCGAAACAGAAGGCTTTTTATCACAGGACAAGAAATCCGCCCTCAACAACTTAACCAGCGTAAAATATTTTTTTGAAAAAATCCCTAAGCCCCGGGGTCAGAATTTCAGCAAAAATCTGACTTTTGGCAATTCACTCAAAAATGATGCCAGAAGCTTGGAAATGCTCCCCTGGAAGTTTTGGCAGTCGAAACAGAAGGCTTTTTATCACAGGACAAGAAATCAGCCCTCAACAACTTAACCGACGGGGTCAGAATTTCAGCAAAAATTTGACTTCAGGCAATTCACTCAAAAATGGTGCCAATCGGTTGCAAATGCTCCCCTGAAAGCGTTGTCAATGGAAACAGAAGGCTTTTTATTACAGGACAAGAAATCAGCCCTCTACAACTTAACCGGCGGAAAATATATTTTTGAAAAAATCCCTAAGCCCCGGGGTCAGAATTTCAGCAAAAATCTGACTCTTGGCAATTCACTCAAACATGATGCCAGAAGCTTGGAAATGCTCCCCTGAAAGGTTTGGCAGTCGAAACAGAAGGCTTTTTATCACAGGACAAGAAATCAGCCCTCAACAACTTAACCGGCGGAAAATATTTTTTTGAAAACATCCCTAAGCCCTGGGGTCACAATTTCAGCAAAAATCTGACTTTTGGCAATTCACTCAGAAATCATGCCAGAAGCTTGCAAATGCTCCCCTGAAAGGTTTGTCAGTCGAAACTGAAGGCTTTTTATCACAGGACAAGAAATCAGCCCTCAACAATTTAACCGGCCGAAAATATTTTTTTGAAAAAATCCCTAAGCCCCGGGGTCACAATTTCAGCAAAAATCTGACTTTTGGCAATTCACTCGAAAATGATGCCAGAAGCTTGCAAATGCTCCCCTGAAAGGTTTGGCAGTCGAAACAGAAGGCTTTTTATCACAGGACAAGAAATCAGCCCTCAACAATTTAACCGGCGGAAAATAAATTTTTGAAAAAATCCCTAAGCCGCGGGTTCAGAATTTCAGCAAAAATCTGACTTTTGGCAATTCACTCAGAAATGATGCGAGAAGCTAGGAATTGCTCCCCGGAAAGGTTTGGCAGTCGAAACAGAAGGCTTTTTATCACAGGACAAGAAATCAGCCCTCAACAACTTAACCGGCGGAAAATATTTTTTTGAAAAAAATACCTAAGCCCCGGGGTCACAATTTCAGCAAAAATCTGACTTTTGGCAATTCATTCAAAAATGATGCCAGAAGCTTGCAAATGCTCCCCTGAAAGGTTTGGCAGTCGAAACAGAAGGCTTTTTATCAGAGGACAAGATATCAGCCCTCAACAATTTAACCGGCGGAAAATATATTTTTGAAAAAATCCCTAAGCCCCGGGGTCAGAATTTCAGCAAAAATCTGACTTTTGGCAATTCACTCAGAAATGATGCCAGAAGCTAGGAATTGCTCCCCGGAAAGGTTTGGCAGTCGAAACAGAAGGCTTTTTATCACAGGACAATTAATCAGCCCTCAACAACTGAACCGGCGGGGTCATAATTTCAGCAAAAATCTGACTTCTCTCAATTCACTCAAACATGGTGCGAACCGGTTGCAAATGCTCCCCTGAAAGCGTTGTCAATGGAAACAGAAGGCTTTTTATCACAGGACAAGAAATCAGCCCTCAACAACTTAACCGGCGGAAAATATATTTTTGAAAAAATCCCTAAGCCCCGGGGTCAGAATTTCAGCAAAAATCTGACTTTTGGCAATCCACTCAGAAATGATGCCAGAAGCTAGGAATTGCTCCCCGGAAAGGTTTGGCAGTCGAAACAGAAGGCTTTTTATCACAGGACAAGAAATCAGCCCTCAACAACTTAACCGGGGGAAGATATATTTTTGAAAAAATCCCTAAGAACCGGGGTCAGAATTTCAGCAAAAATCTGACTTTTGGCAATTCACTCAAAAATGATGCCAGAAGCTTGCAAATGCTCCCCTGAAAGGTTTGGCAGTCGAAACAGAAGGCTTTTTATCACAGACCAAGAAATCAGCCCTCAAAAACTTAACAGGTGCAAAATATTTTTTTGAAAAAAATCCCTAAGCCCCGGGGTCAGAATTTCAGCAAAAATCTGACTTTTGGCAATTCACTCAAAAATGGTGCCAACCGGTTGCAAATGCTCCCCTGAAAGCGTTGTCAATGGAAACAGAAGGCTTTTTATCACAGGACAAGAAATCAGCCCTCAACAACTTAACCGGCGAAAAATATTTTTTTGAAAAAATCCCTAAGCCCCGGGGTCAGAATTTCAGCAAAAATCTGACTCTTGACAATTCACTCAAAAATGATGCCAGAAGCTTGCAAATGCTCCCCTGAAAGGTTTGGCAGTCGAAACAGAAGGCTTTTTATCACAGGACAAGAAATCCGCCCTCAACAACTTAACCAGTGTAAAATATTTTTTTGAAAAAATCCCTAAGCCCCGGGGTCAGAATTTCAGCAAAAATCTGACTTTTGGCAATTCACTCAAAAATGATGCCAGAAGCTTGGAAATGCTCCCCTGGAAGTTTTGGCAGTCGAAACAGAAGGCTTTTTATCACAGGACAAGAAATCAGCCCTCAACAACTTAACCGGCGGGGTCAGAATTTCAGCAAAAATTTGACTTCAGGCAATTCACTCAAAAATGGTGCCAATCGGTTGCAAATGCTCCCCTGAAAGCGTTGTCAATGGAAACAGAAGGCTTTTTATTACAGGACAAGAAATCAGCCCTCAACAACTTAACCGGCGGAAAATATATTTTTGAAAAAATCCCTAAGCCCCGGGGTCAGAATTTCAGCAAAAATCTGACTCTCGGCAATTCACTCAAACATGATGCCAGAAGCTTGGAAATGCTCCCCTGAAAGGTTTGGCAGTCGAAACAGAAGGCTTTTTATCACAGGACAAGAAATCAGCCCTCAACAACTTAACCGGCGGAAAATATATTTTTGAAAAAATCCTTAAGCCCCGGGGTCGGAATTTCAGCAAAAATCTGACTTTTGGCAATTCACTCAGAAATGATGCCAGAAGATAGGAATTGCTCCCCGGAAAGGTTTGGCAGTCGAAACAGAAGGCTTTATATCACAGGACAAGAAATCAGCCCTCAACAATTTAACCGGCGGAAAATATTTTTTTGAAAAAATCCCTAAGCCCCGGGGTCACAATTTCAGCAAAAATCTGACTTCTCTCAATTCACTCAAACATGGTGTGAACCGGTTGCAAATGCTCCCCTGAAAGCGTTGTCAATGGAAACAGAAGGCTTTTTATCACAGGACAAGAAATCAGCCCTCAACAACTTAACCGGCGGAAAATATATTTTTGAAAAAATCCCTAAGCCCCGGGGTCACAATTTCAGCAAAAATCTGACTTTTGGCAATTCACTCAAAAATGATGCCAGAAGCTTGCAAATGCTCCCCTGAAAGGTTTGGCAGTCGAAACAGAAGGCTTTTTATCGCAGGACAAGATATCAGCCCTCAACAACTTAACCGGCGGAAAATATATTTTTGAAAAAATCCTTAAGCCCCGGGGTCAGAATTTCAGCAAAAATCTGACTTTTGGCAATTCACTCAGAAATGATGCCAGAAGCTAGGAATTGCTCCCCTGAAAGGTTTGGCAGTCGAAACAGAAGGCTTTTAATTGCAGGACAAGAAATCAGCCCTCAACAACTTAACCGGCGGAAAATAATTTTTGAAAAAATCCTTAAGCCCCGGGGTCAGAATTTTAGCAAAAATCTGACTTTTGGCAATTCACTCAAAAATGATGCCAGAAGCTTGCAAATGCTCCCCTGAAAGGTTTGGCAGTCGAAACAGAAGGCTTTTTATCACAGGACAAGAAATCAGCCCTCAACAATTTAACCGGCGGAAAATATATTTTTGAAAAAATCCCTAAGCCGCGGGTTCAGAATTTCAGCAAAAATCTGACTTTTGGCAATTCACTCAGAAATGATGCGAGAAGCTAGGAATTGCTCCCCGGAAAGGTTTGGCAGTCGAAACAGAAGGCTTTTTATCACAGGACAAGAAATCAGCCCTCAACAACTTAACCGGCGGAAAATATTTTTTTGAAAAAAATACCTAAGCCCCGGGGTCACAATTTCAGCAAAAATCTGACTTTTGGCAATTCATTCAAAAATGATGCCAGAAGCTTGCAAATGCTCCCCTGAAAGGTTTGGCAGTCGAAACAGAAGGCTTTTTATCAGAGGACAAGATATCAGCCCTCAACAATTTAACCGGCGGAAAATATATTTTTGAAAAAATCCCTAAGCCCCGGGGTCAGAATTTCAGCAAAAATCTGACTTTTGGCAATTCACTCAGAAATGATGCCAGAAGCTAGGAATTGCTCCCCGGAAAGGTTTGGCAGTCGAAACAGAAGGCTTTTTATCACAGGACAATTAATCAGCCCTCAACAACTGAACCGGCGGGGTCATAATTTCAGCAAAAATCTGACTTCTCTCAATTCACTCAAACATGGTGCGAACCGGTTGCAAATGCTCCCCTGAAAGCGTTGTCAATGGAAACAGAAGGCTTTTTATCACAGGACAAGAAATCAGCCCTCAACAACTTAACCGGCGGAAAATATATTTTTGAAAAAATCCCTAAGCCCCGGGGTCAGAATTTCAGCAAAAATCTGACTTTTGGCAATCCACTCAGAAATGATGCCAGAAGCTAGGAATTGCTCCCCGGAAAGGTTTGGCAGTCGAAACAGAAGGCTTTTTATCACAGGACAAGAAATCAGCCCTCAACAACTTAACCGGGGGAAGATATATTTTTGAAAAAATCCCTAAGAACCGGGGTCAGAATTTCAGCAAAAATCTGACTTTTGGCAATTCACTCAAAAATGATGCCAGAAGCTTGCAAATGCTCCCCTGAAAGGTTTGGCAGTCGAAACAGAAGGCTTTTTATCACAGACCAAGAAATCAGCCCTCAAAAACTTAACAGGTGCAAAATATTTTTTTGAAAAAAATCCCTAAGCCCCGGGGTCAGAATTTCAGCAAAAATCTGACTTTTGGCAATTCACTCAAAAATGGTGCCAACCGGTTGCAAATGCTCCCCTGAAAGCGTTGTCAATGGAAACAGAAGGCTTTTTATCACAGGACAAGAAATCAGCCCTCAACAACTTAACCGGCGAAAAATATTTTTTTGAAAAAATCCCTAAGCCCCGGGGTCAGAATTTCAGCAAAAATCTGACTCTTGACAATTCACTCAAAAATGATGCCAGAAGCTTGCAAATGCTCCCCTGAAAGGTTTGGCAGTCGAAACAGAAGGCTTTTTATCACAGGACAAGAAATCCGCCCTCAACAACTTAACCAGTGTAAAATATTTTTTTGAAAAAATCCCTAAGCCCCGGGGTCAGAATTTCAGCAAAAATCTGACTTTTGGCAATTCACTCAAAAATGATGCCAGAAGCTTGGAAATGCTCCCCTGGAAGTTTTGGCAGTCGAAACAGAAGGCTTTTTATCACAGGACAAGAAATCAGCCCTCAACAACTTAACCGGCGGGGTCAGAATTTCAGCAAAAATTTGACTTCAGGCAATTCACTCAAAAATGGTGCCAATCGGTTGCAAATGCTCCCCTGAAAGCGTTGTCAATGGAAACAGAAGGCTTTTTATTACAGGACAAGAAATCAGCCCTCAACAACTTAACCGGCGGAAAATATATTTTTGAAAAAATCCCTAAGCCCCGGGGTCAGAATTTCAGCAAAAATCTGACTCTCGGCAATTCACTCAAACATGATGCCAGAAGCTTGGAAATGCTCCCCTGAAAGGTTTGGCAGTCGAAACAGAAGGCTTTTTATCACAGGACAAGAAATCAGCCCTCAACAACTTAACCGGCGGAAAATATATTTTTGAAAAAATCCTTAAGCCCCGGGGTCGGAATTTCAGCAAAAATCTGACTTTTGGCAATTCACTCAGAAATGATGCCAGAAGATAGGAATTGCTCCCCGGAAAGGTTTGGCAGTCGAAACAGAAGGCTTTATATCACAGGACAAGAAATCAGCCCTCAACAATTTAACCGGCGGAAAATATTTTTTTGAAAAAATCCCTAAGCCCCGGGGTCACAATTTCAGCAAAAATCTGACTTCTCTCAATTCACTCAAACATGGTGTGAACCGGTTGCAAATGCTCCCCTGAAAGCGTTGTCAATGGAAACAGAAGGCTTTTTATCACAGGACAAGAAATCAGCCCTCAACAACTTAACCGGCGGAAAATATATTTTTGAAAAAATCCCTAAGCCCCGGGGTCACAATTTCAGCAAAAATCTGACTTTTGGCAATTCACTCAAAAATGATGCCAGAAGCTTGCAAATGCTCCCCTGAAAGGTTTGGCAGTCGAAACAGAAGGCTTTTTATCGCAGGACAAGATATCAGCCCTCAACAACTTAACCGGCGGAAAATATATTTTTGAAAAAATCCTTAAGCCCCGGGGTCAGAATTTCAGCAAAAATCTGACTTTTGGCAATTCACTCAGAAATGATGCCAGAAGCTAGGAATTGCTCCCCTGAAAGGTTTGGCAGTCGAAACAGAAGGCTTTTAATTGCAGGACAAGAAATCAGCCCTCAACAACTTAACCGGCGGAAAATAATTTTTGAAAAAATCCTTAAGCCCCGGGGTCAGAATTTTAGCAAAAATCTGACTTTTGGCAATTCACTCAAAAATGATGCCAGAAGCTTGCAAATGCTCCCCTGAAAGGTTTGGCAGTCGAAACAGAAGGCTTTTTATCACAGGACAAGAAATCAGCCCTCAACAACTTAACCGGCGAAAAATATTTTTTTGAAAAAATCCCTAAGCCCCGGGGTCAGAATTTCAGCAAAAATCTGACTCTTGACAATTCACTCAAAAATGATACCAGAAGCTTGCAAATGCTCCCCTGAAAGGTTTGGCAGTCGAAACAGAAGGCTTTTTATCACAGGACAAGAAATCCGCCCTCAACAACTTAACCAGCGTAAAATATTTTTTTGAAAAAACCTCTAAGCCCCGGGGTCAGAATTTCAGCAAAAATCTGACTTTTGGCAATTCACTCAAAAATGATGCCAGAAGCTTGGAAATGCTCCCCTGGAAGTTTTGGCAGTCGAAACAGAAGGCTTTTTATCACAGGACAAGAAATCAGCCCTCAACAACTTAACCGGCGGGGTCAGAATTTCAGCAAAAATTTGACTTCAGGCAATTCACTCAAAAATGGTGCCAATCGGTTGCAAATGCTCCCCTGAAAGCGTTGTCAATGGAAACAGAAGGCTTTTTATTACAGGACAAGAAATCAGCCCTCAACAACTTAACCGGCGGAAAATATATTTTTGAAAAAATCCCTAAGCCCCGGGGTCAGAATTTCAGCAAAAATGTGACTCTTGGCAATTCTCTCAAACATAATGCCAGAAGCTTGGAAATGCTCCCCTGAAAGGTTTGGCAGTCGAAACAGAAGGCTTTTTATCACAGGACAAGAAATCAGCCCTCAACAACTTAACCGGCGGAAAATATATTTTTGAAAAAATCCTTAAGCCCCGGGGTCGGAATTTCAGCAAAAATCTGACTTTTGGCAATTCACTCAGAAATGATGCCAGAAGCTAGAAATTGCTCCCCTGAAAGGTTTGGCAGTCGAAACAGAAGGCTTTTTATCACAGGACAAGAAATCAGCCCTCAACAACTTAACCGGCGGCAAATATTTTTTTGAAAAAATCCCTAAGCCCCGGGGTCACAATTTCAGGAAAAATCTGACTTTTGGCAATTCACTCAAAAATGATGCCAGAAGCTTGCAAATGCTCCCCTGAAAGGTTTGGCAGTCGAAACGGAAGGCTTTTGATCAGAGGACAAGATATCAGCCCTCTAAAACTTAACAGGTGCACAATATTTTTTTAAAAAAAATCCCTAAGCCCCGGGGTCAGAATTTCAGCAAAAATCTGACTTTTGGCAATTCACTCAAAAATGATGCCATAAGCTTGCAAATGCTCCCCTGAAAGGTTTGGGAGTCGAAACAGAAGGCTTTTAATCGCAGGACAAGAAATCAGCCCTCAACAATTTAACCGGCGGAAAATATATTTTTGAAAAAATCCCTAAGCCCCGGGGTCAGAATTTCAGCAAAAATCTGACTTTTGGCAATTCACTCAGAAATGATGCCATAAGCTTGCAAATGCTCCCCTGAAAGGTTTGGCAGTCGAAACAGAAGGCTTTTTATCACAGGACAAGAAATCAGCCCTCAACAACTTAACCGGCGGGGTCATAATTTCAGCAAAAATCTGACTTCTGGCAATTCACTCAAAAATGGTGCCAACCGGTTGCAAATGCTCCCCTGAAAGCGTTGTCAATGGAAACAGAAGGCTTTTTATCACAGGACAAGAAATCAGCCCTCAACAACTTAACCGGCGGAAAATATATTTTTTAAAAAATCCCTAAGCCCCGGGGTCAGAATTTCAGCAAAAATCTGACTTTTGGCAATTCACTCAAAAATGATGCCAGAAGCTAGGAATTGCTCCCCGGAAAGGTTTGGCAGTCGAAACAGAAGGCTTTATATCACAGGACAAGAAATCAGCCCTCAACAATTTAACCGGCGGAAAATATATTTTTGAAAAAATCCCTAAGCCGAGGGTTCAGAATTTCAGCAAAAATCTGACTTTTGGCAATTCACTCAGAAATGATGCCAGAAGCTAGGAATTGCTCCCCGGAAAGGTTTGGCAGTCGAAACAGAAGGCTTTTTATCACAGGACAAGAAATCAGCCCTCAACAACTTAACCGGCGGCAAATATTTTTTTGAAAAAATCCCTAAGCCCCGGGGTCACAATTTCAGCAAAAATCTGACTTTTGGCAATTCACTCAAAAATGATGCCAGAAGCTTGCAAATGCTCCCCTGAAAGGTTTGGCAGTTGAAACAGAATGCTTTTTATCAGAGGACAAGATATCAGCCCTCAACAATTTAACCGGCGGAAAATATATTTTTGTAAAAATCCCTAAGCCCCGGGGTCAGAATTTCAGCAAAAATCTGACTTTTGGCAATTCACTCAGAAATGATGCCAGAAGCTAGGAATTGCTCCCCGGAAAGGTTTGGCAGTCGAAACAGAAGGCTTTTTATCACAGGACAAGAAATCAGCCCTCAACAACTGAACCGGCGGGGTCATAATTTCAGCAAAAATCTGACTTCTCTCAATTCACTCAAACATGGTGCGAACCGGTTGCAAATGCTCCCCTGAAAGCGTTGTCAATGGAAACAGAAGGCTTTTTATCACAGGACAAGAAATCAGCCCTCAACAACTTAACCGGCGGAAAATATATTTTTGAAAAAATCCCTAAGCCCCGGGGTCAGAATTTTAGCAAAAATCTGACTTTTGGCAATTCACTCAAAAATGATGCCAGAAGCTTGCAAATGCTCCCCTGAAAGGTTTGGCAGTCGAAACAGAAGGCTTTTTATCACAGGACAAGAAATCAGCCCTCAACAACTTAACCGGCGGAAAATATTTTTTTGAAAAAATCCTTAAGCCCCGGGGTCAGAATTTCAGCAAAAATCTGACTTTTGGCAATTCACTCAAAAATGATGCCAGAAGCTTGCAAATGCTCCCCTGAAAGGTTTGGCAGTCGAAACAGAAGGCTTTTTATCACAGGACAAGAAATCAGCCCTCAACAACTTAACCGGCGGAAAATATTTTTTTGAAAAAATCCCTAAGCCCCGGGGTCAGAATTTCAGCAAAAATCTGACTTTTGGCAATTCACTCAGAAATGATGCCAGAAGCTAGGAATTGCTCCCCGGAAAGGTTTGGCAGTCGAAACAGAAGGCTTTTTATCACAGGACAAGAAATCAGCCCTCAACAACTTAACCGGGGGAAGATATATTTTTGAAAAAATCCCTAAGCCCCGGGGTCAGAATTTCAGCAAAAATCTGACTTTTGGCAATTCACTCAAAAATGATGTCAGAAGCTTGCAAATGCTCCCCTGAAAGGTTTGGCAGTCGAAACAGAAGGCTTTTTATCACAGACCAAGAAATCAGCCCTCAAAAACTTAACAGGTGCAAAATATTTTTTTGAAAAAATCCCTAAGCCCCGGGTTCAGAATTTCAGCAAAAATCTGACTTTTGGCAATTCACTCAAAAATGATGCCATAAGTTTGCAAATGCTCCCCTGAAAGGTTTGGGAGTCGAAACAGAAGGCTTTATATCACAGGACAAGAAATCAGCCCTCAACAATTTAACCGGCGGAAAATATATTTTTGAAAAAATCCCTAAGCCGAGGGTTCAGAATTTCAGCAAAAATCTGACTTTTGGCAATTCACTCAGAAATGATGCCAGAAGCTAGGAATTGCTCCCCGGAAAGGTTTGGCAGTCGAAACAGAAGGCTTTTTATCACAGGACAAGAAATCAGCCCTCAACAACTTAACCGGCGGCAAATATTTTTTTGAAAAAATCCCTAAGCCCCGGGGTCACAATTTCAGCAAAAATCTGACTTTTGGCAATTCACTCAAAAATGATGCCAGAAGCTTGCAAATGCTCCCCTGAAAGGTTTGGCAGTTGAAACAGAATGCTTTTTATCAGAGGACAAGATATCAGCCCTCAACAATTTAACCGGCGGAAAATATATTTTTGTAAAAATCCCTAAGCCCCGGGGTCAGAATTTCAGCAAAAATCTGACTTTTGGCAATTCACTCAGAAATGATGCCAGAAGCTAGGAATTGCTCCCCGGAAAGGTTTGGCAGTCGAAACAGAAGGCTTTTTATCACAGGACAAGAAATCAGCCCTCAACAACTTAACCGGGGGAAGATATATTTTTGAAAAAATCCCTAAGCCCCGGGGTCAGAATTTCAGCAAAAATCTGACTTTTGGCAATTCACTCAAAAATGATGTCAGAAGCTTGCAAATGCTCCCCTGAAAGGTTTGGCAGTCGAAACAGAAGGCTTTTTATCACAGACCAAGAAATCAGCCCTCAAAAACTTAACAGGTGCAAAATATTTTTTTGAAAAAATCCCTAAGCCCCGGGTTCAGAATTTCAGCAAAAATCTGACTTTTGGCAATTCACTCAAAAATGATGCCATAAGTTTGCAAATGCTCCCCTGAAAGGTTTGGGAGTCGAAACAGAAGGCTTTATATCACAGGACAAGAAATCAGCCCTC
Source organism: Podarcis muralis (assembly GCF_964188315.1). NCBI lineage: Eukaryota > Metazoa > Chordata > Lepidosauria > Squamata > Lacertidae > Podarcis > Podarcis muralis. The sequence goes on from NC_135663.1 coordinate 66,671,671, forward strand.
AACAATTTAACCGGCGGAAAATATATTTTTGAAAAAATCCCTAAGCCGAGGGTTCAGAATTTCAGCAAAAATCTGACTTTTGGCAATTCACTCAGAAATGATGCCAGAAGCTAGGAATTGCTCCCCGGAAAGGTTTGGCAGTCGAAACAGAAGGCTTTTTATCACAGGACAAGAAATCAGCCCTCAACAACTTAACCGGCGGCAAATATTTTTTTGAAAAAATCCCTAAGCCCCGGGGTCACAATTTCAGCAAAAATCTGACTTTTGGCAATTCACTCAAAAATGATGCCAGAAGCTTGCAAATGCTCCCCTGAAAGGTTTGGCAGTTGAAACAGAATGCTTTTTATCAGAGGACAAGATATCAGCCCTCAACAATTTAACCGGCGGAAAATATATTTTTGTAAAAATCCCTAAGCCCCGGGGTCAGAATTTCAGCAAAAATCTGACTTTTGGCAATTCACTCAGAAATGATGCCAGAAGCTAGGAATTGCTCCCCGGAAAGGTTTGGCAGTCGAAACAGAAGGCTTTTTATCACAGGACAAGAAATCAGCCCTCAACAACTGAACCGGCGGGGTCATAATTTCAGCAAAAATCTGACTTCTCTCAATTCACTCAAACATGGTGCGAACCGGTTGCAAATGCTCCCCTGAAAGCGTTGTCAATGGAAACAGAAGGCTTTTTATCACAGGACAAGAAATCAGCCCTCAACAACTTAACCGGCGGAAAATATATTTTTGAAAAAATCCCTAAGCCCCGGGGTCAGAATTTTAGCAAAAATCTGACTTTTGGCAATTCACTCAAAAATGATGCCAGAAGCTTGCAAATGCTCCCCTGAAAGGTTTGGCAGTCGAAACAGAAGGCTTTTTATCACAGGACAAGAAATCAGCCCTCAACAACTTAACCGGCGGAAAATATTTTTTTGAAAAAATCCTTAAGCCCCGGGGTCAGAATTTCAGCAAAAATCTGACTTTTGGCAATTCACTCAAAAATGATGCCAGAAGCTTGCAAATGCTCCCCTGAAAGGTTTGGCAGTCGAAACAGAAGGCTTTTTATCACAGGACAAGAAATCAGCCCTCAACAACTTAACCGGCGGAAAATATTTTTTTGAAAAAATCCCTAAGCCCCGGGGTCAGAATTTCAGCAAAAATCTGACTTTTGGCAATTCACTCAGAAATGATGCCAGAAGCTAGGAATTGCTCCCCGGAAAGGTTTGGCAGTCGAAACAGAAGGCTTTTTATCACAGGACAAGAAATCAGCCCTCAACAACTTAACCGGGGGAAGATATATTTTTGAAAAAATCCCTAAGCCCCGGGGTCAGAATTTCAGCAAAAATCTGACTTTTGGCAATTCACTCAAAAATGATGTCAGAAGCTTGCAAATGCTCCCCTGAAAGGTTTGGCAGTCGAAACAGAAGGCTTTTTATCACAGACCAAGAAATCAGCCCTCAAAAACTTAACAGGTGCAAAATATTTTTTTGAAAAAATCCCTAAGCCCCGGGGTCAGAATTTCAGCAAAAATCTGACTTTTGGCAATTCACTCAAAAATGATGCCATAAGTTTGCAAATGCTCCCCTGAAAGGTTTGGGAGTCGAAACAGAAGGCTTTTAATCGCAGGACAAGAAATCAGCCCTCAACAACTTAACCGGCGGAAAATAATTTTTGAAAAAATCCTTAAGCCCCGGGGTCAGAATTTCAACACAAATCTGACTTTTGGCAATTCACTCAAAAATGATGCCAGAAGCTTGCAAATGCTCCCCGGAAAGGTTTGGCAGTCGAAACAGAAGGCTTTTTATCACAGGACAAGAAATCAGCCCTCAACAACTTAACCTGCGGGGTCATAATTTCAGCAAAAATCTGACTTCTGGCAATTCACTCAAAAATGGTGCCAACCGGTTGCAAATGCTCCCCTGAAAGCGTTGTCAATGGAAACAGAAGGCTTTTTATCACAGGACAAGAAATCAGCCCTCAACAACTTAACCGGCGGAAAATATATTTTTGAAAAAATCCCTAAGCCGAGGGTTCAGAATTTCAGCAAAAATCTGACTTTTGGCAATTCACTCAGAAATGATGCCAGAAGCTAGGAATTGCTCCCCGGAAAGGTTTGGCAGTCGAAACAGAAGGCTTTTTATCACAGGACAAGAAATCAGCCCTCAACAACTTAACCGGCGGCAAATATTTTTTTGAAAAGATCCCTAAGCCCCGGGGTCACAATTTCAGCAAAAATCTGACTTTTGGCAATTCACTCAAAAATGATGCCAGAAGCTTGCAAATGCTCCCCTGAAAGGTTTGGCAGTTGAAACAGAATGCTTTTTATCAGAGGACAAGATATCAGCCCTCAACAATTTAACCGGCGGAAAATATATTTTTGAAAAAATCCCTAAGCCCCGGGGTCAGAATTTCAGCAAAAATCTGACTTTTGGCAATTCACTCAGAAATGATGCCAGAAGCTAGGAATTGCTCCCCGGAAAGGTTTGGCAGTCGAAACAGAAGGCTTTTTATCACAGGACAAGAAATCAGCCCTCAACAACTGAACGGGCGGGGTCATAATTTCAGCAAAAATCTGACTTCTCTCAATTCACTCAAACATGGTGCGAACCGGTTGCAAATGCTCCCCTGAAAGCGTTGTCAATGGAAACAGAAGGCTTTTTATCACAGGACAAGAAATCAGCCCTCAACAACTTAACCGGCGGAAAATATATTTTTGAAAAAATCCCTAAGCCCCGGGGTCAGAATTTTAGCAAAAATCTGACTTTTGGCAATTCACTCAAAAATGATGCCAGAAGCTTGCAAATGCTCCCCTGAAAGGTTTGGCAGTCGAAACAGAAGGCTTTTTATCACAGGACAAGAAATCAGCCCTCAACAACTTAACCGGCGGAAAATATTTTTTTGAAAAAATCCTTAAGCCCCGGGGTCAGAATTTCAGCAAAAATCTGACTTTTGGCAATTCACTCAAAAATGATGCCAGAAGCTTGCAAATGCTCCCCTGAAAGGTTTGGCAGTCGAAACAGAAGGCTTTTTATCACAGGACAAGAAATCAGCCCTCAACAACTTAACCGGCGGAAAATATTTTTTTGAAAAAATCCCTAAGCCCCGGGGTCAGAATTTCAGCAAAAATCTGACTTTTGGCAATTCACTCAGAAATGATGCCAGAAGCTAGGAATTGCTCCCCGGAAAGGTTTGGCAGTCGAAACAGAAGGCTTTTTATCACAGGACAAGAAATCAGCCCTCAACAACTGAACCGGCGGGGTCATAATTTCAGCAAAAATCTGACTTCTCTCAATTCACTCAAACATGGTGCGAACCGGTTGCAAATGCTCCCCTGAAAGCGTTGTCAATGGAAACAGAAGGCTTTTTATCACAGGACAAGAAATCAGCCCTCAACAACTTAACCGGCGGAAAATATATTTTTGAAAAAATCCCTAAGCCCCGGGGTCAGAATTTTAGCAAAAATCTGACTTTTGGCAATTCACTCAAAAATGATGCCAGAAGCTTGCAAATGCTCCCCTGAAAGGTTTGGCAGTCGAAACAGAAGGCTTTTTATCACAGGACAAGAAATCAGCCCTCAACAACTTAACCGGCGGAAAATATTTTTTTGAAAAAATCCCTAAGCCCCGGGGTCAGAATTTCAGCAAAAATCTGACTTTTGGCAATTCACTCAGAAATGATGCCAGAAGCTAGGAATTGCTCCCCGGAAAGGTTTGGCAGTCGAAACAGAAGGCTTTTTATCACAGGACAAGAAATCAGCCCTCAACAACTTAACCGGGGGAAGATATATTTTTGAAAAAATCCCTAAGCCCCGGGGTCAGAATTTCAGCAAAAATCTGACTTTTGGCAATTCACTCAAAAATGATGTCAGAAGCTTGCAAATGCTCCCCTGAAAGGTTTGGCAGTCGAAACAGAAGGCTTTTTATCACAGACCAAGAAATCAGCCCTCAAAAACTTAACAGGTGCAAAATATTTTTTTGAAAAAATCCCTAAGCCCCGGGGTCAGAATTTCAGCAAAAATCTGACTTTTGGCAATTCACTCAAAAATGATGCCATAAGTTTGCAAATGCTCCCCTGAAAGGTTTGGGAGTCGAAACAGAAGGCTTTTAATCGCAGGACAAGAAATCAGCCCTCAACAACTTAACCGGCGGAAAATAATTTTTGAAAAAATCCTTAAGCCCCGGGGTCAGAATTTCAACACAAATCTGACTTTTGGCAATTCACTCAAAAATGATGCCAGAAGCTTGCAAATGCTCCCCTGAAAGGTTTGGCAGTCGAAACAGAAGGCTTTTTATCACAGGACAAGAAATCAGCCCTCAACAACTTAACCGGCGGGGTCAGAATTTCAGCAAAAATCTGACTTCTGGCAATTCACTCAAAAATGGTGCCAACCGGTTGCAAATGCTCCCCTGAAAGCGTTGTCAATGGAAACAGAAGGCTTTTTATCACAGGACAAGAAATCAGCCCTCAACAACTTAACCGGCGAAAAATATTTTTTTGAAAAAATCCCTAAGCCCCGGGGTCACAATTTCAGCAAAAATCTGACTCTTGACAATTCACTCAAAAATGATGCCAGAAGCTTGCAAATGCTCCCCTGAAAGGTTTGGCAGTCGAAACAGAAGGCTTTTTATCACAGGACAAGAAATCCGCCCTCAACAACTTAACCAGCGTAAAATATTTTTTTGAAAAAATCCCTAAGCCCCGGGGTCAGAATTTCAGCAAAAATCTGACTTTTGGCAATTCACTCAAAAATGATGTCAGAAGCTTGCAAATGCTCCCCTGAAAGGTTTGGCAGTCGAAACAGAAGGCTTTTTATCACAGACCAAGAAATCAGCCCTCAAAAACTTAACAGGTGCAAAATATTTTTTTGAAAAAATCCCTAAGCCCCGGGGTCAGAATTTCAGCAAAAATCTGACTTTTGGCAATTCACTCAAAAATGATGCCATAAGTTTGCAAATGCTCCCCTGAAAGGTTTGGGAGTCGAAACAGAAGGCTTTTAATCGCAGGACAAGAAATCAGCCCTCAACAACTTAACCGGCGGAAAATAATTTTTGAAAAAATCCTTAAGCCCCGGGGTCAGAATTTCAACACAAATCTGACTTTTGGCAATTCACTCAAAAATGATGCCAGAAGCTTGCAAATGCTCCCCTGAAAGGTTTGGCAGTCGAAACAGAAGGCTTTTTATCACAGGACAAGAAATCAGCCCTCAACAACTTAACCGGCGGGGTCAGAATTTCAGCAAAAATCTGACTTCTGGCAATTCACTCAAACATGGTGCGAACCGGTTGCAAATGCTCCCCTGAAAGCGTTGTCAATGGAAACAGAAGGCTTTTTATCACAGGACAAGAAATCAGCCCTCAACAACTTAACCGGCGGAAAATATATTTTAGAAAAAATCCCTAAGCCCCGGGGTCACAATTTCAGCAAAAATCTGACTTTTGGCAATTCACTCAAAAATGATGCCAGAAGCTTGCAAATAATCCCCTGAAAGGTTTGGCAGTCGAAACAGAAGGCTTTTTATCGCAGGACAAGAAATCAGCCCTCAACAACTTAACCGGGGGAAAATATTTTTTTGAAAAAATCCTTAAGCCCCGGGGTCAGAATTTCAGCAAAAATCTGACTTTTGGCAATCCACTCAGAAATGATTCCAGAAGCTAGAAATTGCTCCCCTGAAAGGTTTGGCAGTCGAAACAGAAGGCTTTTTATCGCAGGACAAGAAATCAGCCCTCAACAACTTAACCGGCGGAAAATATTTTTTTGAAAAAATCCCTAAGCCCTGGGGTCACAATTTCAGCAAAAATCTGACTCTTGGCAATTCACTCAAACATGATGCCAGAAGCTTGGAAATGCTCCCCTGAAAGGTTTGGCAGTCGAAACTGAAGGCTTTTTATCACAGGACAAGAAATCAGCCCTCAACAATTTAACCGGCCGAAAATATTTTTTTGAAAAAATCCCTAAGCCCCGGGGTCACAATTTCAGCAAAAATCTGACTTTTGGCAATTCACTCGAAAATGATGCCAGAAGCTTGCAAATGCTCCCCTGAAAGGTTTGGCAGTCGAAACAGAAGGCTTTTTATCACAGGACAAGAAATCAGCCCTCCACAATTTAACCGGCCCAAAATATTTTTTTGAAAAAATCCCTAAGCCCCGGGGTCAGAATTTCAGCAAAAATCTGACTTTTGGCAATTCACTCAGAAATGATGCCAGAAGCTTGCAAATGCTCCCCTGAAAGGTTTGGCATTCGAAACAGAAGGCTTTTTATCACAGGACAAGAAATCAGCCCTCAAAAACTTAACCGGCCGAAAATATTTTTTTGAAAAAATCCCTAAGCCCCGGGGTCAGAATTTCAGCAAAAATCTGACTTTTGGCAATTCACTCAGAAAGGATGCCAGAAGCTTGCAAATGCTCCCCTGAAAGGTTTGGCAGTTGAAACAGAAGGCTTTTTATCACAAGACAAGAAATCAGCCCTCAACAACTTAACCGGCGGGGTCAGAATTTCAGCAAAAATCTGACTTCTGGCAATTCACTCAAAAATGGTGCCAACCGGTTGCAAATGCTCCCCTGAAAGCGTTGTCAATGGAAACAGAAGGCTTTTTATCACAGGACAAGAAATCAGTCCTCAACAACTTAACCGGCGAAAAATATATTTTTGAAAAAATCCCTAAGCCCCGGGGTCAGAATTTCAGCAAAAATCTGACTCTTGACAATTCACTCAAAAATGATGCCAGAAGCTTGCAAATGCTCCCCTGAAAGGTTTGGCAGTCGAAACAGAAGGCTTTTTATCACAGGACAAGAAATCCGCCCTCAACAACTTAACCAGCGTAAAATATTTTTTTGAAAAAATCCCTAAGCCCCGGGGTCAGAATTTCAGCAAAAATCTGACTTTTGGCAATTCACTCAAAAATGATGCCAGAAGCTTGGAAAAGCTCCCCTGGAAGTTTTGGCAGTCGAAACAGAAGGCTTTTTATCACAGGACAAGAAATCAGCCCTCAACAACTTAACCGGCGGGGTCAGAATTTCAGCAAAAATTTGACTTCTGGCAATTCACTCAAAAATGGTGCCAATCGGTTGCAAATGCTCCCCTGAAAGCGTTGTCAATGGAAACAGAAGGCTTTTTATTACAGGACAAGAAATCAGCCCTCAACAACTTAACCGGCGGAAAATATATTTTTGAAAAAATCCCTAAGCCCCGGGGTCAGAATTTCAGCAAAAATCTGACTCTTGGCAATTCACTCAAACATGATGCCAAAAGCTTGGAAATGCTCCCCTGAAAGGTTTGGGAGTCGAAACAGAAGGCTTTTTATCACAGGACAAGAAATCTGCCCTCAACAACTTAACCGGCGGAAAATATATTTTTGAAAAAATACTTAAGCCCCGGGGTCGGAATTTCAGCAAAAATCTGACTTTTGGCAATTCACTCAGAAATGATGCCAGAAGCTAGGAATTGCTCCCCGGAAAGGTTTGGCAGTCGAAACAGAAGGCTTTATATCACAGGACAAGAAATCAGCCCTCAACAATTTAACCGGCGGAAAATATATTTTTGAAAAAATCCCTATGCCGAGGGTTCAGAATTTTAGCAAAAATCTGACTTTTGGCAATTCACTCAGAAATGATGCCAGAAGCTAGGAATTGCTCCCCGGAAAGGTTTGGCAGTCGAAACAGAAGGCTTTTTATGACAGGACAAGAAATCAGCCCTCAACAACTTAACCGGCGGCAAATATTTTTTTGAAAAAATCCCTAAGCCCCGGGGTCACAATTTCAGCAAAAATCTGACTTTTGGCAATTCACTCAAAAATGCTGCCAGAAGCTTGCAAATGCTCCCCTGAAAGGTTTGGCAGTCGAAACAGAAGGCTTTTTTTCACAGGACAAGAAATCAGCCCTCAACAACTTAACCGGCAGAAAATATTTTTTTGAAAAAATCCTTAAGCCCCGGGGTCAGAATTTCAGCAAAAATCTGACTTTTGGCAGTTCACTCAAAAATGATGCCAGAAGCTTGCAAATGCTCCCCTGAAAGGTTTGGCAGTCGAAACAGAAGGCTTTTTATCGCAGGACAAGAAATCAGCCCTCAACAACTTAACCGGCGGAAAATATTTTTTTGAAAAAATCCCTAAGCCCTGGGGTCACAATTTCAGCAAAAATCTGACTCTTGGCAATTCACTCAAACATGATGCCAGAAGCTTGGAAATGCTCCCCTGAAAGGTTTGGCAGTCGAAACTGAAGGCTTTTTATCACAGGACAAGAAATCAGCCCTCAACAATTTAACCGGCCGAAAATATTTTTTTGAAAAAATCCCTAAGCCCCGGGGTCACAATTTCAGCAAAAATCTGACTTTTGGCAATTCACTCGAAAATGATGCCAGAAGCTTGCAAATGCTCCCCTGAAAGGTTTGGCAGTCGAAACAGAAGGCTTTTTATCACAGGACAAGAAATCAGCCCTCCACAATTTAACCGGCCCAAAATATTTTTTTGAAAAAATCCCTAAGCCCCGGGGTCAGAATTTCAGCAAAAATCTGACTTTTGGCAATTCACTCAGAAATGATGCCAGAAGCTTGCAAATGCTCCCCTGAAAGGTTTGGCATTCGAAACAGAAGGCTTTTTATCACAGGACAAGAAATCAGCCCTCAAAAACTTAACCGGCCGAAAATATTTTTTTGAAAAAATCCCTAAGCCCCGGGGTCAGAATTTCAGCAAAAATCTGACTTTTGGCAATTCACTCAGAAAGGATGCCAGAAGCTTGCAAATGCTCCCCTGAAAGGTTTGGCAGTCGAAACAGAAGGCTTTTTATCACAAGACAAGAAATCAGCCCTCAACAACTTAACCGGCGGGGTCAGAATTTCAGCAAAAATCTGACTTCTGGCAATTCACTCAAAAATGGTGCCAACCGGTTGCAAATGCTCCCCTGAAAGCGTTGTCAATGGAAACAGAAGGCTTTTTATCACAGGACAAGAAATCAGTCCTCAACAACTTAACCGGCGAAAAATATATTTTTGAAAAAATCCCTAAGCCCCGGGGTCAGAATTTCAGCAAAAATCTGACTCTTGACAATTCACTCAAAAATGATGCCAGAAGCTTGCAAATGCTCCCCTGAAAGGTTTGGCAGTCGAAACAGAAGGCTTTTTATCACAGGACAAGAAATCCGCCCTCAACAACTTAACCAGCGTAAAATATTTTTTTGAAAAAATCCCTAAGCCCCGGGGTCAGAATTTCAGCAAAAATCTGACTTTTGGCAATTCACTCAAAAATGATGCCAGAAGCTTGGAAAAGCTCCCCTGGAAGTTTTGGCAGTCGAAACAGAAGGCTTTTTATCACAGGACAAGAAATCAGCCCTCAACAACTTAACCGGCGGGGTCAGAATTTCAGCAAAAATTTGACTTCTGGCAATTCACTCAAAAATGGTGCCAATCGGTTGCAAATGCTCCCCTGAAAGCGTTGTCAATGGAAACAGAAGGCTTTTTATTACAGGACAAGAAATCAGCCCTCAACAACTTAACCGGCGGAAAATATATTTTTGAAAAAATCCCTAAGCCCCGGGGTCAGAATTTCAGCAAAAATCTGACTCTTGGCAATTCACTCAAACATGATGCCAAAAGCTTGGAAATGCTCCCCTGAAAGGTTTGGGAGTCGAAACAGAAGGCTTTTTATCACAGGACAAGAAATCTGCCCTCAACAACTTAACCGGCGGAAAATATATTTTTGAAAAAATACTTAAGCCCCGGGGTCGGAATTTCAGCAAAAATCTGACTTTTGGCAATTCACTCAGAAATGATGCCAGAAGCTAGGAATTGCTCCCCGGAAAGGTTTGGCAGTCAAAACAGAAGGCTTTATATCACAGGACAAGAAATCAGCCCTCAACAATTTAACCGGCGGAAAATATATTTTTGAAAAAATCCCTATGCCGAGGGTTCAGAATTTTAGCAAAAATCTGACTTTTGGCAATTCACTCAGAAATGATGCCAGAAGCTAGGAATTGCTCCCCGGAAAGGTTTGGCAGTCGAAACAGAAGGCTTTTTATGACAGGACAAGAAATCAGCCCTCAACAACTTAACCGGCGGCAAATATTTTTTTGAAAAAATCCCTAAGCCCCGGGGTCACAATTTCAGCAAAAATCTGACTTTTGGCAATTCACTCAAAAATGCTGCCAGAAGCTTGCAAATGCTCCCCTGAAAGGTTTGGCAGTCGAAACAGAAGGCTTTTTTTCACAGGACAAGAAATCAGCCCTCAACAACTTAACCGGCAGAAAATATTTTTTTGAAAAAATCCTTAAGCCCCGGGGTCAGAATTTCAGCAAAAATCTGACTTTTGGCAGTTCACTCAAAAATGATGCCAGAAGCTTGCAAATGCTCCCCTGAAAGGTTTGGCAGTCGAAACAGAAGGCTTTTTATCGCAGGACAAGAAATCAGCCCTCAACAACTTAACCGGCGGAAAATATTTTTTTGAAAAAATCCCTAAGCCCTGGGGTCACAATTTCAGCAAAAATCTGACTCTTGGCAATTCACTCAAACATGATGCCAGAAGCTTGGAAATGCTCCCCTGAAAGGTTTGGCAGTCGAAACTGAAGGCTTTTTATCACAGGACAAGAAATCAGCCCTCAACAATTTAACCGGCCGAAAATATTTTTTTGAAAAAATCCCTAAGCCCCGGGGTCACAATTTCAGCAAAAATCTGACTTTTGGCAATTCACTCGAAAATGATGCCAGAAGCTTGCAAATGCTCCCCTGAAAGGTTTGGCAGTCGAAACAGAAGGCTTTTTATCACAGGACAAGAAATCAGCCCTCCACAATTTAACCGGCCCAAAATATTTTTTTGAAAAAATCCCTAAGCCCCGGGGTCAGAATTTCAGCAAAAATCTGACTTTTGGCAATTCACTCAGAAATGATGCCAGAAGCTTGCAAATGCTCCCCTGAAAGGTTTGGCATTCGAAACAGAAGGCTTTTTATCACAGGACAAGAAATGAGCCCTCAAAAACTTAACCGGCCGAAAATATTTTTTTGAAAAAATCCCTAAGCCCCGGGGTCAGAATTTCAGCAAAAATCTGACTTTTGGCAATTCACTCAAAAATGATGCCAGAAGCTTGGAAAAGCTCCCCTGGAAGTTTTGGCAGTCGAAACAGAAGGCTTTTTATCACAGGACAAGAAATCAGCCCTCAACAACTTAACCGGCGGGGTCAGAATTTCAGCAAAAATTTGACTTCTGGCAATTCACTCAAAAATGGTGCCAATCGGTTGCAAATGCTCCCCTGAAAGCGTTGTCAATGGAAACAGAAGGCTTTTTATTACAGGACAAGAAATCAGCCCTCAACAACTTAACCGGCGGAAAATATATTTTTGAAAAAATCCCTAAGCCCCGGGGTCAGAATTTCAGCAAAAATCTGACTCTTGGCAATTCACTCAAACATGATGCCAAAAGCTTGGAAATGCTCCCCTGAAAGGTTTGGGAGTCGAAACAGAAGGCTTTTTATCACAGGACAAGAAATCTGCCCTCAACAACTTAACCGGCGGAAAATATATTTTTGAAAAAATACTTAAGCCCCGGGGTCGGAATTTCAGCAAAAATCTGACTTTTGGCAATTCACTCAGAAATGATGCCAGAAGCTAGGAATTGCTCCCCGGAAAGGTTTGGCAGTCGAAACAGAAGGCTTTATATCACAGGACAAGAAATCAGCCCTCAACAATTTAACCGGCGGAAAATATATTTTTGAAAAAATCCCTAAGCCGAGGGTTCAGAATTTTAGCAAAAATCTGACTTTTGGCAATTCACTCAGAAATGATGCCAGAAGCTAGGAATTGCTCCCCGGAAAGGTTTGGCAGTCGAAACAGAAGGCTTTTTATGACAGGACAAGAAATCAGCCCTCAACAACTTAACCGGCGGCAAATATTTTTTTGAAAAAATCCCTAAGCCCCGGGGTCACAATTTCAGCAAAAATCTGACTTTTGGCAATTCACTCAAAAATGATGCCAGAAGCTTGCAAATGCTCCCCTGAAAGGTTTGGCAGTCGAAACAGAAGGCTTTTTATCACAGGACAAGAAATCAGCCCTCCACAATTTAACCGGCCCAAAATATTTTTTTGAAAAAATCCCTAAGCCCCGGGGTCAGAATTTCAGCAAAAATCTGACTTTTGGCAATTCACTCAGAAATGATGCCAGAAGCTTGCAAATGCTCCCCTGAAAGGTTTGGCAGTCGAAACAGAAGGCTTTTTATCACAGGACAAGAAATCAGCCCTCAAAAACTTAACCGGCCGAAAATATTTTTTTGAAAAAATCCCTAAGCCCCGGGGTCAGAATTTCAGCAAAAATCTGACTTTTGGCCATTCACTCAAAAATGGTGTCAACCGGTTGCAAATGCTCCCCTGAAAGCGTTGTCAATGGAAACAGAAGGCTTTTTATCACAGGACAAGAAATCAGCCCTCAACAACTTAACCGGCAGAAAATATTTTTTTGAAAAAATCCCTAAGCCCCGGGGTCAGAATTTCAGCAAAAATCTGACTTTTGGCAATTCACTCAGAAAGGATGCCAGAAGCTTGCAAATGCTCCCCTGAAAGGTTTGGCAGTCGAAACAGAAGGCTTTTTATCACAAGACAAGAAATCAGCCCTCAACAACTTAACCAGCGTAAAATATTTTTTTGAAAAAATCCCTAAGCCCCGGGGTCAGAATTTCAGCAAAAATCTGACTTTTGGCAATTCACTCAAAAATGATGCCAGAAGCTTGGAAAAGCTCCCCTGGAAGTTTTGGCAGTCGAAACAGAAGGCTTTTTATCACAGGACAAGAAATCAGCCCTCAACAACTTAACCGGCGGGGTCAGAATTTCAGCAAAAATTTGACTTCTGGCAATTCACTCAAAAATGGTGCCAATCGGTTGCAAATGCTCCCCTGAAAGCGTTGTCAATGGAAACAGAAGGCTTTTTATTACAGGACAAGAAATCAGCCCTCAACAACTTAACCGGCGGAAAATATATTTTTGAAAAAATCCCTAAGCCCCGGGGTCAGAATTTCAGCAAAAATCTGACTCTTGGCAATTCACTCAAACATGATGCCAAAAGCTTGGAAATGCTCCCCTGAAAGGTTTGGTAGTCGAAACAGAAGGCTTTTTATCACAGGACAAGAAATCTGCCCTCAACAACTTAACCGGCGGAAAATATATTTTTGAAAAAATACTTAAGCCCCGGGGTCGGAATTTCAGCAAAAATCTGACTTTTGGCAATTCACTCAGAAATGATGCCAGAAGCTAGGAATTGCTCCCCGGAAAGGTTTGGCAGTCGAAACAGAATGCTTTATATCACAGGACAAGAAATCAGCCCTCAACAATTTAACCGGCGGAAAATATATTTTTGAAAAAATCCCTAAGCCGAGGGTTCAGAATTTTAGCAAAAATCTGACTTTTGGCAATTCACTCAGAAATGATGCCAGAAGCTAGGAATTGCTCCCCGGAAAGGTTTGGCAGTCGAAACAGAAGGCTTTTTATGACAGGACAAGAAATCAGCCCTCAACAACTTAACCGGCGGCAAATATTTTTTTGAAAAAATCCCTAAGCCCCGGGGTCACAATTTCAGCAAAAATCTGACTTTTGGCAATTCACTCAAAAATGATGCCAGAAGCTTGCAAATGCTCCCCTGAAAGGTTTGGCAGTCGAAACAGAAGGCTTTTTATCGCAGGACAAGAAATCAGCCCTCAACAACTTAACCGGCGGAAAATATTCTTTTGAAAAAATCCCTAAGCCCCGGGGTCAGAATTTCAGCAAAAATCTGACTTTTGGCCATTCACTCAAAAATGGTGTCAACCGGTTGCAAATGCTCCCCTGAAAGCTTTGTCAATGGAAACAGAAGGCTTTTTATCACAGGACAAGAAATCAGCCCTCAACAACTTAACCGGCGGGGTCAGAATTTCAGCAAAAATCTGACTTCTGGCAATTCACTCAAAAATGGTGCAAACCGGTTGCAAATGCTCCCCTGAAAGCGTTGTCAATGGAAACAGAAGGCTTTTTATCACAGGACAAGAAATCAGCCCTCAACAACTTAACCGGCGGAAAATATATTTTTTAAAAAATCCCTAAGCCCCGGGGTCACAATTTCAGCAAAAATCTGACTTTTGGCAATTCACTCAAAAATGATGCCAGAAGCTTGCAAATGCTCCCCTGAAAGGTTTGGCAGTCGAAACAGAAGGCTTTTTATCGCAGGACAAGAAATCAGCCCTCAACAACTTAACCGGCGGAAAATATTTTTTTGAAAAAATCCTTAAGCCCCGGGGTCAGAATTTCAGCAAAAATCTGACTTTTGGCAATTCACTCAGAAATGATGTCAGAAGCTAGGAATTGCTCCCCGGAAAGGTTTGGCAGTCGAAACAGAAGGCTTTTTATCACAGGACAAGAAATCAGCCCCTCAACAACTTAACCGGCGGAAAATATTTTTTTGAAAAAATCCCTAAACCCCGAGGTCAGAATTTCAGCAAAAATCTGACTTTTGGCAATTCACTCAAAAATGATGCCAGAAGCTTGCAAATGCTCCCCTGAAAGGTTTGGCAGTCGAAACAGAAGGCTTTTTTTCACAGGACAAGAAATCAGCCCTCAACTACTTAACCGGCAGAAAATATTTTTTTGAAAAAATCCCTAAGCCCCGGGGTCAGAATTTCAGCAAAAATCTGACTTTTGGCAATTCACTCAGAAATGATGCCAGAAGCTTGCAAATGCTCCCCTGAAAGGTTTGGCAGTCGAAACAGAAGGCTTTTTATCGCAGGACAAGAAATCAGCCCTCAACAACTTAACCGGCGGAAAATATTTTTTTGAAAAAATCCTTAAGCCCCGGGGTCAGAATTTCAGCAAAAATCTGACTTTTGGCAATTCACTCAGAAATGATGCCAGAAGCTAGGAATTGCTCCCCGGAAAGGTTTGGCAGTCGAAACAGAAGGCTTTTTATCACAGGACAAGAAATCAGCCCTCAACAACTTAACCGGGGGAAAATATATTTTTGAAAAAATCCCTAAGCCCCGGGGTCAGAATTTTAGCAAAAATCTGACTTGTGGCAATTCACTCAAAAATGATGCCAGAAGCTTGCGAATGCTCCCCTGAAAGGTTTGGCAGTCGAAACAGAAGGCTTTTTATCACAGGAAAAGAAATCAGCCCCTCAACAACTTAACCGGCGGAAAATATTTTTTTGAAAAAATCCCTAAGCCCCGAGGTCAGAATTTCAGCAAAAATCTGACTTTTGGCAATTCACTCAAAAATGATGCCAGAAGCTTGCAAATGCTCCCCTGAAAGGTTTGGCAGTCGAAACAGAAGGCTTTTTTTCACAGGACAAGAAATCAGCCCTCAACAACTTAACCGGCAGAAAATATTTTTTTGAAAAAATCCCTAAGCCCCGGGGTCAGAATTTCAGCAAAAATCTGACTTTTGGCAATTCACTCAAAAATGATGCCAGAAGCTTGCAAATGCTCCCCTGAAAGGTTTGGCAGTCGAAACAGAAGGCTTTTTATCGCAGGACAAGAAATCAGCCCTCAACAACTTAACCGGCGGAAAATATTTTTTTGAAAACATCCCTAAGCTTTGGGGTCACAATTTCAGCAAAAATCTGACTTTTGGCAATTCACTCAAAAATCATGCCAGAAGCTTGCAAATGCTCCCCTGAAAGGTTTGGCAGTCGAAACTGAAGGCTTTTTATCACAGGACAAGAAATCAGCCCTCAACAATTTAACCGGCCGAAAATATTTTTTTGAAAAAATCCCTAAGCCCCGGGGTCACAATATCAGCAAAAATCTGACTTTTGGCAATTCACTCGAAAATGATGCCAAGAAGCTTGCAAATGCTCCCCTGAAAGGTTTGGCAGTCGAAACAGAAGGCTTTTTATCACAGGACAAGAAATCAGCCCTCCACAATTTAACCGGCCGAAAATATTTTTTTGAAAAAATCCCTAAGCCCCGGGGTCAGAATTTCAGCAAAAATCTGACTTTTGGCAATTCACTCAGAAATGATGCCAGAAGCTTGCAAATGCTCCCCTGAAAGGTTTGGCAGTCGAAACAGAAGGCTTTTTATCACAGGACAAGAAATCAGCCCTCAAAAACTTAACCGGCCGAAAATATTTTTTTGAAAAAATCCCTAAGCCCCGGGGTCAGAATTTCAGCAAAAATCTGACTTTTGGCCATTCACTCAAAAATGGTGTCAACCGGTTGCAAATGCTCCCCTGAAAGCGTTGTCAATGGAAACAGAAGGCTTTTTATCACAGGACAAGAAATCAGCCCTCAACAACTTAACCAGCAGAAAATATTTTTTTGAAAAAATCCCTAAGCCCCGGGGTCAGAATTTCAGCAAAAATCTGACTTTTGGCAATTCACTCAGAAAGGATGCCAGAAGCTTGCAAATGCTCCCCTGAAAGGTTTGGCAGTCGAAACAGAAGGCTTTTTATCACAGGACAAGAAATCAGCCCTCAACAACTTAACCGGCGGGGTCAGAATTTCAGCAAAAATCTGACTTCTGGCAATTCACTCAAAAATGGTGCCAACCGGTTGCAAATGCTCCCCTGAAAGCGTTGTCAATGGAAACAGAAGGCTTTTTATCACAGGACAAGAAATCAGCCCTCAACAACTTAACCGGCGAAAAATATTTTTTTGAAAAAATCCCTAAGCCCCGGGGTCAGAATTTCAGCAAAAATCTGACTCTTGACAATTCACTCAAAAATGATGCCAGAAGCTTGCAAATGCTCCCCTGAAAGGTTTGGCAGTCGAAACAGAAGGCTTTTTATCACAGGACAAGAAATCCGCCCTCAACAACTTAACCAGCGTAAAATATTTTTTTGAAAAAATCCCTAAGCCCCGGGGTCAGAATTTCAGCAAAAATCTGACTTTTGGCAATTCACTCAAAAATGATGCCAGAAGCTTGGAAAAGCTCCCCTGGAAGTTTTGGCAGTCGAAACAGAAGGCTTTTTATCACAGGACAAGAAATCAGCCCTCAACAACTTAACCGGCGGGGTCAGAATTTCAGCAAAAATTTGACTTCAGGAAATTCACTCAAAAATGGTGCCAATCGGTTGCAAATGCTCCCCTGAAAGCGTTGTCAATGGAAACAGAAGGCTTTTT
The DNA here is from genome assembly GCF_964188315.1 of Podarcis muralis. Taxonomy (NCBI): domain Eukaryota; kingdom Metazoa; phylum Chordata; class Lepidosauria; order Squamata; family Lacertidae; genus Podarcis; species Podarcis muralis. The sequence goes on from NC_135663.1 coordinate 66,688,711, forward strand.
ATTACAGGACAAGAAATCAGCCCTCAACAACTTAACCGGCGGAAAATATATTTTTGAAAAAATCCCTAAGCCCCGGGGTCAGAATTTCAGCAAAAATCTGACTCTTGGCAATTCACTCAAACATGATGCCAAAAGCTTGGAAATGCTCCCCTGAAAGGTTTGGCAGTCGAAACAGAAGGCTTTTTATCACAGGACAAGAAATCTGCCCTCAACAACTTAACCGGCGGAAAATATATTTTTGAAAAAATACTTAAGCCCCGGGGTCGGAATTTCAGCAAAAATCTGACTTTTGGCAATTCACTCAGAAATGATGCCAGAAGCTAGGAATTGCTCCCCGGAAAGGTTTGGCAGTCGAAACAGAAGGCTTTATATCACAGGACAAGAAATCAGCCCTCAACAATTTAACCGGCGGAAAATATATTTTTGAAAGAATCCCTAAGCCGAGGGTTCAGAATTTCAGCAAAAATCTGACTTTTGGCAATTCACTCAGAAATGATGCCAGAAGCTAGGAATTGCTCCCCGGAAAGGTTTGGCAGTCGAAACAGAAGGCTTTTTATCACAGGACAAGAAATCAGCCCTCAACAACTTAACCGGCGGCAAATATTTTTTTGAAAAAATCCCTAAGCCCCGGGGTCACAATTTCAGCAAAAATCTGACTTTTGGCAATTCACTCAAAAATGATGCCAGAAGCTTGCAAATGCTCCCCTGAAAGGTTTGGCAGTCGAAACAGAAGGCTTTTTATCGCAGGACAAGAAATCAGCCCTCAACAACTTAACCGGCGGAAAATATTCTTTTGAAAAAATCCCTAAGCCCCGGGGTCAGAATTTCAGCAAAAATCTGACTTTTGGCCATTCACTCAAAAATGGTGTCAACCGGTTGCAAATGCTCCCCTGAAAGCTTTGTCAATGGAAACAGAAGGCTTTTTATCACAGGACAAGAAATCAGCCCTAAACAACTTAACCGGCGGGGTCAGAATTTCAGCAAAAATCTGACTTCTGGCAATTCACTCAAAAATGGTGCAAACCGGTTGCAAATGCTCCCCTGAAAGCGTTGTCAATGGAAACAGAAGGCTTTTTATCACAGGACAAGAAATCAGCCCTCAACAACTTAACCGGCGGAAAATATATTTTTTAAAAAATCCCTAAGCCCCGGGGTCACAATTTCAGCAAAAATCTGACTTTTGGCAATTCACTCAAAAATGATGCCAGAAGCTTGCAAATGCTCCCCTGAAAGGTTTGGCAGTCGAAACAGAAGGCTTTTTATCGCAGGACAAGAAATCAGCCCTCAACAACTTAACCGGCGGAAAATATTTTTTTGAAAAAATCCTTAAGCCCCGGGGTCAGAATTTCAGCAAAAATCTGACTTTTGGCAATTCACTCAGAAATGATGTCAGAAGCTAGGAATTGCTCCCCGGAAAGGTTTGGCAGTCGAAACAGAAGGCCTTTTATCACAGGACAAGAAATCAGCCCCTCAACAACTTAACCGGCGGAAAATATTTTTTTGAAAAAATCCCTAAGCCCCGAGGTCAGAATTTCAGCAAAAATCTGACTTTTGGCAATTCACTCAAAAATGATGCCAGAAGCTTGCAAATGCTCCCCTGAAAGGTTTGGCAGTCGAAACAGAAGGCTTTTTATCGCAGGACAAGAAATCAGCCCTCAACAACTTAACCGGCGGAAAATATTTTTTTGAAAAAATCCTTAAGCCCCGGGGTCAGAATTTCAGCAAAAATCTGACTTTTGGCAATTCACTCAGAAATGATGCCAAAAGCTAGGAATTGCTCCCCGGAAAGGTTTGGCAGTCGAAACAGAAGGCTTTTTATCACAGGACAAGAAATCAGCCCTCAACAACTTAACCGGGGGAAAATATATTTTTGAAAAAATCCCTAAGCCCCGGGGTCAGAATTTTAGCAAAAATCTGACTTGTGGCAATTCACTCAAAAATGATGCCAGAACCTTGCGAATGCTCCCCTGAAAGGTTTGGCAGTCGAAACAGAAGGCTTTTTATCACAGGACAAGAAATCAGCCCCTCAACAACTTAACCGGCGGAAAATATTTTTTTGAAAACATCCCTAAGCCCCGAGGTCAGAATTTCAGCAAAAATCTGACTTTTGGCAATTCACTCAAAAATGATGCCAGAAGCTTGCAAATGCTCCCCTGAAAGGTTTGGCAGTCGAAACAGAAGGCTTTTTTTCACAGGACAAGAAATCAGCCCTCAACAACTTAACCGGCAGAAAATATTTTTTTGAAAAAATCCCTAAGCCCCGGGGTCAGAATTTCAGCAAAAATCTGACTTTTGGCAATTCACTCAAAAATGATGCCAGAAGCTTGCAAATGCTCCCCTGAAAGGTTTGGCAGTCGAAACAGAAGGCTTTTTATCGCAGGACAAGAAATCAGCCCTCAACAACTTAACCGGCGGCAAATATTTTTTTGAAAAAATCCCTAAGCCCCGGGGTCACAATTTCAGCAAAAATCTGACTTTTGGCAATTCACTCAAAAATGATGCCAGAAGCTTGCAAATGCTCCCCTGAAAGGTTTGGCAGTCGAAACAGAAGGCTTTTTATCGCAGGACAAGAAATCAGCCCTCAACAACTTAACCGGCGGAAAATATTCTTTTGAAAAAATCCCTAAGCCCCGGGGTCAGAATTTCAGCAAAAATCTGACTTTTGGCCATTCACTCAAAAATGGTGTCAACCGGTTGCAAATGCTCCCCTGAAAGCTTTGTCAATGGAAACAGAAGGCTTTTTATCACAGGACAAGAAATCAGCCCTCAACAACTTAACCGGCGGGGTCAGAATTTCAGCAAAAATCTGACTTCTGGCAATTCACTCAAAAATGGTGCAAACCGGTTGCAAATGCTCCCCTGAAAGCGTTGTCAATGGAAACAGAAGGCTTTTTATCACAGGACAAGAAATCAGCCCTCAACAACTTAACCGGCGGAAAATATATTTTTTAAAAAATCCCTAAGCCCCGGGGTCACAATTTCAGCAAAAATCTGACTTTTGGCAATTCACTCAAAAATGATGCCAGAAGCTTGCAAATGCTCCCCTGAAAGGTTTGGCAGTCGAAACAGAAGGCTTTTTATCGCAGGACAAGAAATCAGCCCTCAACAACTTAACCGGCGGAAAATATTTTTTTGAAAAAATCCTTAAGCCCCGGGGTCAGAATTTCAGCAAAAATCTGACTTTTGGCAATTCACTCAGAAATGATGTCAGAAGCTAGGAATTGCTCCCCGGAAAGGTTTGGCAGTCGAAACAGAAGGCTTTTTATCACAGGACAAGAAATCAGCCCCTCAACAACTTAACCGGCGGAAAATATTTTTTTGAAAAAATCCCTAAACCCCGAGGTCAGAATTTCAGCAAAAATCTGACTTTTGGCAATTCACTCAAAAATGATGCCAGAAGCTTGCAAATGCTCCCCTGAAAGGTTTGGCAGTCGAAACAGAAGGCTTTTTTTCACAGGACAAGAAATCAGCCCTCAACTACTTAACCGGCAGAAAATATTTTTTTGAAAAAATCCCTAAGCCCCGGGGTCAGAATTTCAGCAAAAATCTGACTTTTGGCAATTCACTCAGAAATGATGCCAGAAGCTTGCAAATGCTCCCCTGAAAGGTTTGGCAGTCGAAACAGAAGGCTTTTTATCGCAGGACAAGAAATCAGCCCTCAACAACTTAACCGGCGGAAAATATTTTTTTGAAAAAATCCTTAAGCCCCGGGGTCAGAATTTCAGCAAAAATCTGACTTTTGGCAATTCACTCAGAAATGATGCCAGAAGCTAGGAATTGCTCCCCGGAAAGGTTTGGCAGTCGAAACAGAAGGCTTTTTATCACAGGACAAGAAATCAGCCCTCAACAACTTAACCGGGGGAAAATATATTTTTGAAAAAATCCCTAAGCCCCGGGGTCAGAATTTTAGCAAAAATCTGACTTGTGGCAATTCACTCAAAAATGATGCCAGAAGCTTGCGAATGCTCCCCTGAAAGGTTTGGCAGTCGAAACAGAAGGCTTTTTATCACAGGAAAAGAAATCAGCCCCTCAACAACTTAACCGGCGGAAAATATTTTTTTGAAAAAATCCCTAAGCCCCGAGGTCAGAATTTCAGCAAAAATCTGACTTTTGGCAATTCACTCAAAAATGATGCCAGAAGCTTGCAAATGCTCCCCTGAAAGGTTTGGCAGTCGAAACAGAAGGCTTTTTTTCACAGGACAAGAAATCAGCCCTCAACAACTTAACCGGCAGAAAATATTTTTTTGAAAAAATCCCTAAGCCCCGGGGTCAGAATTTCAGCAAAAATCTGACTTTTGGCAATTCACTCAAAAATGATGCCAGAAGCTTGCAAATGCTCCCCTGAAAGGTTTGGCAGTCGAAACAGAAGGCTTTTTATCGCAGGACAAGAAATCAGCCCTCAACAACTTAACCGGCGGAAAATATTTTTTTGAAAAAATCCTTAAGCCCCGGGGTCAGAATTTCAGCAAAAATCTGACTTTTGGCAATTCACTCAGAAATGATGTCAGAAGCTAGGAATTGCTCCCCGGAAAGGTTTGGCAGTCGAAACAGAAGGCCTTTTATCACAGGACAAGAAATCAGCCCCTCAACAACTTAACCGGCGGAAAATATTTTTTTGAAAAAATCCCTAAGCCCCGAGGTCAGAATTTCAGCAAAAATCTGACTTTTGGCAATTCACTCAAAAATGATGCCAGAAGCTTGCAAATGCTCCCCTGAAAGGTTTGGCAGTCGAAACAGAAGGCTTTTTATCGCAGGACAAGAAATCAGCCCTCAACAACTTAACCGGCGGAAAATATTTTTTTGAAAAAATCCTTAAGCCCCGGGGTCAGAATTTCAGCAAAAATCTGACTTTTGGCAATTCACTCAGAAATGATGCCAAAAGCTAGGAATTGCTCCCCGGAAAGGTTTGGCAGTCGAAACAGAAGGCTTTTTATCACAGGACAAGAAATCAGCCCTCAACAACTTAACCGGGGGAAAATATATTTTTGAAAAAATCCCTAAGCCCCGGGGTCAGAATTTTAGCAAAAATCTGACTTGTGGCAATTCACTCAAAAATGATGCCAGAACCTTGCGAATGCTCCCCTGAAAGGTTTGGCAGTCGAAACAGAAGGCTTTTTATCACAGGACAAGAAATCAGCCCCTCAACAACTTAACCGGCGGAAAATATTTTTTTGAAAACATCCCTAAGCCCCGAGGTCAGAATTTCAGCAAAAATCTGACTTTTGGCAATTCACTCAAAAATGATGCCAGAAGCTTGCAAATGCTCCCCTGAAAGGTTTGGCAGTCGAAACAGAAGGCTTTTTTTCACAGGACAAGAAATCAGCCCTCAACAACTTAACCGGCAGAAAATATTTTTTTGAAAAAATCCCTAAGCCCCGGGGTCAGAATTTCAGCAAAAATCTGACTTTTGGCAATTCACTCAAAAATGATGCCAGAAGCTTGCAAATGCTCCCCTGAAAGGTTTGGCAGTCGAAACAGAAGGCTTTTTATCGCAGGACAAGAAATCAGCCCTCAACAACTTAACCGGCGGCAAATATTTTTTTGAAAAAATCCCTAAGCCCCGGGGTCACAATTTCAGCAAAAATCTGACTTTTGGCAATTCACTCAAAAATGATGCCAGAAGCTTGCAAATGCTCCCCTGAAAGGTTTGGCAGTCGAAACAGAAGGCTTTTTATCGCAGGACAAGAAATCAGCCCTCAACAACTTAACCGGCGGAAAATATTCTTTTGAAAAAATCCCTAAGCCCCGGGGTCAGAATTTCAGCAAAAATCTGACTTTTGGCCATTCACTCAAAAATGGTGTCAACCGGTTGCAAATGCTCCCCTGAAAGCTTTGTCAATGGAAACAGAAGGCTTTTTATCACAGGACAAGAAATCAGCCCTCAACAACTTAACCGGCGGGGTCAGAATTTCAGCAAAAATCTGACTTCTGGCAATTCACTCAAAAATGGTGCAAACCGGTTGCAAATGCTCCCCTGAAAGCGTTGTCAATGGAAACAGAAGGCTTTTTATCACAGGACAAGAAATCAGCCCTCAACAACTTAACCGGCGGAAAATATATTTTTTAAAAAATCCCTAAGCCCCGGGGTCACAATTTCAGCAAAAATCTGACTTTTGGCAATTCACTCAAAAATGATGCCAGAAGCTTGCAAATGCTCCCCTGAAAGGTTTGGCAGTCGAAACAGAAGGCTTTTTATCGCAGGACAAGAAATCAGCCCTCAACAACTTAACCGGCGGAAAATATTTTTTTGAAAAAATCCTTAAGCCCCGGGGTCAGAATTTCAGCAAAAATCTGACTTTTGGCAATTCACTCAGAAATGATGTCAGAAGCTAGGAATTGCTCCCCGGAAAGGTTTGGCAGTCGAAACAGAAGGCCTTTTATCACAGGACAAGAAATCAGCCCCTCAACAACTTAACCGGCGGAAAATATTTTTTTGAAAAAATCCCTAAGCCCCGAGGTCAGAATTTCAGCAAAAATCTGACTTTTGGCAATTCACTCAAAAATGATGCCAGAAGCTTGCAAATGCTCCCCTGAAAGGTTTGGCAGTCGAAACAGAAGGCTTTTTATCGCAGGACAAGAAATCAGCCCTCAACAACTTAACCGGCGGAAAATATTTTTTTGAAAAAATCCTTAAGCCCCGGGGTCAGAATTTCAGCAAAAATCTGACTTTTGGCAATTCACTCAGAAATGATGCCAAAAGCTAGGAATTGCTCCCCGGAAAGGTTTGGCAGTCGAAACAGAAGGCTTTTTATCACAGGACAAGAAATCAGCCCTCAACAACTTAACCGGGGGAAAATATATTTTTGAAAAAATCCCTAAGCCCCGGGGTCAGAATTTTAGCAAAAATCTGACTTGTGGCAATTCACTCAAAAATGATGCCAGAACCTTGCGAATGCTCCCCTGAAAGGTTTGGCAGTCGAAACAGAAGGCTTTTTATCACAGGACAAGAAATCAGCCCCTCAACAACTTAACCGGCGGAAAATATTTTTTTGAAAACATCCCTAAGCCCCGAGGTCAGAATTTCAGCAAAAATCTGACTTTTGGCAATTCACTCAAAAATGATGCCAGAAGCTTGCAAATGCTCCCCTGAAAGGTTTGGCAGTCGAAACAGAAGGCTTTTTATCGCAGGACAAGAAATCAGCCCTCAACAACTTAACCGGCGGAAAATATTTTTTTGAAAACATCCCTAAGCTTTGGGGTCACAATTTCAGCAAAAATCTGACTTTTGGCAATTCACTCAAAAATCATGCCAGAAGCTTGCAAATGCTCCCCTGAAAGGTTTGGCAGTCGAAACTGAAGGCTTTTTATCACAGGACAAGAAATCAGCCCTCAACAATTTAACCGGCCGAAAATATTTTTTTGAAAAAATCCCTAAGCCCCGGGGTCACAATTTCAGCAAAAATCTGACTTTTGGCAATTCACTCGAAAATGATGCCAGAAGCTTGCAAATGCTCCCCTGAAAGGTTTGGCAGTCGAAACAGAAGGCTTTTTATCACAGGACAAGAAATCAGCCCTCCACAATTTAACCGGCCGAAAATATTTTTTTGAAAAAATCCCTAAGGCCCGGGGTCAGAATTTCAGCAAAAATCTGACTTTTGGCAATTCACTCAGAAATGATGCCAGAAGCTTGCAAATGCTCCCCTGAAAGGTTTGGCAGTCGAAACAGAAGGCTTTTTATCACAGGACAAGAAATCAGCCCTCAAAAACTTAACCGGCCGAAAATATTTTTTTGAAAAAATCCCTAAGCCCCGGGGTCAGAATTTCAGCAAAAATCTGACTTTTGGCCATTCACTCAAAAATGGTGTCAACCGGTTGCAAATGCTCCCCTGAAAGCGTTGTCAATGGAAACAGAAGGCTTTTTATCACAGGACAAGAAATCAGCCCTCAACAACTTAACTGGCAGAAAATATTTTTTTGAAAAAATCCCTAAGCCCCGGGGTCAGAATTTCAGCAAAAATCTGACTTTTGGCAATTCACTCAGAAAGGATGCCAGAAGCTTGCAAATGCTCCCCTGAAAGGTTTGGCAGTCGAAACAGAAGGCTTTTTATCACAGGACAAGAAATCAGCCCTCAACAACTTAACCGGCGGGGTCAGAATTTCAGCAAAAATCTGACTTCAGGCAATTCACTCAAAAATGGTGCCAATCGGTTGCAAATGCTCCCCTGAAAGCGTTGTCAATGGAAACAGAAGGCTTTTTATTGCAGGACAAGAAATCAGCCCTCAACAACTTAACCGGCGGAAAATATTCTTTTGAAAAAATCCCTAAGCCCCGGGGTCAGAATTTCAGGAAAAAATCTGACTTTTGGCAATTCACTCAAAAATGATGCCAGAAGCTTGGAAAAGCTCCCCTGGAAGTTTTGGCAGTCGAAACAGAAGGCTTTTTATCACAGGACAAGAAATCAGCCCTCAACAACTTAACCGGCGGGGTCAGAATTTCAGCAAAAATTTGACTTCAGGCAATTCACTCAAAAATGGTGCCAATCGGTTGCAAATGCTCCCCTGAAAGCGTTTTCAATGGAAACAGAAGGCTTTTTATTGCAGGACAAGAAATCAGCCCTCAACAACTTAACCGGCGGAAAATATATTTTTGAAAAAATCCCTAAGCCCCGGGGTCAGAATTTCAGCAAAAATCTGACTCTTGGCAATTCACTCAAACATGATGCCAAAAGCTTGGAAATGCTCCCCTGAAAGGTTTGGCAGTCGAACCAGAAGGCTTTTTATCACAGGACAAGAAATCAGCCCTCAACAACTTAACCGGCGGAAAATATTTTTTTGAAAAAATCCCTAAGCCCCGGGGTCAGAATTTCAGCAAAAATCTGACTTTTGGCAATTCACTCAAAAATGATGCCAGAAGCTTGCAAATGCTCCCCTGAAAGGTTTGGCAGTCGAAACAGAAGGCTTTTTATCACAGGACAAGAAATCAGCCCCTCAACAACTTAACCGGCGGAAAATATTTTTTTGAAAAAATCCCTAAGCCTCGAGGTCAGAATTTCAGCAAAAATCTGACTTTTGGCAATTCACTCAAAAATGATGCCAGAAGCTTGCAAATGCTCCCCTGAAAGGTTTGGCAGTCGAAACAGAAGGCTTTTTTTCACAGGACAAGAAATCAGCCCTCAACAACTTAACCGGCAGAAAATATTTTTTTGAAAAAATCCCTAAGCCCCGGGGTCAGAATTTCAGCAAAAATCTGACTTTTGGCAATTCACTCAAAAATGATGCCAGAAGCTTGCAAATGCTCCCCTGAAAGGTTTGGCAGTCGAAACAGAAGGCTTTTTATCGCAGGACAAGAAATCAGCCCTCAACAACTTAACCGGCGGAAAATATTCTTTTGAAAAAATCCCTAAGCCCCGGGGTCAGAATTTCAGCAAAAATCTGACTTTTGGCCATTCACTCAAAAATGGTGTCAACCGGTTGCAAATGCTCCCCTGAAAGCTTTGTCAATGGAAACAGAAGGCTTTTTATCACAGGACAAGAAATCAGCCCTCAACAACTTAACCGGCGGGGTCAGAATTTCAGCAAAAATCTGACTTCTGGCAATTCACGCAAAAATGGTGCAAACCGGTTGCAAATGCTCCCCTGAAAGCGTTGTCAATGGAAACAGAAGGCTTTTTATCACAGGACAAGAAATCAGCCCTCAACAACTTAACCGGCGGAAAATATATTTTTTAAAAAATCCCTAAGCCCCGGGGTCACAATTTCAGCAAAAATCTGACTTTTGGCAATTCACTCAAAAATGATGCCAGAAGCTTGCAAATGCTCCCCTGAAAGGTTTGGCAGTCGAAACAGAAGGCTTTTTATCGCAGGACAAGAAATCAGCCCTCAACAACTTAACCGGCGGAAAATATTTTTTTGAAAAAATCCTTAAGCCCCGGGGTCAGAATTTCAGCAAAAATCTGACTTTTGGCAATTCACTCAGAAATGATGTCAGAAGCTAGGAATTGCTCCCCTGAAAGGTTTGGCAGTCGAAACAGAAGGCTTTTTATCACAGGACAAGAAATCAGCCGTCAACAACTTAACCGGCGGAAAATATTTTTTTGAAAAAATCCCTAAGCCCCGAGGTCAGAATTTCAGCAAAAATCTGACTTTTGGCAATTCACTCAAAAATGATGCCAGAAGCTTGCAAATGCTCCCCTGAAAGGTTTGGCAGTCGAAATAGAAGGCTTTTTTTCACAGGACAAGAAATCAGCCCTCAACAACTTAACCGGCAGAAAATTTTTTTTTGAAAAAATCCCTAAGCCCCGGGGTCACAATTTCAGCAAAAATCTGACTTTTGGCAATTCACTCGAAAATGATGCCAGAAGCTTGCAAATGCTCCCCTGAAAGGTTTGGCAGTCGAAACAGAAGGCTTTTTATCACAGGACAAGAAATCAGCCCTCCACAATTTAACCGGCCGAAAATATTTTTTTGAAAAAATCCCTAAGCCCCGGGGTCAGAATTTCAGCAAAAATCTGACTTTTGGCAATTCACTCAGAAATGATGCCAGAAGCTTGCAAATGCTCCCCTGAAAGGTTTGGCAGTCGAAACAGAAGGCTTTTTATCACAGGACAAGAAATCAGCCCTCAAAAACTTAACCGGCCGAAAATATTTTTTTGAAAAAATCCCTAAGCCCCGGGGTCAGAATTTCAGCAAAAATCTGACTTTTGGCAATTCACTCAGAAAGGATGCCAGAAGCTTGGAAAAGCTCCCCTGGAAGTTTTGGCAGTCGAAACAGAAGGCTTTTTATCACAGGACAAGAAATCAGCCCTCAACAACTTAACCGGCGGGGTCAGAATTTCAGCAAAAATTTGACTTCAGACAATTCACTCAAAAATGGTGCCAATCGGTTGCAAATGCTCCCCTGAAAGCGTTGTCAATGGAAACAGAAGGCTTTTTATTGCAGGACAAGAAATCAGCCCTCAACAACTTAACCGGCGGAAAATATATTTTTGAAAAAATCCCTAAGCCCCGGGGTCAGAATTTCAGCAAAAATCTGACTCTTGGCAATTCACTCAAACATGATGCCAAAAGCTTGGAAATGCTCCCCTGAAAGGTTTGGCAGTCGAAACAGAAGGCTTTTTATCACAGGACAAGAAATCAGCCCTCAACAACTTAACCGGCGGAAAATATATTTTTGAAAAAATACTTAAGCCCCGGGGTCGGAATTTCAGCAAAAATCTGACTTTTGGCAATTCACTCAGAAATGATGCCAGAAGCTAGGAATTGCTCCCCGGAAAGGTTTGGCAGTCGAAACAGAAGGCTTTATATCACAGGACAAGAAATCAGCCCTCAACAATTTAACCGGCGGAAAATATATTTTTGAAAAAATCCCTAAGCCGAGGGTTCAGAATTTCAGCAAAAATCTGACTTTTGGCAATTCACTCAGAAATGATGCCAGAAGCTAGGAATTGCTCCCCGGAAAGGTTTGGCAGTCGAAACAGAAGGCTTTTTATCACAGGACAAGAAATCAGCCCTCAACAACTTAACCGGCGGCAAATATTTTTTTGAAAAAATCCCTAAGCCCCGGGGTCACAATTTCAGCAAAAATCTGACTTTTGGCAATTCACTCAAAAATGATGCCAGAAGCTTGCAAATGCTCTCGTGAAAGCGTTGTCAGTGGAAACAGAAGGCTTTTTATCACAGGACAAGAAATCAGCCCTCAACAACTTAACCGGCGGAAAATATTCTTTTGAAAAAATCCCTAAGCCCCGGGGTCAGAATTTCAGCAAAAATCTGACTTTTGGCCATTCACTCAAAAATGGTGTCTGCCGGTTGCAAATGCTCCCCTGAAAGCTTTGTCAATGGAAACAGAAGGCTTTTTATCACAGGACAAGAAATCAGCCCTCAACAACTTAACCGGCGGGGTCAGAATTTCAGCAAAAATCTGACTTCTGGCAATTCACTCAAAAATGGTGCAAACCGGTTGCAAATGCTCCCCTGAAAGCGTTGTCAATGGAAACAGAAGGCTTTTTATCACAGGACAAGAAATCAGCCCTCAACAACTTAACCGGCGGGGTCAGAATTTCAGCAAAAATCTGACTTCTGGCAATTCACTCAAAAATGGTGCCAACCGGTTGCAAATGCTCTCCTGAAAGCGTTGTCAATGGAAACAGAAGGCTTTTTATCACAGGACAAGAAATCAGCCCTCAACAACTTAACCGGCGAAAAATATTTTTTTGAAAAAATCCCTAAGCCCCGGTGTCAGAATTTCAGCAAAAATCTGACTCTTGACAATTCACTCAAAAATGATGCCAGAAGCTTGCAAATGCTCCCCTGAAAGGTTTGGCAGTCGAAACAGAAGGCTTTTTATCACAGGACAAGAAATCCGCCCTCAACAACTTAACCAGCGTAAAACATTTTTTTGAAAAAATCTCTAAGCCCCGGGTTCAGAATTTCAGCAAAAATCTGACTTTTGGCAATTCACTCAAAAATGATGCCAGAAGCTTGGAAATGCTCCCCTGGAAGTTTTGGCAGTCGAAACAGAAGGCTTGTTATCACAGGACAAGAAATCAGCCCTCAACAACTTAACCGGCGGGGTCAGAATTTCAGCAAAAATTTGACTTCAGGCAATTCACTCAAAAATGGTGCCAATCGGTTGCAAATGCTCCCCTGAAAGCGTTGTCAATGGAAACAGAAGGCTTTTTATTACAGGACAAGAAATCAGCCCTCAACAACTTAACCGGCGGAAAATATATTTTTGAAAAAATCCCTAAGTCCCGGGGTCAGAATTTCAGCAAAAATCTGACTTTTGGCAATTCACTCAGAAATGATGCCAGAAGCTAGAAATTGCTCCCCTGAAAGGTTTGGCAGTCGAAACAGAAGGCTTTTTATCACAGGACAAGAAATCAGCCCTCAACAACTTAACCGGCGGCAAATATTTTTTTAAAAAAATCCCTAAGCCCCGGGGTCACAATTTCAGGAAAAATCTGACTTTTGGCAATTCACTCAAAAATGATGCCAGAAGCTTGCAAGTGCTCCCCTGAAAGGTTTGGCAGTCGAAACAGAAGGCTTTTTATCAGAGGACAAGATATCAGCCCTCAAAAACTTAACAGGTGCACAATATTTTTTTGAAAAAATCCCTAAGCCCCGGGTTCAGAATTTCAGCAAAAATCTGACTTTTGGCAATTCACTCAAAAATGATGCCATAAGCTTGCAAATGCTCCCCTGAAAGGTTTGGGAGTCGAAACAGAAGGCTTTTAATCGCAGGACAAGAAATCAGCCCTCAACAACTTCACCGGCGGAAAATAATTTTTGAAAAAATCCTTAAGCCCCGGGGTCAGAATTGCAACAAAAATCTGACTTTTGGCAATTCACTCAAAAATGATGCCAGAAGCTTGCAAATGCTCCCCTGAAAGGTTTGGCAGTCGAAACAGAAGGCTTTTTATCACAGGACAAGAAATCAGCCCTCAACAATTTAACCGGCGGAAAATATATTTTTGAAAAAATCCCTAAGCCGAGGGTTCAGAATTTCAGCAAAAATCTGACTTTTGGCAATTCACTCAGAAATGATGCCAGAAGCTTGCAAATGCTCCCCTGAAAGGTTTGGCAGTCGAAACAGAAGGCTTTTTATCACAGGACAAGAAATCAGCCCTCAACAACTTAACCGGCGGGGTCAGAATTTCAGCAAAAATCTGACTTCTGGCAATTCACTCAAAAATGGTGCCAACCGGTTGCAAATGCTCCCCTGAAAGCGTTGTCAATGGAAACAGAAGGCTTTTTATCACAGGACAAGAAATCAGCCCTCAACAACTTAACCGGCGAAAAATATTTTTTTGAAAAAATCCCTAAGCCCCGGTGTCAGAATTTCAGCAAAAATCTGACTCTTGACAATTCACTCAAAAATGATGCCAGAAGCTTGCAAATGCTCCCCTGAAAGGTTTGGCAGTCGAAACAGAAGGCTTTTTATCACAGGACAAGAAATCCGCCCTCAACAACTTAACCAGCGTAAAACATTTTTTTGAAAAAATCTCTAAGCCCCGGGTTCAGAATTTCAGCAAAAATCTGACTTTTGGCAATTCACTCAAAAATGATGCCAGAAGCTTGGAAATGCTCCCCTGGAAGTTTTGGCAGTCGAAACAGAAGGCTTTTTATCACAGGACAAGAAATCAGCCCTCAACAACTTAACCGGCGGGGTCAGAATTTCAGCAAAAATTTGACTTCAGGCAATTCACTCAAAAATGGTGCCAATCGGTTGCAAATGCTCCCCTGAAAGCGTTGTCAATGGAAACAGAAGGCTTTTTATTACAGGACAAGAAATCAGCCCTCAACAACTTAACCGGCGGAAAATATATTTTTGAAAAAATCCCTAAGCGCCGGGGTCAGAATTTCAGCAAAAATCTGACTTTTGGCAATTCACTCAGAAATGATGCCAGAAGCTAGAAATTGCTCCCCTGAAAGGTTTGGCAGTCGAAACAGAAGGCTTTTTATCACAGGACAAGAAACCAGCCCTCAACAACTTAACCTGCGGGGTCATAATTTCAGCAAAAATCTGACTTCTGGCAATTCACTCAAAAATGGTGCCAACCGGTTGCAAATGCTCCCCTAAAAGCGTTGTCAATGGAAACAGAAGGCTTTTTATCACAGGACAAGAAATCAGCCCTCAACAACTTAACCGGCGGAAAATATATTTTTTAAAAAATCCCTAAGCCCCGGGGTCAGAATTTCAGAAAAAATCTGACTTTTGGCAATTCACTCAAAAATGATGCCAGAAGCTTGCAAATGCTCCCCTGAAAGGTTTGACAGTCGAAATAGAAGGCTTTTTATCACAGGACAAGAAATCAGCCCTCAACAACTTAAACGGCGGAAAATATTTTTATGAAAAAATCCCTAAGCCCCGGGGTCACAATTTCAGCAAAAATCTGACTTTTGGCAATTCACTCAAAAATGATGCCAGAAGGTTGCAAATGCTCTCGTGAAAGCGTTGTCAGTGGAAACAGAAGGCTTTTTATCACAGGACAAGAAATCAGCCCTCAACAACTTAACCGGCGGAAAATATTTTTTTGAAAAAATCCCTAATCCCCGGGGTCAGAATTTTAGCAAAAATCTGACTTTTGGCAATTCACTCAGAAATGATGCCAGAAGCTAGGAATTGCTCCCCGGAAAGGTTTGGCAGTCGAAACAGAAGGCTTTATATCACAGGACAAGAAATCAGCCCTCAACAATTTAACCGGCGGAAAATATATTTTTGAAAAAATCCCTAAGCCGAGGGTTCAGAATTTCAGCAAAAATCTGACTTTTGGCAATTCACTCAGAAATGATGCCAGAAGCTAGGAATTGCTCCCCGGAAAGGTTTGGCAGTCGAAACAGAAGGCTTTTTATCACAGGACAAGAAATCAGCCCTCAACAACTTAACCGGCGGCAAATATTTTTTTGAAAAAATCCCTAAGCCCCGGGGTCACAATTTCAGCAAAAATCTGACTTTTGGCAATTCACTCAAAAATGATGCCAGAAGCTTGCAAATGCTCCCCTGAAAGGTTTGGCAGTCGAAACAGAAGGCTTTTTATCACAGGACAAGAAATCAGCCCTCAACAACTTAACCGGCGGAAAATATTTTTTTGAAAAAATCCCTAAGCCCCGGGGTCAGAATTTCAGCAAAAATCTGACTTTTGGCAATTCACTCAGAAATGATGCCAGAAGCTAGGAATTGCTCCCCGGAAAGGTTTGGCAGTCGAAACAGAAGGCTTTTTATCACAGGACAAGAAATCAGCCCTCAACAACTTAACCGGCGGGGTCAGAATTTCAGCAAAAATCTGACTTCTGGCAATTCACTCAAAAATGGTGCCAACCGGTTGCAAATGCTCCCCTGAAAGCGTTGTCAATGGAAACAGAAGGCTTTTTATCACAGGACAAGAAATCAGCCCTCAACAACTTAACCGGCGAAAAATATTTTTTTGAAAAAATCCCTAAGCCCCGGTGTCAGAATTTCAGCAAAAATCTGACTCTTGACAATTCACTCAAAAATGATGCCAGAAGCTTGCAAATGCTCCCCTGAAAGGTTTGGCAGTCGAAACAGAAGGCTTTTTATCACAGGACAAGAAATCCGCCCTCAACAACTTAACCAGCGTAAAACATTTTTTTGAAAAAATCTCTAAGCCCCGGGTTCAGAATTTCAGCAAAAATCTGACTTTTGGCAATTCACTCAAAAATGATGCCAGAAGCTTGGAAATGCTCCCCTGGAAGTTTTGGCAGTCGAAACAGAAGGCTTTTTATCACAGGACAAGAAATCAGCCCTCAACAACTTAACCGGCGGGGTCAGAATTTCAGCAAAAATTTGACTTCAGGCAATTCACTCAAAAATGGTGCCAATCGGTTGCAAATGCTCCCCTGAAAGCGTTGTCAATGGAAACAGAAGGCTTTTTATTACAGGACAAGAAATCAGCCCTCAACAACTTAACCGGCGGAAAATATATTTTTGAAAAAATCCCTAAGCGCCGGGGTCAGAATTTCAGCAAAAATCTGACTTTTGGCAATTCACTCAGAAATGATGCCAGAAGCTAGAAATTGCTCCCCTGAAAGGTTTGGCAGTCGAAACAGAAGGCTTTTTATCACAGGACAAGAAACCAGCCCTCAACAACTTAACCTGCGGGGTCATAATTTCAGCAAAAATCTGACTTCTGGCAATTCACTCAAAAATGGTGCCAACCGGTTGCAAATGCTCCCCTAAAAGCGTTGTCAATGGAAACAGAAGGCTTTTTATCACAGGACAAGAAATCAGCCCTCAACAACTTAACCGGCGGAAAATATATTTTTTAAAAAATCCCTAAGCCCCGGGGTCAGAATTTCAGAAAAAATCTGACTTTTGGCAATTCACTCAAAAATGATGCCAGAAGCTTGCAAATGCTCCCCTGAAAGGTTTGACAGTCGAAATAGAAGGCTTTTTATCACAGGACAAGAAATCAGCCCTCAACAACTTAAACGGCGGAAAATATTTTTATGAAAAAATCCCTAAGCCCCGGGGTCACAATTTCAGCAAAAATCTGACTTTTGGCAATTCACTCAAAAATGATGCCAGAAGGTTGCAAATGCTCTCGTGAAAGCGTTGTCAGTGGAAACAGAAGGCTTTTTATCACAGGACAAGAAATCAGCCCTCAACAACTTAACCGGCGGAAAATATTTTTTTGAAAAAATCCCTAATCCCCGGGGTCAGAATTTTAGCAAAAATCTGACTTTTGGCAATTCACTCAGAAATGATGCCAGAAGCTAGGAATTGCTCCCCGGAAAGGTTTGGCAGTCGAAACAGAAGGCTTTATATCACAGGACAAGAAATCAGCCCTCAACAATTTAACCGGCGGAAAATATATTTTTGAAAAAATCCCTAAGCCGAGGGTTCAGAATTTCAGCAAAAATCTGACTTTTGGCAATTCACTCAGAAATGATGCCAGAAGCTAGGAATTGCTCCCCGGAAAGGTTTGGCAGTCGAAACAGAAGGCTTTTTATCACAGGACAAGAAATCAGCCCTCAACAACTTAACCGGCGGCAAATATTTTTTTGAAAAAATCCCTAAGCCCCGGGGTCACAATTTCAGCAAAAATCTGACTTTTGGCAATTCACTCAAAAATGATGCCAGAAGCTTGCAAATGCTCCCCTGAAAGGTTTGGCAGTCGAAACAGAAGGCTTTTTATCACAGGACAAGAAATCAGCCCTCAACAACTTAACCGGCGGAAAATATTTTTTTGAAAAAATCCCTAAGCCCCGGGGTCAGAATTTCAGCAAAAATCTGACTTTTGGCAATTCACTCAGAAATGATGCCAGAAGCTAGGAATTGCTCCCCGGAAAGGTTTGGCAGTCGAAACAGAAGGCTTTTTATCACAGGACAAGACATCAGCCCTCAACAACTTAACCGGGGGAAGATATATTTTTGAAAAAATCCCTAAGCCCCGGGGTCAGAATTTCAGCAAAAATCTGACTTTTGGCAATTCACTCAAAAATGATGTCAGAAGCTTGCAAATGCTCCCCTGAAAGGTTTGGCAGTCGAAACAGAAGGCTTTTTATCACAGACCAAGAAATCAGCCCTCAAAAACTTAACAGGTGCAAAATATTTTTTTGAAAAAATCCCTAAGCCCCGGGTTCAGAATTTCAGCAAAAATCTGACTTTTGGCAATTCACTCAAAAATGATGCCATAAGTTTGCAAATGCTCCCCTGAAAGGTTTGGGAGTCGAAACAGAAGGCTTTTAATCGCAGGACAAGAAATCAGCCCTCAACAACTTAACCGGCGGAAAATAATTTTTGAAAAAATCCTTAAGCCCCGGGGTCAGAATTTCAACACAAATCTGACTTTTGGCAATTCACTCAAAAATGATGCCAGAAGCTTGCAAATGCTCCCCTGAAAGGTTTGGCAGTCGAAACAGAAGGCTTTTTATCACAGGACAAGAAATCAGCCCTCAACAATTTAACCGGCGGAAAATATATTTTTTGAAAAAATCCCTAAGCCCCGGGGTCAGAATTTCAGCAAAAATCTGACTTTTGGCAATTCACTCAGAAATGATGCCAGAAGCTTGCAAATGCTCCCCTGAAAGGTTTGGCAGTCGAAACAGAAGGCTTTTTATCACAGGACAAGAAACCAGCCCTCAACAACTTAACCTGCGGGGTCATAATTTCAGCAAAAATCTGACTTCTGGCAATTCACTCAAAAATGGTGCCAACCGGTTGCAAATGCTCCCCTAAAAGCGTTGTCAATGGAAACAGAAGGCTTTTTATCACAGGACAAGAAATCAGCCCTCAACAACTTAACCGGCGGAAAATATATTTTTTAAAAAATCCCTAAGCCCCGGGGTCAGAATTTCAGAAAAAATCTGACTTTTGGCAATTCACTCAAAAATGATGCCAGAAGCTTGCAAATGCTCCCCTTAAAGGTTTGGCAGTCGAAATAGAAGGCTTTTTATCACAGGACAAGAAATCAGCCCTCAACAACTTAAACGGCGGAAAATATTTTTATGAAAAAATCCCTAAGCCCCGGGGTCACAATTTCAGCAAAAATCTGACTTTTGGCAATTCACTCAAAAATGATGCCAGAAGGTTGCAAATGCTCTCGTGAAAGCGTTGTCAGTGGAAACAGAAGGCTTTTTATCACAGGACAAGAAATCAGCCCTCAACAACTTAACCGGCGGAAAATATTTTTTTGAAAAAATCCCTAAGCCCCGGGGTCAGAATTTCAGCAAAAATCTGACTTTTGGCCATTCACTCAAAAATGGTGTCAACCGGTTGCAAATGCTCCCCTGAAAGCGTTGTCAATGGAAACAGAAGGCTTTTTATCACAGGACAAGAAATCAGCCCTCAACAACTTAACCGGCGGGGTCAGAATTTCAGCAAAAATCTGACTTCTGGCAATTCACTCAAAAATGGTGCAAACCGGTTGCAAATGCTCCCCTGAAAGCGTTGTCAATGGAAACAGAAGGCTTTTTATCACAGGACAAGAAATCAGCCCTCAACAACTTAACCGGCGGAAAGTATATTTTTTAAAAAATCCCTAAGCCCCGGGGTCACAATTTCAGCAAAAATCTGACTTTTGGCAATTCACTCAAAAATGATGCCAGAAGCTTGCAAATGCTCCCCTGAAAGGTTTGGCAGTCGAAACAGAAGGCTTTTTATCGCAGGACAAGAAATCAGCCCTCAACAACTTAACCGGCGGAAAATATTTTTTTGAAAAAATCCTTAAGCCCCGGGGTCAGAATTTCAGCAAAAATCTGACTTTTGGCAATTCACTCAGAAATGATGCCAGAAGCTAGGAATTGCTCCCCGGAAAGGTTTGGCAGTCGAAACAGAAGGCTTTTTATCACAGGACAAGAAATCAGCCCTCAACAACTTAACCGGCGGAAAATATATTTTTGAAAAAATCCCTAAGCCCCGGGGTCAGAATTTGAGCAAAAATCTGACTTTTGGCAATTCACTCAGAAATGATGCCAGAAGCTAGGAATTGCTCCCCGGAAAGGTTTGGCAGTCGAAACAGAAGGCTTTTTATCACAGGACAAGAAATCAGCCCCTCAACAACTTAACCGGCGGAAAATATTTTTTTGAAAAAATCCCTAAACCCCGAGGTCAGAATTTCAGTAAAAATCTGACTTTTGGCAATTCACTCAAAAATGATGCCAGAAGTTTGCAAATGCTCCCCTGAAAGGTTTGGCAGTCGAAACAGAAGGCTTTTTTTCACAGGACAAGAAATCAGCCCTCAACTACTTAACCGGCAGAAAATATTTTTTTGAAAAAATCCCTAAGCCCCGGGGTCAGAATTTTAGCAAAAATCTGACTTTTGGCAATTCACTCAAAAATGATGCCAGAAGCTTGCAAATGCTCCCCTGAAAGGTTTGGCAGTCGAAACAGAAGGCTTTTTATCGCAGGACAAGAAATCAGCCCTCAACAACTTAACAGGCGGAAAATATTTTTTTGAAAAAATCCTTAAGCCCCGGGGTTAGAATTTCAGCAAAAATCTGACTTTTGGCAATTCACTCAGAAATGATGCCAGAAGCTAGGAATTGCTCCCCGGAAAGGTTTGGCAGTCGAAACAGAAGGCTTTTTATCACAGGACAAGAAATCAGCCCTCAACAACTTAACCGGGGGAAAATATATTTTTGAAAAAATCCCTAAGCCCCGGGGTCAGAATTTTAGCAAAAATCTGACTTGTGGCAATTCACTCAAAAATGATGCCAGAAGCTTGCAAATGCTCCCCTGAAAGGTTTGGCAGTCGAAACAGAAGGCTTTTTATCACAGGACAAGAAATCAGCCCCTCAACAACTTAACCGGCGGAAAATATTTTTTTGAAAAAATCCCTAAGCCCCGAGGTCAGAATTTCAGCAAAAATCTGACTTTTGGCAATTCACTCAAAAATGATGCCAGAAGCTTGCAAATGCTCCCCTGAAAGGTTTGGCAGTCGAAACAGAAGGCTTTTTTTCACAGGACAAGAAATCAGCCCTCAACAACTTAACCGGCAGAAAATATTTTTTTGAAAAAATCCTTAAGCCCCGGGGTCAGAATTTCAGCAAAAATCTGACTTTTGGCAATTCACTCAAAAATGATGCCAGAAGCTTGCAAATGCTCCCCTGAAAGGTTTGGCAGTCGAAACAGAAGGCTTTTTATCGCAGGACAAGAAATCAGCCCTCAACAACTTAACCGGCGGAAAATATTTTTTTGAAAAAATCCCTAAGCCCTGGGGTCACAATTTCAGCAAAAATCTGACTTTTGGCAATTCACTCAAAAATCATGCCAGAAGCTTGCAAATGCTCCCCTGAAAGGTTTGGCAGTCGAAACTGAAGGCTTTTTATCACAGGACAAGAAATCAGCCCTCAACAATTTAACCGGCCGAAAATATTTTTTTGAAAAAATCCCTAAGCCCCGGGGTCAGAATTTCAGCAAAAATCTGACTTTTGGCAATTCACTCAGAAAGGATGCCAGAAGCTTGCAAATGCTCCCCTGAAAGGTTTGGCAGTCGAAACAGAAGGCTTTTTATCACAAGACAAGAAATCAGCCCTCAACAACTTAACCGGCGGGGTCAGAATTTCAGCAAAAATCTGACTTCTGGCAATTCACTCAAAAATGGTGCCAACCGGTTGCAAATGCTCCCCTGAAAGCGTTGTCAATGGAAACAGAAGGCTTTTTATCACAGGACAAGAAATCAGCCCTCAACAACTTAACCGGCGAAAAATATTTTTTTGAAAAAATCCCTAAGCCCCGGGGTCAGAATTTCAGCAAAAATCTGACTCTTGACAATTCACTCAAAAATGATGCCAGAAGCTTGCAAATGCTCCCCTGAAAGGTTTGGCAGTCGAAACAGAAGGCTTTTTATCACAGGACAAGAAATCCGCCCTCAACAACTTAACCAGCGTAAAATATTTTTTTGAAAAAATCCCTAAGCCCCGGGGTCAGAATTTCAGCAAAAATCTGACTTTTGGCAATTCACTCAAAAATGATGCCAGAAGCTTGGAAAAGCTCCCCTGGAAGTTTTGGCAGTCGAAACAGAAGGCTTTTTATCACAGGACAAGAAATCAGCCCTCAACAACTTAACCGGCGGGGTCAGAATTTCAGCAAAAATTTGACTTCAGGCAATTCACTCAAACATGGTGCCAATCGGTTTCAAATGCTCCCCTGAAAGCGTTGTCAATGGAAACAGAAGGCTTTTTATTACAGGACAAGAAATCAGCCCTCAACAACTTAACCGGCGGAAAATATATTTTTTAAAAAATCCCTAAGCCCCGGGGTCAGAATTTCAGCAAAAATCTGACTCTTGGCAATTCACTCAAACATGATGCCAAAAGCTTGGAAATGCTCCCCTGAAAGGTTTGGCAGTCGAAACAGAAGGCTTTTTATCATAGGACAAGAAATCAGCCCTCAACAACTTAACCGGCCGAAAATATTTTTTTGAAAAAATCCCTAAGCCCCGGGGTCAGAATTTCAGCAAAAATCTGACTTTTGGCAATTCACTCAAAAATGATGCCAGAAGCTAGGAATTGCTCCCCGGAAAGGTTTGGCAGTCGAAACAGAAGGCTTTATATCACAGGACAAGAAATCAGCCCTCAACAATTTAACAGGCGGAAAATATATTTTTGAAAAAATCCCTAAGCCGAGGGTTCAGAATTTCAGCAAAAATCTGACTTTTGGCAATTCACTCAGAAATGATGCCAGAAGCTAGGAATTGCTCCCCGGAAAGGTTTGGCAGTCGAAACAGAAGGCTTTTTATCACAGGACAAGAAATCAGCCCTCAACAACTTAACCGGCGGCAAATATTTTTTTGAAAAAATCCCTAAGCCCCGGGGTCACAATTTCAGCAAAAATCTGACTTTTGGCAATTCACTCAAAAATGATGCCAGAAGCTTGCAAATGCTCTCGTGAAAGCGTTGTCAGTGGAAACAGAAGGCTTTTTATCACAGGACAAGAAATCAGCCCTCAACAACTTAACCGGCGGAAAATATTCTTTTGAAAAAATCCCTAAGCCCCGGGGTCAGAATTTCAGCAAAAATCTGACTTTTGGCCATTCACTCAAAAATGGTGTCAACCGGTTGCAAATGCTCCCCTGAAAGCTTTGTCAATGGAAACAGAAGGCTTTTTATCACAGGACAAGAAATCAGCCCTCAACAACATAACCGGCGGGGTCAGAATTTCAGCAAAAATCTGACTTCTGGCAATTCACTCAAAAATGGTGCAAACCGGTTGCAAATGCTCCCCTGAAAGCGTTGTCAATGGAAACAGAAGGCTTTTTATCACAGGACAAGAAATCAGCCCTCAACAACTTAACCGGCGGAAAATATATTTTTTAAAAAATCCCTAAGCCCCGGGGTCACAATTTCAGCAAAAATCTGACTTTTGGCAATTCACTCAAAAATGATGCCAGAAGCTTGCAAATGCTCCCCTGAAAGGTTTGGCAGTCGAAACAGAAGGCTTTTTATCGCAGGACAAGAAATCAGCCCTCAACAACTTAACCGGCGGAAAATATTTTTTTGAAAAAATCCTTAAGCCCCGGGGTCAGAATTTCAGCAAAAATCTGACTTTTGGCAATTCACTCAGAAATGATGTCAGAAGCTAGGAATTGCTCCCCGGAAAGGTTTGGCAGTCGAAACAGAAGGCTTTTTATCACAGGACAAGAAATCAGCCCCTCAACAACTTAACCGGCGGAAAATATTTTTTTGAAAAAATCCCTAAGCCCCGAGGTCAGAATTTCAGCAAAAATCTGACTTTTGGCAATTCACTCAAAAATGATGCCAGAAGCTTGCAAATGCTCCCCTGAAAGGTTTGGCAGTCGAAACAGAAGGCTTTTTATCGCAGGACAAGAAATCAGCCCTCAACAAGTTAACCGGCGGAAAATATTTTTTTGAAAAAATCCTTAAGCCCCGGGGTCAGAATTTCAGCAAAAATCTGACTTTTGGCAATTCACTCAGAAATGATGCCAGAAGCTAGGAATTGCTCCCCGGAAAGGTTTGGCAGTCGAAACAGAAGGCTTTTTATCACAGGACAAGAAATCAGCCCTCAACAACTTAACCGGGGGAAAATATATTTTTGAAAAAATCCCTAAGCCCCGGGGTCAGAATTTTAGCAAAAATCTGACTTGTGGCAATTCACTCAAAAATGATGCCAGAAGCTTGCAAATGCTCCCCTGAAAGGTTTGGCAGTCGAAACAGAAGGCTTTTTATCACAGGACAAGAAATCAGCCCCTCAACAACTTAACCGGCGGAAAATATTTTTTTGAAAAAATCCCTAAGCCCCGAGGTCAGAATTTCAGCAAAAATCTGACTTTTGGCAATTCACTCAAAAATGATGCCAGAAGCTTGCAAATGCTCCCCTGAAAGGTTTGGCAGTCGAAACAGAAGGCTTTTTTTCACAGGACAAGAAATCAGCCCTCAACAACTTAACCGGCAGAAAATATTTTTTTGAAAAAATCCCTAAGCCCCGGGGTCAGAATTTCAGCAAAAATCTGACTTTTGGCAATTCACTCAAAAATGATGCCAGAAGCTTGCAAATGCTCCCCTGAAAGCGTTGTCAATGGAAACAGAAGGCTTTTTATCACAGGACAAGAAATCAGCCCTCAACAACATAACCGGCGAAAAATATTTTTTTGAAAAAATCCCTAAGCCCCGGGGTCAGAATTTCAGCAAAAATCTGACTCTTGACAATTCACTCAAAAATGATGCCAGAAGCTTGCAAATGCTCCCCTGAAAGGTTTGGCAGTCGAAACAGAAGGCTTTTTATCACAGGACAAGAAATCCGACCTCAACAACTTAACCAGCGTAAAATATTTTTTTGAAAAAATCCCTAAGCCCCGGGGTCAGAATTTCAGCAAAAATCTGACTTTTGGCAATTCACTCAAAAATGATGCCAGAAGCTTGGAAAAGCTCCCCTGGAAGTTTTGGCAGTCGAAACAGAAGGCTTTTTATCACAGGACAAGAAATCAGCCCTCAACAACTTAACCGGCGGGGTCAGAATTTCAGCAAAAATTTGACTTCAGGCAATTCACTCAAAAATGGAGCCAATCGGTTGCAAATGCTCCCCTGAAAGCGTTGTCAATGGAAACAGAAGGCTTTTTATTGCAGGACAAGAAATCAGCCCTCAACAACTTAACCGGCGGAAAATATATTTTTGAAAAAATCCCTAAGCCCCGGGGTCAGAATTTCAGCAAAAATCTGACTCTTGGCAATTCACTCAAACATGATGCCAAAAGCTAGGAAATGCCCCCCTGAAAGGTTTGGCAGTCGAAACAGAAGGCTTTTTATCACAGGACAAGAAATCAGCCCTCAACAACTTAACCGGCGGAAAATATTTTTTTGAAAAAATCCCTAAGCCCCGGGGTCACAATTTCAGCAAAAATCTGACTTTTGGCAATTCACTCAAAAATGATGCCAGAAGCTTGCAAATGCTCTCGTGAAAGCGTTGTCAGTGGAAACAGAAGGCTTTTTATCACAGGACAAGAAATCAGCCCTCAACAACTTAACCGGCGGAAAATATTCTTTTGAAAAAATCCCTAAGCCCCGGGGTCAGAATTTCAGCAAAAATCTGACTTTTGGCCATTCACTCAAAAATGGTGTCAACCGGTTGCAAATGCTCCCCTGAAAGCTTTGTCAATGGAAACAGAAGGCTTTTTATCACAGGACAAGAAATCAGCCCTCAACAACTTAACCGGCGGGGTCAGAATTTCAGCAAAAATCTGACTTCTGGCAATTCACTCAAAAATGGTGCAAACCGGTTGCAAATGCTCCCCTGAAAGCGTTGTCAATGGAAACAGAAGGCTTTTTATCACAGGACAAGAAATCAGCCCTCAACAACTTAACCGGCGGAAAATATATTTTTTAAAAAATCCCTAAGCCCCGGGGTCACAATTTCAGCAAAAATCTGACTTTTGGCAATTCACTCAAAAATGATGCCAGAAGCTTGCAAATGCTCCCCTGAAAGGTTTGGCAGTCGAAACAGAAGGCTTTTTATCGCAGGACAAGAAATCAGCCCTCAACAACTTAACCGGCGGAAAATATTTTTTTGAAAAAATCCTTAAGCCCCGGGGTCAGAATTTCAGCAAAAATCTGACTTTTGGCAATTCACTCAGAAATGATGTCAGAAGCTAGGAATTGCTCCCCGGAAAGGTTTGGCAGTCGAAACAGAAGGCTTTTTATCACAGGACAAGAAATCAGCCCTCAACAACTTAACCGGGGGAAAATATATTTTTGAAAAAATCCCTAAGCCCCGGGGTCAGAATTTTAGCAAAAATCTGACTTTTGGCAATTCACTCAAAAATGATGCCAGAAGCTTGCAAATGCTCCCCTGAAAGGTTTGGCAGTCGAAACAGAAGGCTTTTTTTCACAGGACAAGAAATCAGCCCTCAACAACTTAACCGGCAGAAAATATTTTTTTGAAAAAATCCCTAAGCCCCAGGGTCAGAATTTCAGCAAAAATCTGACTTTTGGCAATTCACTCGAAAATGATGCAAGAAGCTTGCAAATGCTCCCCTGAAAGGTTTGGCAGTCGAAACAGAAGGCTTTTTATCACAGGACAAGAAATCAGCCCTCCACAATTTAACCGGCCGAAAATATTTTTTTGAAAAAATCCCTAAGCCCCGGGGTCAGAATTTCAGCAAAAATCTGACTTTTGGCAATTCACTCAAAAATGATGCCAGAAGCTTGCAAATGCTCCCCTGAAAGGTTTGGCAGTCGAAACAGAAGGCTTTTTATCGCAGGACAAGAAATCAGCCCTCAACAACTTAACCGGCGGAAAATATTTTTTTGAAAAAATCCTTAAGCCCCGGGGTCAGAATTTCAGCAAAAATCTGACTTTTGGCAATTCACTCAGAAATGATGTCAGAAGCTAGGAATTGCTCCCCGGAAAGGTTTGGCAGTCGAAACAGAAGGCTTTTTATCACAGGACAAGAAATCAGCCCTCAACAACTTAACCGGGGAAAAATATATTTTTGAAAAAATCCCTAAGCCCCGGGGTCAGAATTTTAGCAAAAATCTGACTTTTGGCAATTCACTCAAAAATGATGCCAGAAGCTTGCAAATGCTCCCCTGAAAGGTTTGGCAGTCGAAACAGAAGGCTTTTTATCACAGGACAAGAAATCAGCCCTCAACAACTTAACCGGCGGAAAATATTTTTTTGAAAAATTCCCTAAGCCCCGAGGTCAGAATTTCAGCAAAAATCTGACTTTTGGCAATTCACTCAAAAATGATGCCAGAAGCTTGCAAATGCTCCCCTGAAAGGTTTGGCAGTCGAAACAGAAGGCTTTTTTTCACAGGACAAGAAATCAGCCCTCAACAACTTAACCGGCAGAAAATATTTTTTTGAAAAAATCCCTAAGCCCCGGGGTCAGAATTTCAGCAAAAATCTGACTTTTGGCAATTCACTCGAAAATGATGCAAGAAGCTTGCAAATGCTCCCCTGAAAGGTTTGGCAGTCGAAACAGAAGGCTTTTTATCACAGGACAAGAAATCAGCCCTCCACAATTTAACCGGCCGAAAATATTTTTTTGAAAAAATCCCTAAGCCCCGGGGTCAGAATTTCAGCAAAAATCTGACTTTTGGCAATTCACTCAGAAATGATACCAGAAGCTTGCAAATGCTCCCCTGAAAGGTTTGGCAGTCGAAACAGAAGGCTTTTTATCACAGGACAAGAAATCAGCCCTCAAAAACTTAACCGGCCGAAAATATTTTTTTGAAAAAATCCCTAAGCCCCGGGGTCAGAATTTCAGCAAAAATCTGACTTTTGGCCATTCACTCAAAAATGGTGTCAACCGGTTGCAAATGCTCCCCTGAAAGCGTTGTCAATGGAAACAGAAGGCTTTTTATCACAGGACAAGAAATCAGCCCTCAACAACTTAACCGGCAGAAAATATTTTTTTGAAAAAATCCCTAAGCCCCGGGGTCAGAATTTCAGCAAAAATCTGACTTTTGGCAATTCACTCAGAAAGGATGCCAGAAGCTTGCAAATGCTCCCCTGAAAGGTTTGGCAGTCGAAACAGAAGGCTTTTTATCACAGGACAAGAAATCCGCCCTCAACAACTTAACCAGCGTAAAATATTTTTTTGAAAAAATCCCTAAGCCCCGGGGTCAGAATTTCAGCAAAAATCTGACTTTTGGCAATTCACTCAAAAATGATGCCAGAAGCTTGGAAAAGCTCCCCTGGAAGTTTTGGCAGTCGAAACAGAAGGCTTTTTATCACAGGACAAGAAATCAGCCCTCAACAACTTAACCGGCGGGGTCAGAATTTCAGCAAAAATTTGACTTCAGACAATTCACTCAAAAATGGTGCCAATCGGTTGCAAATGCTCCCCTGAAAGCGTTGTCAATGGAAACAGAAGGCTTTTTATTGCAGGACAAGAAATCAGCCCTCAACAACTTAACCGGCGGAAAATATATTTTTGAAAAAATCCCTAAGCCCCGGGGTCAGAATTTCAGCAAAAATCTGACTCTTGGCAATTCACTCAAACATGATGCCAAAAGCTTGGAAATGCTCCCCTGAAAGGTTTGGCAGTCGAAACAGTAGGCTTTTTATCACAGGACAAGAAATCAGCCCTCAACAACTTAACCGGCGGAAAATATATTTTTGAAAAAATACTTAAGCCCCGGGGTCGGAATTTCAGCAAAAATCTGACTTTTGGCAATTCACTCAGAAATGATGCCAGAAGCTAGGAATTGCTCCCCGGAAAGGTTTGGTAGTCGAAACAGAAGGCTTTATATCACAGGACAAGAAATCAGCCCTCAACAATTTAACCGGCGGAAAATATATTTTTGAAAAAATCCCTAAACCGAGGGTTCAGAATTTCAGCAAAAATCTGACTTTTGGCAATTCACTCAGAAATGATGCCAGAAGCTAGGAATTGCTCCCCGGAAAGGTTTGGCAGTCGAAACAGAAGGCTTTTTATCACAGGACAAGAAATCAGCCCTCAACAACTTAACCGGCGGCAAATATTTTTTTGAAAAAATCCCTAAGCCCCGGGGTCACAATTTCAGCAAAAATCTGACTTTTGGCAATTAACTCAAAAATGATGCCAGAAGCTTGCAAATGCTCTCCTGAAAGCGTTGTCAGTGGAAACAGAAGGCTTTTTATCACAGGAGAAGAAATCAGCCCTCAACAACTTAACCGGCGGAAAATATTCTTTTGAAAAAATCCCTAAGCCCCGGGGTCAGAATTTCAGCAAAAATCTGACTTTTGGCCATTCACTCAAAAATGGTGTCAACCGGTTGCAAATGCTCCCCTGAAAGCTTTGTCAATGGAAACAGAAGGCTTTTTATCACAGGACAAGAAATCAGCCCTCAACAACTTAACCGGCGGGGTCAGAATTTCAGCAAAAATCTGACTTCTGGCAATTCACTCAAAAATGGTGCAAACCGTTTGCAAATGCTCCCCTGAAAGCGTTGTCAATGGAAACAGAAGGCTTTTTATCACAGGACAAGAAATCAGCCCTCAACAACTTAACCGGCGGAAAATATTTTTTTGAAAAAATCCTTAAGCCCCGGGGTCAGAATTTCAGCAAAAATCTGACTTTTGGCAATTCACTCAGAAATGATGTCAGAAGCTAGGAATTGCTCCCCGGAAAGGTTTGGCAGTCGAAACAGAAGGCTTTTTATCACAGGACAAGAAATCAGCCCTCAACAACTTAACCGGCGGAAAATATTTTTTTGAAAAAATCCCTAAGCCCCGAGGTCAGAATTTCAGCAAAAATCTGACTTTTGGCAATTCACTCAAAAATGATGCCAGAAGCTTGCAAATGCTCCCCTGAAAGGTTTGGCAGTCGAAACAGAAGGCTTTTTTTCACAGGACAAGAAATCAGCCCTCAACAAATTAACCGGCAGAAAATATTTTTTTGAAAAAATCCCTAAGCCCCGGGGTCAGAATTTCAGCAAAAATCTGACTTTTGGCAATTCGCTCAGAAATGATGCCAGAAGCTGGCAAATGCTCCCCTGAAAGGTTTGGCAGTCGAAACAGAAGGCTTTTTATCGCAGGACAAGAAATCAGCCCTCAACAACTTAACCGGCGGAAAATATTTTTTTGAAAAAATCCCTAAGCCCTGGGGTCACAATTTCAGCAAAAATCTCACTTTTGGCAATTCACTCAAAAATGATGCCAGAAGCTTGCAAATGCTCCCCTGAAAGGTTTGGCAGTCGAAACTGAAGGCTTTTTATCACAGGACAAGAAATCAGCCCTCAACAATTTAACCGGCCGAAAATATTTTTTTGAAAAAATCCCTAAGCCCCGGGGTCAGAATTTCAGCAAAAATCTGACTTTTGGCAATTCGCTCAGAAATGATGCCAGAAGCTGGCAAATGCTCCCCTGAAAGGTTTGGCAGTCGAAACAGAAGGCTTTTTATCGCAGGACAAGAAATCAGCCCTCAACAATTTAACCGGCCGAAAATATTTTTTTGAAAAAATCCCTAAGCCCTGGGGTCACAATTTCAGCAAAAATCTCACTTTTGGCAATTCACTCAAAAATGATGCCAGAAGCTTGCAAATGCTCCCCTGAAAGGTTTGGCAGTCGAAACTGAAGGCTTTTTATCACAGGACAAGAAATCAGCCCTCAACAATTTAACCGGCCGAAAATATTTTTTTGAAAAAATCCCTAAGCCCCGGGGTCACAATTTCAGCAAAAATCTGACTTTTGGCAATTCACTCGAAAATGATGCCAGAAGCTTGCAAATGCTCCCCTGAAAGGTTTGGCAGTCGAAACAGAAGGCTTTTTATCACAGGACAAGAAATCAGCCCTCAACAATTTAACCGGCCGAAAATATTTTTTTGAAAAAATCCCTAAGCCCCGGGGTCACAATTTCAGCAAAAATCTGACTTTTGGCCATTCACTCAAAAATGGTGTCAACCGGTTGCAAATGCTCCCCTGAAAGCGTTGTCAATGGAAACAGAAGGCTTTTTATCACAGGACAAGAAATCAGCCCTCAACAACTTAACGGGCAGAAAATTTTTTTTTGAAAAAATCCCTAAGCCCTGGGGTCACAATTTCAGCAAAAATCTGACTTTTGGCAATTCACTCAAAAATCATGCCAGAAGCTTGCAAATGCTCCCCTGAAAGGTTTGGCAGTCGAAACTGAAGGCTTTTTATCACAGGACAAGAAATCAGCCCTCAACAATTTAACCGGCCGAAAATATTTTTTTGAAAAAATCCCTAAGCCCCGGGGTCACAATTTCAGCAAAAATCTGACTTTTGGCAATTCACTCAAAAATGATGTCAGAAGCTTGCAAATGCTCCCCTGAAAGGTTTGGCAGTCGAAACAGAAGGCTTTTTATCACAGGACAAGAAATCAGCCCTCAACAATTTAACCGGCCGAAAATATTTTTTTGAAAAAATCCCTAAGCCCCGTGGTCAGAATTTGAGCAAAAATCTGACTTTTGGCCATTCACTCAAAAATGGTGTCAACCGGTTGCAAATGCTCCCCTGAAAGCGTTGTCAATGGAAACAGAAGGCTTTTTATCACAGGACAAGAAATCAGCCCTCAACAACTTAACCGGGGGAAAATATATTTTTGAAAAAATCCCTAAGCCCCGGGGTCATAATTTTAGTAAAAATCTGACTTTTGGCAATTCACTCAAAAATGATGCCAGAAGCTTGCAAATGCTCCCCTGAAAGGTTTGGCAGTCGAAACAGAAGGCTTTTTATCACAGGACAAGAAATCAGCCCTCAACAACTTAACCGGCGGAAAATATTTTTTTGAAAAAATCCCTAAGCCCCGAGGTCAGAATTTCAGCAAAAATCTGACTTTTGGCAATTCGCTCAGAAATGATGCCAGAAGCTGGCAAATGCTCCCCTGAAAGGTTTGGCAGTCGAAACAGAAGGCTTTTTATCGCAGGACAAGAAATCAGCCCTCAACAACTTAACCGGCGGAAAATATTTTTTTGAAAAAATCCCTAAGCCCTGGGGTCACAATTTCAGCAAAAATCTGACTTTTGGCAATTCACTCAAAAATGATGCCAGAAGCTTGCAAATGCTCCCCTGAAAGGTTTGGCAGTCGAACCTGAAGGCTTTTTATCACAGGACAAGAAATCAGCCCTCAACAATTTAACCGGCCGAAAATATTTTTTTGAAAAAATCCCTAAGCCCCGGGGTCACAATTTCAGCAAAAATCTGACTTTTGGCAATTCACTCGAAAATGATGCCAGAAGCTTGCAAATGCTCCCCTGAAAGGTTTGGCAGTCGAAACAGAAGGCTTTTTATCACAGGACAAGAAATCAGCCCTCAACAATTTAACCGGCCGAAAATATTTTTTTGAAAAAATCCCTAAGCCCCGGGGTCACAATTTCAGCAAAAATCTGACTTTTGGCCATTCACTCAAAAATGGTGTCAACCGGTTGCAAATGCTCCCCTGAAAGCGTTGTCAATGGAAACAGAAGGCTTTTTATCACAGGACAAGAAATCAGCCCTCAACAACTTAACGGGCAGAAAATATTTTTTTGAAAAAATCCCTAAGCCCTGGGGTCACAATTTCAGCAAAAATCTGACTTTTGGCAATTCACTCAAAAATCATGCCAGAAGCTTGCAAATGCTCCCCTGAAAGGTTTGGCAGTCGAAACTGAAGGCTTTTTATCACAGGACAAGAAATCAGCCCTCAACAATTTAACCGGCCGAAAATATTTTTTTGAAAAAATCCCTAAGCCCCGGGGTCACAATTTCAGCAAAAATCTGACTTTTGGCAATTCACTCGAAAATGATGTCAGAAGCTTGCAAATGCTCCCCTGAAAGGTTTGGCAGTCGAAACAGAAGGCTTTTTATCACAGGACAAGAAATCAGCCCTCAACAATTTAACCGGCCGAAAATATTTTTTTGAAAAAATCCCTAAGCCCCGGGGTCAGAATTTCAGCAAAAATCTGACTTTTGGCCATTCACTCAAAAATGGTGTCAACCGGTTGCAAATGCTCCCCTGAAAGCGTTGTCAATGGAAACAGAAGGCTTTTTATCACAGGACAAGAAATCAGCCCTCAACAACTTAACCGGCGGAAAATATTTTTTTGAAAAAATCCCTAAGCCCTGGGGTCAGAATTTCAGCAAAAATCTGACTTTTGGCCATTCACTCAAAAATGCTGTCAACCGGTTGCAAATGCTCCCCTGAAAGGTTTGGTAGTCGAAACAGAAGGCTTTTTATCACAGGACAAGAAATCAGCCCTCAACAACTTAACCGGCGGAAAATATTTTTTTGAAAAAATCCCTAAGCCCCGGGGTCAGAATTTCAGCAAAAATCTAACTTTTGGCCATTCACTCAAAAATGGTGTCAACCGGTTGCAAATGCTCCCCTGAAAGCGTTGTCAATGGAAACAGAAGGCTTTTTATCACAGGACAAGAAATAAGCCCTCAACAACTTAAACGGCGGAAAATATTTTTATGAAAAAATCCTTAAGCCCCGGGGTCACAATTTCAGCAAAAATGTGACTTTTGGCAATTCACTCAAAAATGATGCCAGAAGCTCGGAATTGCTACCCGGAAAGGTTTGGCAGTCGAAACAGAAGGCTTTTTATCACAGGACAAGAAATCAGCCCTCAACAACTTAACCGGGGGAAAATATGTTTTTGAAAAAATCCCTAAGCCCCGGGGTCAGAATTTTAGCAAAAATCTGACTTTTGGCAATTCATTCAAAAATGATGCCAGAAGCTTGCAAATGCTCCCCTGAAAGGTTTGGCAGTCGAAACAGAAGGCTTTTTATCACAGGACAAGAAATCAGGCCTCAACAACTTAACCGGGGGAAAATATTTTTTTGAAAAAATCCCTAAGCCCCGGGGTCAGAATTTTAGCAAAAATCTGACTTTTGGCAATTCACTCAAAAATGATGCCAGAAGCTTGCAAATGCTCCCCTGAAAGGTTTGGCAGTCGAAACAGAAGGCTTTTTATCACAGGACAAGAAATCAGCCCTCAACAATTTAACCGGCCGAAAATATTTTTTTGAAAAAATCCCTAAGCCCCGGGGTCACAATTTCAGCAAAAATCTGACTTTTGGCCATTCACTCAAAAATGGTGTCAACCGGTTGCAAATGCTCCCCTGAAAGCGTTGTCAATGGAAACAGAAGGCTTTTTATCACAGGACAAGAAATCAGCCCTCAACAACTTAACGGGCAGAAAATATTTTTTTGAAAAAATCCCTAAGCCCTGGGGTCACAATTTCAGCAAAAATCTGACTTTTGGCAATTCACTCAAAAATCATGCCAGAAGCTTGCAAATGCTCCCCTGAAAGGTTTGGCAGTCGAAACTGAAGGCTTTTTATCACAGGACAAGAAATCAGCCCTCAACAATTTAACCGGCCGAAAATATTTTTTTGAAAAAATCCCTAAGCCCCGGGGTCACAATTTCAGCAAAAATCTGACTTTTGGCAATTCACTCGAAAATGATGTCAGAAGCTTGCAAATGCTCCCCTGAAAGGTTTGGCAGTCGAAACTGAAGGCTTTTTATCACAGGACAAGAAATCAGCCCTCAACAATTTAACCGGCCGAAAATATTTTTTTGAAAAAATCCCTAAGCCCCGGGGTCAGAATTTCAGCAAAAATCTGACTTTTGGCCATTCACTCAAAAATGGTGTCAACCGGTTGCAAATGCTCCCCTGAAAGCGTTGTCAATGGAAACAGAAGGCTTTTTATCACAGGACAAGAAATCAGCCCTCAACAACTTAACCGGCGGAAAATATTTTTTTGAAAAAATCCCTAAGCCCCGGGGTCAGAATTTCAGCAAAAATCTGACTTTTGGCCATTCACTCAAAAATGCTGTCAACCGGTTGCAAATGCTCCCCTGAAAGGTTTGGCAGTCGAAACAGAAGGCTTTTTATCACAGGACAAGAAATCAGCCCTCAACAACTTAACCGGCGGAAAATATTTTTTTGAAAAAATCCCTAAGCCCCGGGGTCAGAATTTCAGCAAAAATCTAACTTTTGGCCATTCACTCAAAAATGGTGTCAACCGGTTGCAAATGCTCCCCTGAAAGCGTTGTCAATGGAAACAGAAGGCTTTTTATCACAGGACAAGAAATAGGCCCTCAACAACTTAACCGGCGGGGTCAGAATTTCAGCAAAAATCTGACTTCTGGCAATTCACTCAAAAATGGTGCCAACCGGTTGCAAATGCTCCCCTGAAAGCTTTGACAGTCGAAATAGACGGCTTTTTATCACAGGACAAGAAATCAGCCCTCAACAACTTAAACGGCGGAAAATATTTTTATGAAAAAATCCTTAAGCCCCGGGGTCACAATTTCAGCAAAAATGTGACTTTTGGCAATTCACTCAAAAATGATGCCAGAAGCTCGGAATTGCTACCCGGAAAGGTTTGGCAGTCGAAACAGAAGGCTTTTTATCACAGGACAAGAAATCAGCCCTCAACAACTTAACCGGGGGAAAATATGTTTTTGAAAAAATCCCTAAGCCCCGGGGTCAGAATTTTAGCAAAAATCTGACTTTTGGCAATTCATTCAAAAATGATGCCAGAAGCTTGCAAATGCTCCCCTGAAAGGTTTGGCAGTCGAAACAGAAGGCTTTTTATCACAGGACAAGAAATCAGCCCTCAAAAACTTAACCGGCGAAAATATTTTTTTGAAAAAATCCCTAAGCCCCGGGGTCAGAATTTCAGCAAAAGTCTGACTTTTGGCCATTCACTCAAAAATGGTGTCAACCGGTTGCAAATGCTCCCCTGAAAGCGTTGTCAATGGAAACAGAAGGCTTTTTATCACAGGACAAGAAATCAGCCCTCAACAACTTAACGGGCAGAAAATATTTTTTTGAAAAAATCCCTAAGCCCTGGGGTCACAATTTCAGCAAAAATCTGACTTTTGGCAATTCACTCAAAAATCATGCCAGAAGCTTGCAAATGCTCCCCTGAAAGGTTTGGCAGTCGAAACTGAAGGCTTTTTATCACAGGACAAGAAATCAGCCCTCAACAATTTAACCGGCCGAAAATATTTTTTTGAAAAAATCCCTAAGCCCCGGGGTCACAATTTCAGCAAAAATCTGACTTTTGGCAATTCACTCGAAAATGATGTCAGAAGCTTGCAAATGCTCCCCTGAAAGGTTTGGCAGTCGAAACAGAAGGCTTTTTATCACAGGACAAGAAATCAGCCCTCAACAATTTAACCGGCCGAAAATATTTTTTTGAAAAAATCCCTAAGCCCCGGGGTCAGAATTTCAGCAAAAATCTGACTTTTGGCCATTCACTCAAAAATGGTGTCAACTGGTTGCAAATGCTCCCCTGAAAGCGTTGTCAATGGAAACAGAAGGCTTTTTATCACAGGACAAGAAATCAGCCCTCAACAACTTAACCGGCGGAAAATATTTTTTTGAAAAAATCCCTAAGCCCTGGGGTCAGAATTTCAGCAAAAATCTGACTTTTGGCCATTCACTCAAAAATGCTGTCAACCGGTTGCAAATGCTCCCCTGAAAGGTTTGGCAGTCGAAACAGAAGGCTTTTTATCACAGGACAAGAAATCAGCCCTCAACAACTTAACCGGCGGAAAATATTTTTTTGAAAAAATCCCTAAGCCCCGGGGTCAGAATTTCAGCAAAAATCTAACTTTTGGCCATTCACTCAAAAATGGTGTCAACCGGTTGCAAATGCTCCCCTGAAAGCGTTGTCAATGGAAACAGAAGGCTTTTTATCACAGGACAAGAAATAAGCCCTCAACAACTTAACCGGCGGGGTCAGAATTTCAGCAAAAATCTGACTTCTGGCAATTCACTCAAAAATGGTGCCAACCGGTTGCAAATGCTCCCCTGAAAGCTTTGACAGTCGAAATAGACGGCTTTTTATCACAGGACAAGAAATCAGCCCTCAACAACTTAAACGGCGGAAAATATTTTTATGAAAAAATCCTTAAGCCCCGGGGTCACAATTTCAGCAAAAATGTGACTTTTGGCAATTCACTCAAAAATGATGCCAGAAGCTCGGAATTGCTACCCGGAAAGGTTTGGCAGTCGAAACAGAAGGCTTTTTATCACAGGACAAGAAATCAGCCCTCAACAACTTAACCGGGGGAAAATATGTTTTTGAAAAAATCCCTAAGCCCCGGGGTCAGAATTTTAGCAAAAATCTGACTTTTGGCAATTCATTCAAAAATGATGCCAGAAGCTTGCAAATGCTCCCCTGAAAGGTTTGGCAGTCGAAACAGAAGGCTTTTTATCACAGGACAAGAAATCAGGCCTCAACAACTTAACCGGGGGAAAATATTTTTTTGAAAAAATCCCTAAGCCCCGGGGTCAGAATTTTAGCAAAAATCTGACTTTTGGCAATTCACTCAAAAATGATGCCAGAAGCTTGCAAATGCTCCCCTGAAAGGTTTGGCAGTCGAAACAGAAGGCTTTTTATCACAGGACAAGAAATCAGCCCTCAACAACTTAACCGGCGGAAAATATTTTTTTGAAAAAATCCCTAAGCCCCGAGGTCAGAATTTCAGCAAAAATCTGACTTTTGGCAATTCACTCAAAAATGATGCCAGAAGCTTGCAAATGCTCCCCTGAAAGGTTTGGCAGTCGAAACTGAAGGCTTTTTATCACAGGACAAGAAATCAGCCCTCAACAATTTAACCGGCCGAAAATATTTTTTTGAAAAAATCCCTAAGCCCCGGGGTCACAATTTCAGCAAAAATCTGACTTTTGGCAATTCACTCGAAAATGATGCCAGAAGCTTGCAAATGCTCCCCTGAAAGGTTTGGCAGTCGAAACAGAAGGCTTTTTATCACAGGACAAGAAATCAGCCCTCAACAATTTAACCGGCCGAAAATATTTTTTTGAAAAAATCCCTAAGCCCCGGGGTCACAATTTCAGCAAAAATCTGACTTTTGGCCATTCACTCAAAAATGGTGTCAACCGGTTGCAAATGCTCCCCTGAAAGCGTTGTCAATGGAAACAGAAGGCTTTTTATCACAGGACAAGAAATCAGCCCTCAACAACTTAACGGGCAGAAAATATTTTTTTGAAAAAATCCCTAAGCCCTGGGGTCACAATTTCGGCAAAAATCTGACTTTTGGCAATTCACTCAAAAATCATGCCAGAAGCTTGCAAATGCTCCCCTGAAAGGTTTGGCAGTCGAAACTGAAGGCTTTTTATCACAGGACAAGAAATCAGCCCTGAACAATTTAAAAGGCCGAAAATATTTTTTTGAAAAAATCCCTAAGCCCCGGGGTCACAATTTCAGCAAAAATCTGACTTTTGGCAATTCACTCAAAAATGATGCCAGAAGCTTGCAAATGCTCCCCTGAAAGGTTTGGCAGTCGAAACAGAAGGCTTTTTATCACAGGACAAGAAATCAGCCCTCAACAACTTAACCGGCGGAAAATATTTTTTTGAAAAAATCCCTAAGCCCCGAGGTCAGAATTTCAGCAAAAATCTGACTTTTGGCAATTCACTCAAAAATGATGCCAGAAGCTTGCAAATGCTCCCCTGAAAGGTTTGGCAGTCGAAACAGAAGGCTTTTTTTTCACAGGACAAGAAATCAGCCCTCAACAACTTAACCGGCAGAAAATATTTTTTTGAAAAAATCCCTAAGCCCCGGGGTCAGAATTTCAGCAAAAATCTGACTTTTGGCAATTCGCTCAGAAATGATGCCAGAAGCTGGCAAATGCTCCCCTGAAAGGTTTGGCAGTCGAAACAGAAGGCTTTTTATCGCAGGACAAGAAATCAGCCCTCAACAACTTAACCGGGGGAAAATATATTTTTGAAAAAATCCCTAAGCCCCGGGGTCAGAATTTTAGCAAAAATCTGACTTTTGGCAATTCACTCAAAAATGATGCCAGAAGCTTGCAAATGCTCCCCTGAAAGGTTTGGCAGTCGAAACAGAAGGCTTTTTATCACAGGACAAGAAATCAGCCCTCAACAACTTAACCGGCGGAAAATATTTTTTTGAAAAAATCCCTAAGCCCCGAGGTCAGAATTTCAGCAAAAATCTGACTTTTGGCAATTCACTCAAAAATGATGCCAGAAGCTTGCAAATGCTCCCCTGAAAGGTTTGGCAGTCGAAACAGAAGGCTTTTTTTTCA
The DNA here is from genome assembly GCF_964188315.1 of Podarcis muralis. Taxonomy (NCBI): domain Eukaryota; kingdom Metazoa; phylum Chordata; class Lepidosauria; order Squamata; family Lacertidae; genus Podarcis; species Podarcis muralis. Next base: position 66,727,586 of record NC_135663.1, read on the forward strand.
CAGGACAAGAAATCAGCCCTCAACAACTTAACCGGCAGAAAATATTTTTTTGAAAAAATCCCTAAGCCCCGGGGTCAGAATTTCAGCAAAAATCTGACTTTTGGCAATTCGCTCAGAAATGATGCCAGAAGCTGGCAAATGCTCCCCTGAAAGGTTTGGCAGTCGAAACAGAAGGCTTTTTATCGCAGGACAAGAAATCAGCCCTCAACAACTTAACCGGCGGAAAATATTTTTTTGAAAAAATCCCTAAGCCCTGGGGTCACAATTTCAGCAAAAATCTGACTTTTGGCAATTCACTCAAAAATGATGCCAGAAGCTTGCAAATGCTCCCCTGAAAGGTTTGGCAGTCGAAACTGAAGGCTTTTTATCACAGGACAAGAAATCAGCCCTCAACAATTTAACCGGCCGAAAATATTTTTTTGAAAAAATCCCTAAGCCCCGGGGTCACAATTTCAGCAAAAATCTGACTTTTGGCAATTCACTCGAAAATGATGCCAGAAGCTTGCAAATGCTCCCCTGAAAGGTTTGGCAGTCGAAACAGAAGGCTTTTTATCACAGGACAAGAAATCAGCCCTCAACAATTTAACCGGCCGAAAATATTTTTTTGAAAAAATCCCTAAGCCCCGGGGTCACAATTTCAGCAAAAATCTGACTTTTGGCCATTCACTCAAAAATGGTGTCAACCGGTTGCAAATGCTCCCCTGAAAGCGTTGTCAATGGAAACAGAAGGCTTTTTATCACAGGACAAGAAATCAGCCCTCAACAACTTAACGGGCAGAAAATATTTTTTTGAAAAAATCCCTAAGCCCTGGGGTCACAATTTCAGCAAAAATCTGACTTTTGGCAATTCACTCAAAAATCATGCCAGAAGCTTGCAAATGCTCCCCTGAAAGGTTTGGCAGTCGAAACTGAAGGCTTTTTATCACAGGACAAGAAATCAGCCCTCAACAATTTAACCGGCCGAAAATATTTTTTTGAAAAAATCCCTAAGCCCCGGGGTCAGAATTTCAGCAAAAATCTGACTTTTGGCCATTCACTCAAAAATGGTGTCAACCGGTTGCAAATGCTCCCCTGAAAGCGTTGTCAATGGAAACAGAAGGCTTTTTATCACAGGACAAGAAATCAGCCCTCAACAACTTAACCGGCGGAAAATATTTTTTTGAAAAAATCCCTAAGCCCCGGGGTCAGAATTTCAGCAAAAATCTGACTTTTGGCCATTCACTCAAAAATGCTGTCAACCGGTTGCAAATGCTCCCCTGAAAGGTTTGGCAGTCGAAACAGAAGGCTTTTTATCACAGGACAAGAAATCAGCCCTCAACAACTTAACCGGCGGAAAATATTTTTTTGAAAAAATCCCTAAGCCCCGGGGTCAGAATTTCAGCAAAAATCTAACTTTTGGCCATTCACTCAAAAATGGTGTCAACCGGTTGCAAATGCTCCCCTGAAAGCGTTGTCAATGGAAACAGAAGGCTTTTTATCACAGGACAAGAAATAGGCCCTCAACAACTTAACCGGCGGGGTCAGAATTTCAGCAAAAATCTGACTTCTGGCAATTCACTCAAAAATGGTGCCAACCGGTTGCAAATGCTCCCCTGAAAGCTTTGACAGTCGAAATAGACGGCTTTTTATCACAGGACAAGAAATCAGCCCTCAACAACTTAAACGGCGGAAAATATTTTTATGAAAAAATCCTTAAGCCCCGGGGTCACAATTTCAGCAAAAATGTGACTTTTGGCAATTCACTCAAAAATGATGCCAGAAGCTCGGAATTGCTACCCGGAAAGGTTTGGCAGTCGAAACAGAAGGCTTTTTATCACAGGACAAGAAATCAGCCCTCAACAACTTAACCGGGGGAAAATATGTTTTTGAAAAAATCCCTAAGCCCCGGGGTCAGAATTTTAGCAAAAATCTGACTTTTGGCAATTCATTCAAAAATGATGCCAGAAGCTTGCAAATGCTCCCCTGAAAGGTTTGGCAGTCGAAACAGAAGGCTTTTTATCACAGGACAAGAAATCAGCCCTCAAAAACTTAACCGGCGAAAATATTTTTTTGAAAAAATCCCTAAGCCCCGGGGTCAGAATTTCAGCAAAAGTCTGACTTTTGGCCATTCACTCAAAAATGGTGTCAACCGGTTGCAAATGCTCCCCTGAAAGCGTTGTCAATGGAAACAGAAGGCTTTTTATCACAGGACAAGAAATCAGCCCTCAACAACTTAACGGGCAGAAAATATTTTTTTGAAAAAATCCCTAAGCCCTGGGGTCACAATTTCAGCAAAAATCTGACTTTTGGCAATTCACTCAAAAATCATGCCAGAAGCTTGCAAATGCTCCCCTGAAAGGTTTGGCAGTCGAAACTGAAGGCTTTTTATCACAGGACAAGAAATCAGCCCTCAACAATTTGACCGGCCGAAAATATTTTTTTAAAAAAATCCCTAAGCCCCGGGGTCACAATTTCAGCAAAAATCTGACTTTTGGCAATTCACTCGAAAATGATGCCAGAAGCTTGCAAATGCTCCCCTGAAAGGTTTGGCAGTCGAAACAGAAGGCTTTTTATCACAGGACAAGAAATCAGCCCTCAACAACTTAACCGCCGGAAAATATTTTTTTGAAAAAATCCCTCAGCCCTGTGGTCAGAATTTCAGCAAAAATCTGACTTTTGGCAATTCACTCAGAAATGATGCCAGAAGCTTGCAAATGCTCCCCTGAAAGCGTTGTCAATGGAAACAGAAGGCTTTTTATCACAGGACAAGAAATCAGCCCTCAACAACTTAACCGGCGGAAAATATTTTTTTGAAAAAATCCCTAAGCCCCGGGGTCAGAATTTCAGCAAAAATCTGACTTTTGGCCATTCACTCAAAAATGGTGTCAACCGGTTGCAAATGCTTCCCTGAAAGCGTTGTCAATGGAAACAGAAGGCTTTTTATCACAGGACAAGAAATCAGCCCTCAACAATTTAACCGGCCGAAAATATTTTTTTGAAAAAATCCCTAAGCCCCGGGGTCACAATTTCAGCAAAAATCTGACTTTTGGCAATTCACTCGAAAATGATGCCAGAAGCTTGCAAATGCTCCCCTGAAAGGTTTGGCAGTCGAAACAGAAGGCTTTTTATCACAGGACAAGAAATCAGCCCTCAACAATTTAACCGGCCGAAAATATTTTTTTGAAAAAATCCCTAAGCCCCGGGGTCAGAATTTCAGCAAAAATCTGACTTTTGGCAATTCACTCAGAAATGATGCCAGAAGCTTGCAAATGCTCCCCTGAAAGGTTTGGTAGTCGAAACAGAAGGCTTTTTATCACAGGACAAGAAATCAGCCCTCAACAACTTAACCGGCGGAAAATATTTTTTTGAAAAAATCCCTAAGCCCCGGGGTCAGAATTTCAGCAAAAATCTGACTTTTGGCCATTCACTCAAAAATGGTGTCAACCGGTTGCAAATGCTCCCCTGAAAGCGTTGTCAATGGAAACAGAAGGCTTTTTATCACAGGACAAGAAATCAGCCCTCAACAACTTAACCGGCGGGGTCAGAATTTCAGCAAAAATCTGACTTCTGGCAATTCACTCAAAAATGGTGCCAACCGGTTGCAAATGCTCCCCTGAAAGGTTTGGCAGTCGAAATAGACGGCTTTTTATCACAGGACAAGAAATCAGCCCTCAACAACTTAAACGGCGGAAAATATTTTTATGAAAAAATCCTTAAGCCCCGAGGTCACAATTTCAGCAAAAATGTGACTTTTGGCAATTCACTCAAAAATGATGCCAGAAGCTCGGAATTGCTACCCGGAAAGGTTTGGCAGTCGAAACAGAAGGCTTTTTATCACAGGACAAGAAATCAGCCCTCAACAACTTAACCGGGGGAAAATATGTTTTTGAAAAAATCCCTAAGCCCCGGGGTCAGAATTTTAGCAAAAATCTGACTTTTGGCAATTCATTCAAAAATGATGCTAGAAGCTTGCAAATGCTCCCCTGAAAGGTTTGGCAGTCGAAACAGAAGGCTTTTTATCACAGGACAAGAAATCAGCCCTCAACAACTTAACCGGGGGAAAATATTTTTTTGAAAAAATCCCTAAGCCCCGGGGTCAGAATTTTAGCAAAAATCTGACTTTTGGCAATTCACTCAAAAATGATGCCAGAAGCTTGCAAATGCTCCCCTGAAAGGTTTGGCAGTCGAAACAGAAGGCTTTTTATCACAGGACAAGAAATCAGCCCTCAACAACTTAACCGGCGGAAAATATTTTTTTGAAAAAATCCCTAAGCCCCGAGGTCAGAATTTCAGCAAAAATCTGACTTTTGGCAATTCACTCAAAAATGATGCCAGAAGCTTGCAAATGCTCCCCTGAAAGGTTTGGCAGTCGAAACAGAAGGCTTTTTATCACAGGACAAGAAATCAGCCCTCAACAATTTAACCGGCCGAAAATATTTTTTTGAAAAAATCCCTAAGCCCCGGGGTCAAAATTTCAGCAAAAATCTGACTTTTGGCAATTCACTCAGAAATGATGCCAGAAGCTTGCAAATGCTCCCCTGAAAGGTTTGGCAGTCGAAACAGAAGGCTTTTTATCACAGGACAAGTAATCAGCCCTCAAAAACTTAACCGGCCGAAAATATTTTTTTGAAAAAATCCCTAAGCCCCGGGGTCAGAATTTCAGCAAAAGTCTGACTTTTGGCCATTCACTCAAAAATGGTGTCAACCGGTTGCAAATGCTCCCCTGAAAGCGTTGTCAATGGAAACAGAAGGCTTTTTATCACAGGACAAGAAATCAGCCCTCAACAACTTAACGGGCAGAAAATATTTTTTTTGAAAAAATCCCTAAGCCCTGGGGTCACAATTTCAGCAAAAATCTGACTTTTGGCAATTCACTCAAAAATCATGCCAGAAGCTTGCAAATGCTCCCCTGAAAGGTTTGGCAGTCGAAACTGAAGGCTTTTTATCACAGGACAAGAAATCAGCCCTCAACAATTTGACCGGCCGAAAATATTTTTTTGAAAAAATCCCTAAGCCCCGGGGTCACAATTTCAGCAAAAATCTGACTTTTGGCAATTCACTCGAAAATGATGCCAGAAGCTTGCAAATGCTCCCCTGAAAGGTTTGGCAGTCGAAACAGAAGGCTTTTTATCACAGGACAAGAAATCAGCCCTCAACAATTTAACCGGCCGAAAATATTTTTTTGAAAAAATCCCTAAGCCCCGGGGTCAGAATTTCAGCAAAAATCTGACTTTTGGCAATTCACTCAGAAATGATGCCAGAAGCTTGCAAATGCTCCCCTGAAAGGTTTGGCAGTCGAAACAGAAGGCTTTTTATCACAGGACAAGAAATCAGCCCTCAACAACTTAACCGGCCGAAAATATTTTTTTGAAAAAATCCCTAAGCCCCGGGGTCAGAATTTCAGCAAAAATCTGACTTTTGGCCATTCACTCAAAAATGGTGTCAACCGGTTGCAAATGCTCCCCTGAAAGCGTTGTCAATGGAAACAGAAGGCTTTTTATCACAGGACAAGAAATCAGCCCTCAACAACTTAACCGGCGGGGTCAGAATTTCAGCAAAAATCTGACTTCTGGCAATTCACTCAAAAATGGTGCCAACCGGTTGCAAATGCTCCCCTGAAAGGTTTGGCAGTCGAAATAGACGGCTTTTTATCACAGGACAAGAAATCAGCCCTCAACAACTTAACCGGCGGAAAATATTTTTTTGAAAAAATCCTTAAGCCCCGGGGTCTGAATTTCAGCAAAAATCTGACTTTTGGCAATTCACTCAGAAATGATGCCAGAAGCTCGGAATTCCTACCCGGAAAGGTTTGGCAGTCGAAACAGAAGGCTTTTTATCACAGGGCAAGAAATCAGCCCTCAACAACTTAACCGGGGGAAAATATATTTTTGAAAAAATCCCTAAGCCCCGGGGTCAGAATTTTAGCAAAAATCTGACTTTTGGCAATTCATTCAAAAATGATGCCAGAAGCTTGCAAATGCTCCCCTGAAAGGTTTGGCAGTCGAAACAGAAGGCTTTTTATCACAGGACAAGAAATCAGCCCTCAACAACTTAACCGGGGGAAAATATTTTTTTGAAAAAATCCCTAAGCCCCGGGGTCAGAATTTTAGCAAAAATCTGACTTTTGGCAATTCACTCAAAAATGATGCCAGAAGCTTGCAAATGCTCCCCTGAAAGGTTTGGTAGTCGAAACAGAAGGCTTTTTATCACAGGACAAGAAATCAGCCCTCAACAACTTAACCGCCGGAAAATATTTTTTTGAAAAAATCCCTAAGCCCTGTGGTCAGAATTTCAGCAAAAATCTGACTTTTGGCAATTCACTCGAAAATGATGCCAGAAGCTTGCAAATGCTCCCCTGAAAGGTTTGGCAGTCGAAACAGAAGGCTTTTTATCACAGGACATGAAATCAGCCCTCAACAATTTAACCGGCCGAAAATATTTTTTTTGAAAAAATCCCTAAGCCCCGGGGTCAGAATTTCAGCAAAAATCTGACTTTTGGCAATTCACTCAGAAATGATGCCAGAAGCTTGCAAATGCTCCCCTGAAAGGTTTGGCAGTCGAAACAGAAGGCTTTTTATCACAGGACAAGAAATCAGCCCTCAAAAACTTAACCGGCCGAAAATATTTTTTTGAAAAAATCCCTAAGCCCCGGGGTCAGAATTTCAGCAAAAATCTGACTTTTGGCCATTCACTCAAAAATGGTGTCAACCGGTTGCAAATGCTCCCCTGAAAGCGTTGTCAATGGAAACAGAAGGCTTTTTATCACAGGACAAGAAATCAGCCCTCAACAACTTAACCGGCGGAAAATATTTTTTTGAAAAAATCCCTAAGCCCCGGGGTCAGAATTTCAGCAAAAATCTGACTTTTGGCCATTCACTCAAAAATGGTGTCAACCGGTTGCAAATGCTTCCCTGAAAGCGTTGTCAATGGAAACAGAAGGCTTTTTATCACAGGACAAGAAATCAGCCCTCAACAATTTAACCGGCCGAAAATATTTTTTTGAAAAAATCCCTAAGCCCCGGGGTCACAATTTCAGCAAAAATCTGACTTTTGGCAATTCACTCGAAAATGATGCCAGAAGCTTGCAAATGCTCCCCTGAAAGGTTTGGTAGTCGAAACAGAAGGCTTTTTATCACAGGACAAGAAATCAGCCCTCAACAACTTAACCGGCGGAAAATATTTTTTTGAAAAAATCCCTAAGCCCCGGGGTCAGAATTTCAGCAAAAATCTGACTTTTGGCCATTCACTCAAAAATGGTGTCAACCGGTTGCAAATGCTCCCCTGAAAGCGTTGTCAATGGAAACAGAAGGCTTTTTATCACAGGACAAGAAATCAGCCCTCAACAACTTAACCGGCGGGGTCAGAATTTCAGCAAAAATCTGACTTCTGGCAATTCACTCAAAAATGGTGCCAACCGGTTGCAAATGCTCCCCTGAAAGGTTTGGCAGTCGAAATAGACGGCTTTTTATCACAGGACAAGAAATCAGCCCTCAACAACTTAACCGGCGGAAAATATTTTTTTGAAAAAATCCTTAAGCCCCGGGGTCAGAATTTCAGCAAAAATCTGACTTTTGGCAATTCACTCAGAAATGATGCCAGAAGCTCGGAATTCCTACCCGGAAAGGTTTGGCAGTCGAAACAGAAGGCTTTTTATCACAGGGCAAGAAATCAGCCCTCAACAACTTAACCGGGGGAAAATATATTTTTGAAAAAATCCCTAAGCCCCGGGGTCAGAATTTTAGCAAAAATCTGACTTTTGGCAATTCATTCAAAAATGATGCCAGAAGCTTGCAAATGCTCCCCTGAAAGGTTTGGCAGTCGAAACAGAAGGCTTTTTATCACAGGACAAGAAATCAGCCCTCAACAACTTAACCGGGGGAAAATATTTTTTTGAAAAAATCCCTAAGCCCCGGGGTCAGAATTTTAGCAAAAATCTGACTTTTGGCAATTCACTCAAAAATGATGCCAGAAGCTTGCAAATGCTCCCCTGAAAGGTTTCGCAGTCGAAACAGAAGGCTTTTTATCACAGGAGAAGAAATCAGCCCTCAACAACTTAACCGGCGGAAAATATTTTTTTGAAAAAATCCCTAAGCCCCGAGGTCAGAATTTCAGCAAAAATCTGACTTTTGGCAATTCACTCAAAAATGATGCCAGAAGCTTGCAAATGCTCCCCTGAAAGGTTTGGCAGTCGAAACAGAAGGCTTTTTATCACAGGACAAGAAATCAGCCCTCAACAATTTAACCGGCCGAAAATATTTTTTTTGAAAAAATCCCTAAGCCCCGGGGTCAGAATTTCAGCAAAAATCTGACTTTTGGCAATTCACTCAGAAATGATGCCAGAAGCTTGCAAATGCTCCCCTGAAAGGTTTGGCAGTCGAAACAGAAGGCTTTTTATCACAGGACAAGAAATCAGCCCTCAAAAACTTAACCGGCCGAAAATATTTTTTTGAAAAAATCCCTAAGCCCCGGGGTCAGAATTTCAGCAAAAATCTGACTTTTGGCCATTCACTCAAAAATGGTGTCAACCGGTTGCAAATGCTTCCCTGAAAGCGTTGTCAATGGAAACAGAAGGCTTTTTATCACAGGACAAGAAATCAGCCCTCAACAACTTAACCGGCGGAAAATATTTTTTTGAAAAAATCCCTAAGCCCCGGGGTCAGAATTTCAGCAAAAATCTGACTTTTGGCCATTCACTCAAAAATGGTGTCAACCGGTTGCAAATGCTCCCCTGAAAGCGTTGTCAATGGAAACAGAAGGCTTTTTATCACAGGACAAGAAATCAGCCCTCAACAACTTAACCGGCGGGGTCAGAATTTCAGCAAAAATCTGACTTCTGGCAATTCACTCAAAAATGGTGCCAACCAGTTGCAAATGCTCCCCTGAAAGGTTTCGCAGTCGAAATAGACGGCTTTTTATCACAGGACAAGAAATCAGCCCTCAACAACTTAACCGGGGGAAAATATTTTTTTGAAAAAATCCCTAAGCCCCGGGGTCAGAATTTTAGCAAAAATCTGACTTTTGGCAATTCACTCAAAAATGATGCCAGAAGCTTGCAAATGCTCCCCTGAAAGGTTTGGCAGTCGAAACAGAAGGCTTTTTATCACAGGAGAAGAAATCAGCCCTCAACAACTTAACCGGCGGAAAATATTTTTTTGAAAAAATCCCTAAGCCCCGAGGTCAGAATTTCAGCAAAAATCTGACTTTTGGCAATTCACTCAAAAATGATGCCAGAAGCTTGCAAATGCTCCCCTGAAAGGTTTGGCAGTCGAAACAGAAGGCTTTTTATCACAGGACAAGAAATCAGCCCTCAACAATTTAACCGGCCGAAAATATTTTTTTTGAAAAAATCCCTAAGCCCCGGGGTCAGAATTTCAGCAAAAATCTGACTTTTGGCAATTCACTCAGAAATGATGCCAGAAGCTTGCAAATGCTCCCCTGAAAGGTTTGGCAGTCGAAACAGAAGGCTTTTTATCACAGGACAAGAAATCAGCCCTCAAAAACTTAACCGGCCGAAAATATTTTTTTGAAAAAATCCCTAAGCCCCGGGGTCAGAATTTCAGCAAAAATCTGACTTTTGGCCATTCACTCAAATATGGTGTCAACCGGTTGCAAATGCTTCCCTGAAAGCGTTGTCAATGGAAACAGAAGGCTTTTTATCACAGGACAAGAAATCAGCCCTCAACAACTTAACCGGCGGAAAATATTTTTTTGAAAAAATCCCTAAGCCCCGGGGTCAGAATTTCAGCAAAAATCTGACTTTTGGCCATTCACTCAAAAATGGTGTCAACCGGTTGCAAATGCTCCCCTGAAAGCGTTGTCAATGGAAACAGAAGGCTTTTTATCACAGGACAAGAAATCAGCCCTCAACAACTTAACCGGCGGGGTCAGAATTTCAGCAAAAATCTGACTTCTGACAATTCACTCAAAAATGGTGCCAACCAGTTGCAAATGCTCCCCTGAAAGGTTTGGCAGTCGAAATAGACGGCTTTTTATCACAGGACAAGAAATCAGCCCTCAACAACTTAAACGGCGGAAAATATTTTTATGAAAAAATCCCTAAGCCCCGGGGTCAGAATTTTAGCAAAAATCTGACTTTTGGCAATTCACTCAAAAATGATGCCAGAAGCTTGCAAATGCTCCCCTGAAAGGTTTGGCAGTCGAAACAGAAGGCTTTTTATCACAGGACAAGAAATCAGCCCTCAACAACTTAACCGGCGGAAAATATTTTTTTGAAAAAATCCCTAAGCCCCGAGGTCAGAACTTCAGCAAAAATCTGACTTTTGGCAATTCACTCAAAAATGATGCCAGAAGCTTGCAAATGCTCCCCTGAAAGGTTTGGCAGTCGAAACAGAAGGCTTTTTTTCACAGGACAAGAAATCAGCCCTCAACAACTTAACCGGCAGAAAATATTTTTTTGAAAAAATCCCTAAGCCCCGGGGTCAGAATTTCAGCAAAAATCTGACTTTTGGCAATTCACTCAGAAATGATGCCAGAAGCTAGGAATTGCTCCCCGGAAAGGTTTGGCAGTCGAAACAGAAGGCTTTTTATCACAGGACAAGAAATCAGCCCTCAACAACTTAACCGGGGGAAAATATATTTTTGAAAAAATCCCTAAGCCCCGGGGTCAGAATTTTAGCAAAAATCTGACTTTTGGCAATTCACTGAAAAATGATGCCAGAAGCTTGCAAATGCTCCCCTGAAAGGTTTGGCAGTCGAAACAGAAGGCTTTTTATCACAGGACAAGAAATCAGCCCTCAACAACTTAACCGGCGGAAAATATTTTTTTGAAAAAATCCCTAAGCCCCGAGGTCAGAATTTCAGCAAAAATCTGACTTTTGGCAATTCACTCAAAAATGATGCCAGAAGCTGGCAAATGCTCCCCTGAAAGGTTTGGCAGTCGAAACAGAAGGCTTTTTTTCACAGGACAAGAAATCAGCCCTCAACAACTTAACCGGCAGAAAATATTTTTTTGAAAAAATTCCTAAGCCCTGGGGTCACAATTTCAGCAAAAATCTGACTTTTGGCAATTCACTCAAAAATCATGCCAGAAGCTTGCAAATGCTCCCCTGAAAGGTTTGGCAGTCGAAACTGAAGGCTTTTTATCACAGGACAAGAAATCAGCCCTCAACAATTTAACCGGCCGAAAACATTTTTTTGAAAAAATCCCTAAGCCCCGGGGTCACAATTTCAGCAAAAATCTGACTTTTGGCAATTCACTCGAAAATGATGCCAGAAGCTTGCAAATGCTCCCCTGAAAGGTTTGGCAGTCGAAACAGAAGGTTTTTTATCACAGGACAAGAAATCAGCCCTCAAAAACTTAACCGGCGGAAAATATTTTTTTGAAAAAATCCCTAAGCCCCGGGGTCAGAATTTCAGCAAAAATCTGACTTTTGGCAATTCACTCAGAAATGATGCCAGAAGCTAGGAATTGCTCCCCGGAAAGGTTTGGCAGTCGAAACAGAAGGCTTTTTATCACAGGACAAGAAATCAGCCCTCAACAACTTAACCGGGGGAAAATATATTTTTGAAAAAATCCCTAAGCCCCGGGGTCAGAATTTTAGCAAAAATCTGACTTTTGGCAATTCACTCAGAAATGATGCCAGAAGCTTGCAAATGCTCCCCTGAAAGGTTTGGAAGTCGAAACAGAAGGCTTTTTATCACAGGACAAGAAATCAGCCCTCAACAACTTAACCGGCGGAAAATATTTTTTTGAAAAAATCCCTAAGCCCCGAGGTCAGAATTTCACCAAAAATCTGACTTTTGGCAATTCACTCAAAAATGATGCCAGAAGCTTGCAAATGCTCCCCTGAAAGGTTTGGCAGTCGAAACAGAAGGCTTTTTATCACAGGACAAGAAATCAGTTCTCAACAACTTAACCGGCAGAAAATATTTTTTTGAAAAAATCCCTAAGCCCCGGGGTCAGAATTTCAGGAAAAATCTGACTTTTGGCAATTCACTCAGAAATGATGCCAGAAGCTAGGAATTGCTCCCCGGAAAGGTTTGGCAGTCGAAACAGAAGGCTTTTTATCACAGGACAAGAAATCAGCCCTTAACAACTTAACCGGCAGAAAATATATTTTTGAAAAAATCCCTAAGCCCTGGGGTCAGAATTTCAGCAAAAATCTGACTTTTGGAAATTCACTCAAAAATGATGCCAGAAGCTTGCAAATGCTCCCCTGAAAGGTTTGGCAGTCGAAACAGAACGCTTTTTATCGCAGGACAAGAAATCAGCCCTCAACAACTTAACCGGCGGAAAATATTTTTTTTTGAAAAAATCCCTAAGCCCCGGGGTCAGAATTTCAGCAAAAATCTGACTTTTGGCAATTCACTCAGAAATGATGCCAGAAGCTAGGAATTGCTCCCCGGAAAGGTTTGGCAGTCGAAACAGAAGGCTTTATATCACAGGACAAGAAATCAGCCCTCAACAACTTAACTGGCGGAAAATATTTTTTTGAAAAAATCCTTAAGCCCCGGGGTCAGAATTTCAGCAAAAATCTGACTTTTGGCAATTCACTCAGAAATGATGCCAGAAGCTAGGAATTGCTCCCCGGAAAGGTTTGGCAGTCGAAACAGAAGGCTTTTTATCGCAGGACAAGAAATCAGCCCTCAACAACTTAACCGGCGGAAAATATTTTTTTGAAAAAATCCTTAAGCCCCGGGGTCAGAATTTCAGCAAAAATCTGACTTTTGGCAATTCACTCAGAAATGATGCCAGAAGCTAGGAATTGCTCCCCGGAAAGGTTTGGCAGTCGAAACAGAAGGCTTTTTATCACAGGACAAGAAATCAGCCCTCAACAACTTAACCGGCTGAAAATATTTTTTTGAAAAAATCCTTAAGGCCCGGGGTCAGAATTTCAGCAAAAATCTGACTTTTGGCAATTCACTCAAAAATGATGCCAGAAGCTTGCAAATGCTCCCCTGAAAGGTTTGGCAGTCGAAACAGAAGGCTTTTTATCACAGGACAAGAAATCAGCCCTCAACAACTTAAACGGCGGAAAATATTTTTATGAAAAAATCCTTAAGCCCCGGGGTCACAATTTCAGCAAAAATGTGACTTTTGGCAATTCACTCAAAAATGATGTCAGAAGCTTGCAAATGCTCCCCTGAATGGTTTGGCAGTCGAAACACAAGGCTTTTTATCACAGGACAAGAAATCAGCCCTCAACAACTTAACCGGCGGAAAATATATTTTTGAAAAAATCCCTAAGCCCCGGGGTCAGAATTTTAGCAAAAATCTGACTTTTGGCAATTCACTCAAAAATGATGCCAGAAGCTTGCAAATGCTCCCCTGAAAGGTTTGGAAGTCGAAACAGAAGGCTTTTTATCACAGGACAAGAAATCAGCCCTCAACAACTTAACCGGCGGAAAATATTTTTTTGAAAAAATCCCTAAGCCCCGAGGTCAGAATTTCACCAAAAATCTGACTTTTGGCAATTCACTCAAAAATGATGCCAGAAGCTTGCAAATGCTCCCCTGAAAGGTTTGGCAGTCGAAACAGAAGGCTTTTTATCACAGGACAAGAAATCAGTTCTCAACAACTTAACCGGCAGAAAATATTTTTTTGAAAAAATCCCTAAGCCCCGGGGTCAGAATTTCAGCAAAAATCTGACTTTTGGCAATTCACTCAAAAATGATGCCAGAAGCTTGCAAATGCTCCCCTGAAAGGTTTGGCAGTCGAAACTGAAGGCTTTTTATCACAGGACAAGAAATCAGCCCTCAACAATTTAACCGGCCGAAAACATTTTTTTGAAAAAATCCCTAAGCCCCGGGGTCACAATTTCAGCAAAAATCTGACTTTTGGCAATTCACTCGAAAATGATGCCAGAAGCTTGCAAATGCTCCCCTGAAAGGTTTGGCAGTCGAAACAGAAGGTTTTTTATCACAGGACAAGAAATCAGCCCTCAAAAACTTAACCGGCGGAAAATATTTTTTTGAAAAAATCCCTAAGCCCCAGGGTCAGAATTTCAGCAAAAATCTGACTTTTGGCAATTCACTCAGAAATGATGCCAGAAGCTAGGAATTGCTCCCCGGAAAGGTTTGGCAGTCGAAACAGAAGGCTTTTTATCACAGGACAAGAAATCAGCCCTCAACAACTTAACCGGGGGAAAATATATTTTTGAAAAAATCCCTAAGCCCCGGGGTCAGAATTTTAGCAAAAATCTGACTTTTGGCAATTCACTCAAAAATGATGCCAGAAGCTTGCAAATGCTCCCCTGAAAGGTTTGGAAGTCGAAACAGAAGGCTTTTTATCACAGGACAAGAAATCAGCCCTCAACAACTTAACCGGCGGAAAATATTTTTTTGAAAAAATCCCTAAGCCCCGAGGTCAGAATTTCACCAAAAATCTGACTTTTGGCAATTCACTCAAAAATGATGCCAGAAGCTTGCAAATGCTCCCCTGAAAGGTTTGGCAGTCGAAACAGAAGGCTTTTTATCACAGGACAAGAAATCAGTTCTCAACAACTTAACCGGCAGAAAATATTTTTTTGAAAAAATCCCTAAGCCCCGGGGTCAGAATTTCAGGAAAAATCTGACTTTTGGCAATTCACTCAGAAATGATGCCAGAAGCTAGGAATTGCTCCCCGGAAAGGTTTGGCAGTCGAAACAGAAGGCTTTTTATCACAGGACAAGAAATCAGCCCTTAACAACTTAACCGGCAGAAAATATATTTTTGAAAAAATCCCTAAGCCCCGGGGTCAGAATTTCAGCAAAAATCTGACTTTTGGAAATTCACTCAAAAATGATGCCAGAAGCTTGCAAATGCTCCCCTGAAAGGTTTGGCAGTCGAAACAGAACGCTTTTTATCGCAGGACAAGAAATCAGCCCTCAACAACTTAACCGGCGGAAAATATTTTTTTTTGAAAAAATCCCTAAGCCCCGGGGTCAGAATTTCAGCAAAAATCTGACTTTTGGCAATTCACTCAGAAATGATGCCAGAAGCTAGGAATTGCTCCCCGGAAAGGTTTGGCAGTCGAAACAGAAGGCTTTATATCACAGGACAAGAAATCAGCCCTCAACAACTTAACTGGCGGAAAATATTTTTTTGAAAAAATCCTTAAGCCCCGGGGTCAGAATTTCAGCAAAAATCTGACTTTTGGCAATTCACTCAGAAATGATGCCAGAAGCTAGGAATTGCTCCCCGGAAAGGTTTGGCAGTCGAAACAGAAGGCTTTTTATCGCAGGACAAGAAATCAGCCCTCAACAACTTAACCGGCGGAAAATATTTTTTTGAAAAAATCCTTAAGCCCCGGGGTCAGAATTTCAGCAAAAATCTGACTTTTGGCAATTCACTCAGAAATGATGCCAGAAGCTAGGAATTGCTCCCCGGAAAGGTTTGGCAGTCGAAACAGAAGGCTTTTTATCACAGGACAAGAAATCAGCCCTCAACAACTTAACCGGCTGAAAATATTTTTTTGAAAAAATCCTTAAGGCCCGGGGTCAGAATTTCAGCAAAAATCTGACTTTTGGCAATTCACTCAAAAATGATGCCAGAAGCTTGCAAATGCTCCCCTGAAAGGTTTGGCAGTCGAAACAGAAGGCTTTTTATCACAGGACAAGAAATCAGCCCTCAACAACTTAAACGGCGGAAAATATTTTTATGAAAAAATCCTTAAGCCCCGGGGTCACAATTTCAGCAAAAATCTGACTTTTGGCCATTCACTCAAAAATGGTGTCAACCGGTTGCAAATGCTCCCCTGAAAGCGTTGTCAATGGAAACAGAAGGCTTTTTATCACAGGACAAGAAATCAGCCCTCAACAACTTAACCGGCAGAAAATATTTTTTTGAAAAAAATCCCTAAGCCCTGGGGTCACAATTTCAGCAAAAATCTGACTTTTGGCAATTCACTCAAAAATCATGCCAGAAGCTTGCAAATGCTCCCCTGAAAGGTTTGGCAGTCGAAACTGAAGGCTTTTTATCACAGGACAAGAAATCAGCCCTCAACAATTTAACCAGCCGAAAATATTTTTTTGAAAAAATCCCTAAGCCCCGGGGTCACAATTTCAGCAAAAATCTGACTTTTGGCAATTCACTCGAAAATGATGCCAGAAGCTTGCAAATGCTCCCCTGAAAGGTTTGGCAGTCGAAACAGAAGGCTTTTTATCACAGGACAAGAAATCAGCCCTCAACAATTTAACCGCCCGAAAATATTTTTTTGAAAAAATCCCTAAGCCCTGGGGTCAGAATTTCAGCAAAAATCTGACTTTTGTCCATTCACTCAAAAATGGTGTAAACCGGTTGCAAATGCTCCCCTGAAAGCGTTGTCAATGGAAACAGAAGGCTTTTTATCACAGGACAAGAAATCAGCCCTCAACAACTTAAACGGCGGAAAATATTTTTTTGAAAAAATCCCTAAGCCCCGGGGTCAGAATTTCAGCAAAAATCTGACTTTTGGCCATTCACTCAAAAATGGTGTCAACCGGTTGCAAATGCTCCCCTGAAAGCGTTGTCAGTGGAAACAGAAGGCTTTTTATCACAGGACAAGAAATCAGCCCTCAACAACTTAACCGGCGGGGTCAGAATTTCAGCAAAAATCTGACTTCTGGCAATTCACTCAAAAATGGTGCCAACCGGTTGCAAATGCTCCCCTGAAAGGTTTGGCAGTCGAAATAGACGGCTTTTTATCACAGGACAAGAAATCAGCCCTCAACAACTTAAACGGCGGAAAATATTTTTATGAAAAATCCTTAAGCCCCGGGGTCACAATTTCAGCAAAAATGTGACTTTTGGCAATTCACTCAAAAATGATGCCAGAAGCTTGCAAATGCTCCCCTGAAAGGTTTAGCAGTCGAAACAGAAGGCTTTTTATCACAGGACAAGAAATCAGCCCTCAACAATTTAACCGGCCGAAAATATTTTTTTGAAAAAATCCCTAAGCCCCGGGGTCAGAATTTCAGCAAAAATCTGACTTTTGGCAATTCACTCAGAAATGATGCCAGAAGCTTGCAAATGCTCCCCTGAAAGGTTTGGCAGTCGAAACAGAAGGTTTTTTATCACAGGACAAGAAATCAGCCCTCCAAATCTTAACCGGCCGAAAATATTTTTTTGAAAAAATCCCTAAGCCCCGGGGTCAGAATTTCAGCAAAAATCTGACTTTTGGCCATTCACTCAAAAATGGTGTCAACCGGTTGCAAATGCTCCCCTGAAAGCGTTGTCAATGGAAACAGAAGGCTTTTTATCACAGGACAAGAAATCAGCCCTCAACAACTTAACCGGCAGAAAATATTTTTTTGAAAAAATCCCTAAGCCCCGGGGTCAGAATTTCAGGAAAAATCTGAATTTTGGCCATTCACTCAAAAATGGTGTCAACCGGTTGCAAATGCTCCCCTGAAAGCGTTGTCAATGGAAACAGAAGGCTTTTTATCACAGGACAAGAAATCAGCCCTCAACAACTTAACCGGCGGAAAATATTTTTTTGAAAAAATCCCTAAGCCCCGGGGTCAGAATTTCAGCAAAAATCTGACTTTTGGCCATTCACTCAAAAATGGTGTCAACCGGTTGCAAATGCTCCCCTGAAAGCGTTGTCAATGGAAACAGAAGGCTTTTTATCACAGGACAAGAAATCAGCCCTCAACAACTTAACCGGCGGGGTCAGAATTTCAGCAAAAATCTGACTTCTGGCACTTCACTCAAAAATGGTGCCAACCGGTTGCAAATGCTCCCCTGAAAGGTTTGGCAGTCGAAATAGACGGCTTTTTATCACAGGACAAGAAATCAGCCCTCAACAACTTAAACGGCGGAAAATATTTTTATGAAAAAATCCTTAAGCCCCGGGGTCACAATTTCAGCAAAAATGTGACTTTTGGCAATTCACTCAAAAATGATGCCAGAAGCTTGCAAATGCTCCCCTGAAAGGTTTAGCAGTCGAAACAGAAGGCTTTTTATCACAGGACAAGAAATCAGCCCTCAACAACTTAACCGGCAGAAAATATATTTTTGAAAAAATCCCTAAGCCCCGGGGTCAGAATTTCAGCAAAAATCTGACTTTTGGCAATTCACTCAGAAATGATGCCAGAAGCTAGGAATTGCTCCCCGGAAAGGTTTGGCAGTCGAAACAGAAGGCTTTTTAACTTTGCCTGTGCAGCATCGTAGGTCATCGGTCCCAATTGTGACGGGTCTGCAAGAAGGACAATCTAAACAGCCAGTTTTGGAAGATATGGCTGCAGGAGGGCTAGACCCTATCTCTAAAGAAATATTGGACCAACTGGCAGCTTTAAACAAAAAAGCTGATGAACAAGCGGCTAAATTTGATCAGGTGACAGCTACAATTAATAAATTGACAGACCAAGTCGCTCAAAACACACAGGCGATAGGAAATATTGAAAAGACTTCAACAGAGAGTCGAAAACTAGCCGAGGAGGCAAGTGCAAAAGCAGACCAAAATACAAAAAGGATAGAGGAACTAAGAGGAGAAGTAAGACCACTGAGTAGACAAGTTACTGAACAGCAGGCCTACCTGTCTATGGCGGAGCTGAAAAGCAAAGAAAGCAATCTTAGGCTTAGAAATATCCCAGAATTAGAAAAGGAAGATCTGATCAGCTTTTTGACTGCAGAAATATCCAAGTTCTGGGGTTTGGCAGAAGAGAAGGACTTTAAAATTGTCACCGCTTTTAGACTGGGAAGAGTGGCCAAAAAGGATAAACCAAGAGATTGCTTGGTCATATTGAGATCTAAGCAAGAAAAAGATAATTTACTCGGCCTACATTTCAAAAATTCATTGGTGATACAGGGAAAGACAGCAGAAATCTTCAGAGACATACCAAAACAGCTGCTGGACTTAAGAACTATATATAAAGATCTGGCAAGATTACTCAGAAACAACACAATTCCTTACAGGTGGGAATTCCCCCAAGGCCTATCTTTTAACTGGAAAGAGAAGAAGGTAAGAATCAGAACAGCGGAGGAGCAAGAAAAGTTCCTGAACGATCACGGGGAGGACCTTCGGAAAGGAACAGCAGGTACCTGGCCACCCCCCTTGCCTGGTCAAAAAGATCCACCTCCAGGAATAGACGACAAGGGAGACAACCCTATTGGCTGACAAACTGATCCAGGATGTCTCTGCAGCTCTTCAGTTGGAACATTCATGGTGCAAATTCCCCTGAAAAAAGGAAAAGGATTTTTCATATATTGAGGAAAGAACAACTAGACGTCATTTGTCTTCAAGAAACTCATGTGACCAGGCTCCACAGAAGAGTATTAATTAACAAGAGACTAGGCCAAGAATTTATTTCATCAGACAAAGTCAAGAAAAGAGGAGTAGTGATATATGCTAAGGAGAGCCTAGCACCAAAATTTGTGTTCAAAGATGAACAAGGAAGAATTCTGGCGATTGAAATACAAACACAAGGAGAAAAATTTCTGATAGTAGGAATTTACGCACCGAACGAGGGGAAATCAGAATTTTACAAGAAGCTGCATGAGACAATGCTGGACCATGTTGACTATAATAACATCATTCTGATGGGAGATATGAATGGGGTTGCCTCCACACACATGGACAAGTCACAAAACCAAAACTTGACTAAAGATGGCAGACTACCAAAGACTTTTTTTGAACTTACAGACAATATGGACTTGATTGACATTTGGAGGGTAAAGAACCCTCTAGGTAAAGAGGGAACATTCTTTTCTGAGGCCCACCTATCTTGGACACGAATCGACCAAATCTGGATATCTAGAGGACTGGCTCCTAAGACCAAAAAAATTGAAATCTGCCCCAAAACTTGCTCCGACCATAACGCCTTGAAAATGGATTTGAGACTCACACCAGCTGGATCCTTCAGATGGAGAATGAATGACTCTTTGTTTAGAGATCAGGAGATTGTAAAGAAGGCCCAAAAAACGATGAAAGACTATTTCGAAATAAATTTGAACACTTCGGTGGAAAAGAAAACAATCTGGGACGCAAGTAAAGCTGTTATGAGAGGGTTTCTGATACAACAGAACACTATTAGGAAAAAACTTTGGAATGGTAAAAAGGACAAGATTTTGGAAAAGATAAAGGACGGAGAGAGAAGGTTGAGACTTAACCCAAAATCAAAAGAAGTTTTAAGAGAAATAAAATTCCATCAAGCACAATATGCGAAACTGATAAATCAAGAAGTTGAATGGAAAATTAAACAGATGAGACAAAGATCATTTGAATCGGCAAATAAATGTGGGAAGCTGCTTTCATGGCAGCTGAAAAGGAGACAAAAATTGAACTTTGTTACCAATCTAGAGGTTGAAGGAGAATGTATTCAGAAACCAGAGGAAATTAGAAAGTGTTTCCAGAAATATTTCAAAAAATTGTTTACCCAAGGACCCCAAGTGGAGACTGAGATAAATAAATTTTTAAAAAGCTACGGCCTGGAAAAACTAACACAAGATAAACAAACAGCCCTGAACTATAAAATAACACAACAGGAAATTGAAAGTTCCATTCAGAACATGCAATTAGGCAAATCCCCGGGCCCAGATGGACTTACCTCCAAGTATTATAAGACATTGAAGGAATACTTGACTCAACCATTGATGGAGGTATGCAACCAAATTATGGAGGGGAAGGGGGCACCAGAATCGTGGAAAGAGGCATTCATTACTTTGATACCAAAATTGGAATCCGAAAAGACTCAACTTAAGAACTATCATCCTATCTCACTCCTAAACGTGGATTACAAGATTTTTGCTGATATTTTGGCAAATAGATTGAAAAAAGTTTTAAACGAAGTAATTCATAAAGACCAAGCAGGCTTCCTCCCCGGCAGACATTTGTCTGACAACACTAGGAACATTGTGGATGTCCTGGAATTACTACAGACAAACTTGAATACGAAAGCAGTTTTGATATTTATAGATGCGGAGAAGGCCTTTGACAACATATCTTGGAAATTTATGAAGAAAAATTTGGAAGGGATGGGAGTGGGAAGGGCGTTCCAAAATGGTATTGAAGCAATTTATACAGAACAAAAAGCTAAATTGATAGTAAATAATGTGGTGACAGAGGAGTTTAAAATTGAAAAAGGAACACGACAGGGGTGCCCCCTATCACCCTTGCTATTTATTTCTGTCCTGGAGGTGTTGCTGAACTTGATTAGGAAGGACCAGCGGGTGGAAGGAATACAGGTCGGAGGAAAACAATATAAACTGAAGGCCTTTGCAGATGATTTGGTTTTGACATTACAGGAGCCAGAACCTAGTGCAAAAAGAGCTTTAGAACTAATCTCTGAGTTTGGTCGGGTGGCGGGATTCAAGCTAAATAAACAAAAAACTAAGGTTTTGGTGAAAAACTTGACACCTTTAGAAATAGAGGGGTTTCAGAAGGAAACGGAGCTAAATGTGGTTAAAAAAGTGAAATACCTGGGGGTTAATTTGACTGGAAAAAATTTGAACTTGTTTAAAGATAATTATGAAAAATGTTGGTCTGAAATCAAAAAGGACTTAGAAATCTGGTCAAGACTGAAACTTTCCTTGTTGGGAAGAATTGCAGCAGTTAAGATGAATGTATTGCCAAGAATGCTGTTTCTGTTTCAGGCCCTGCAGATCGTGGACAGGGTGGAGTGTTTTGGAAAGTGGCAGAGGGACATTATGAAGTTTGTCTGGCAGGGCAAAAAGCCCCGAATAAAATTTAAAATATTAACAGATGCAAAGGAAAGAGGGGGATTTGCCCTGCCGGACTTAAGGTTGTACTATGAAGCTGCATCCCTCTGCTGGATGAAAGATTGGTTTTTGCTAGAAAACACTGATGTCCTAGATCTGGAAGGGTTCAACAATGCTTTTGGATGGCATGCATATTTGTGGTACGACAAGGTAAAGTCTCATAAGTTATTTAAAAACCATATTGTCAGGAAATCTTTGTTTATTGTCTGGACTAAATACAAGGACTTACTCGAAAACAAAACTCCGAGGTGGCTGTCACCAATGGAGGCTAAGGCCACAAAAATACTTAATATGGGGGGTGGCTGGGCAAAATACTGTGAAATAATAGAAAAAGTAGGGGACACTTGGAGGTTGCAGAGCTTTGAAAAATTGAAAGGAAAGGTGCGAGACTGGTTTCATTACGCCCAAATTTTAGAGATCTTTAAAAAGGACAAAAAAATTGGTTTCCAGGTGGAAAAATCAAAATTAGAGTCAGAACTACTTGAACCTAAGACGAAAGTGCTTTCAAGAATGTATAACTTGTTGCTTAAATGGAATACTCAAGATGAGACAGTTAAATCAGCCATGATAAAATGGGCTCAAGATATTGGATACAACATTATGTTTGAAGACTGGGAAAGGTTATGGACCACCGGTATGAAATTTACGGCATGTAGTGCCTTAAAAGAAAATATTATGAAAATGATGTACAGGTGGTACATGACCCCAGTCAAACTTGCAAAGATATATCACTTGTCTGATAATAAATGTTGGAAATGTAAGGAGGCTGAAGGAACATTCTTTCACCTCTGGTGGACATGCCCGAGGGTGAAGGCCTTTTGGGAAATGATTTATAACGAGTTGAAAAAGGTATTTAAGTATACCTTTCATAAGAAACCAGAAGCCTTCCTCCTGGGCATTGTGGGCCAGAGAGTGCTAAAGAAAGATAGAACTTTCTTTTTATATGCAACTACAGCAGCAAGAATCCTTATAGCCAAATACTGGAAGGCACAGGAGTTACCCACACTGGAAGAATGGCATACGCAACTGATGGACTACATGGAATTGGCTGAAATGACCGGCAGAATCCGAGACCAGGGAGAAGAAGCAGTGGAAGAGGACTGGAAAAAATTTAAGGACTATTTACAAAAACATTTTAAGTTATATGAATGTTGAGAATTTGCTAAGTTTTGAGAAAAACATGCTTCAGTATTGAGATTCGGAAATGATTGAAACTAAGTTATGTTTGAGAAAAGTTTAACTTTTAGAGTAAATAATTAGACGAAAATACAAATACACATGAAACAAGGTTTTAATTTGCTGTTGATTTTTATTGTAAAGAAAGCAGGGATGGAGGATGTGGGGAAGTCCAGTTGATGTTGAAAAAGGATCTGAAAAAGTGAATCTTTTTCTTTCTTGTTTCTTTACCTTGGAAAAAAAAAAAAGCTTTTGTTGTGTTATTGACGATGTATCAATGTTGTACTTTGACCCTGGAAAACAAAGCAATAAAAAATATTAAAAAAAAAAAAAAAAAAGAATTTCAGCAAAAATCTGACTTTTGGCAATTCACTCAAAAATGATGCCAGAAGCTTGCAAATGCTCCCCTGAAAGGTTTGGCAGTCGAAACAGAACGCTTTTTATCGCAGGACAAGAAATCAGCCCTCAACAACTTAACCGGCGGAAAATATTTTTTTGAAAAAAATCCCTAAGCCCCGGGGTCAGAATTTCAGCAAAAATCTGACTTTTGGCAATTCACTCAGAAATGATGCCAGAAGCTAGGAATTACTCCCCGGAAAGGTTTGGCAGTCGAAACAGAAGGCTTTATATCACAGGACAAGAAATCAGCCCTCAACAACTTAACCGGCGGAAAATATTTTTTTGAAAAAATCCTTAAGCCCCGGGATCAGAATTTCAGCAAAAATCTGACTTTTGGCAATTCACTCAGAAATGATGCCAGAAGCTAGGAATTGCTCCCCGGAAAGGTTTGGCAGTCGAAACAGAAGGCTTTTTATCGCAGGACAAGAAATCAGCCCTCAACAACTTAACCGGCGGAAAATATTTTTTTGAAAAAATCCTTAAGCCCCGGGGTCAGAATTTCAGCAAAAATCTGACTTTTGGCAATTAACTCAGAAATGATGCCAGAAGCTAGGAATTGCTCCCCGGAAAGGTTTGGCAGTCGAAACAGAAGGCTTTTTATCACAGGACAAGAAATCAGCCCTCAACAACTTAACCGGCGGAAAATATTTTTTTGAAAAAATCCTTAAGCCCCGGGGTCAGAATTTCAGCAAAAATCTGACTTTTGGCAATTCACTCAGAAATGATGCCAGAAGCTAGGAATTGCTCCCCGGAAAGGTTTGGCAGTCGAAACAGAAGGCTTTTTATCACAGGACAAGAAATCAGCCCTCAACAACTTAACCGGGGGAAAATATATTTTTGAAAAAATCCCTAAGCCCCGGGGTCAGAATTTCAGCAAAAATCTGACTTTTGGCAATTCACTCAAAAATGATGCCAGAAGCTTGCAAATGCTCCCCTGAAAGGTTTGGCAGTCGAAACAGAACGCTTTTTATCGCAGGACAAGAAATCAGCCCTCAACAACTTAACCGGCGGAAAATATATTTTTTTGAAAAAAATCCCTAAGCCCCGGGGTCAGAATTTCAGCAAAAATCTGACTTTTGGCAATTCACTCAGAAATGATGCCAGAAGCTAGGAATTACTCCCCGGAAAGGTTTGGCAGTCGAAACAGAAGGCTTTATATCACAGGACAAGAAATCAGCCCTCAACAACTTAACCGGCGGAAAATATTTTTTTGAAAAAATCCTTAAGCCCCGGGGTCAGAATTTCAGCAAAAATCTGACTTTTGGCAATTCACTCAGAAATGATGCCAGAAGCTCGGAATTGCTCCCCGGAAAGGTTTTGCAGTCGAAACAGAAGGCTTTTTATCGCAGGACAAGAAATCAGCCCGCAACAACTTAACCGGCGGAAAATATTTTTTTGAAAAAATCCTTAAGCCCCGGGGTCAGAATTTCAGCAAAAATCTGACTTTTGGCAATTCACTCAGAAATGATGCCAGAAGCTAGGAATTGCTCCCCGGAAAGGTTTGGCAGTCGAAACAGAAGGCTTTTTATCACAGGACAAGAAATCAGCCCTCAACAACTTAACCGGCGGAAAATATTTTTTTGAAAAAATCCCTAAGCCCCGGGGTCAGAATTTCAGCAAAAATCTGACTTTTGGCCATTCACTCAAAAATGGTGTCAACCGGTTGCAAATGCTCCCCTGAAAGCGTTGTCAATGGAAACAGAAGGCTTTTTATCACAGGACAAGAAATCAGCCCTCAACAACTTAACCGGCGGAAAATATTTTTTTGAAAAAATCCCTAAGCCCCGGGGTCAGAATTTCAGCAAAAATCTGACTTTTGGCCATTCACTCAAAAATGGTGTCAACCGGTTGCAAATGCTCCCCTGAAAGCGTTGTCAATGGAAACAGAAGGCTTTTTATCACAGGACAAGAAATCAGCCCTCAACAACTTAACCGGCGGGGTCAGAATTTCAGCAAAAATCTGACTTCTGGCACTTCACTCAAAAATGGTGCCAACTGGTTGCAAATGCCCCCCTGAAAGTTTTGGCAGTCGAAACTGAAGGCTTTTTATCACAGGACAAGAAATCAGCCCTCAACAACTTAAACGGCGGAAAATATTTTTATGAAAAAATCCTTAAGCCCCGGGGTCACAATTTCAGCAAAAATGTGACTTTTGGCAATTCACTCAAAAATGATGCCAGAAGCTTGCAAATGCTCCCCTGAAAGGTTTAGCAGTCGAAACAGAAGGCTTTTTATCACAGGACAAGAAATCAGCCCTCAACAACTTAACCGGCAGAGAATATATTTTTGAAAAAATCCCTAAGCCCCGGGGTCACAATTTCAGCAAAAATCTGACTTTTGGCAATTCACTCAGAAATGATGCCAGAAGCTAGGAATTGCTCCCCGGAAAGGTTTGGCAGTCGAAACAGAAGGCTTTTTATCACAGGACAAGAAATCAGCCCTTAACAACTTAACCGGCAGAAAATATATTTTTGAAAAAATCCCTAAGCCCCGGGGTCAGAATTTCAGCAAAAATCTGTCTTTTGGCAATTCACTCAAAAATGATGCCAGAAGCTTGCAAATGCTCCCCTGAAAGGTTTGGCAGTCGAAACAGAACGCTTTTTATCGCAGGACAAGAAATCAGCCCTCAACAACTTAACCGGCGGAAAATATATTTTTTTGAAAAAAATCCCTAAGCCCCGGGGTCAGAATTTCAGCAAAAATCTGACTTTTGGCAATTCACTCAGAAATGATGCCAGAAGCTAGGAATTACTCCCCGGAAAGGTTTGGCAGTCGAAACAGAAGGCTTTATATCACAGGACAAGAAATCAGCCCTCAACAACTTAACCGGCGGAAAATATTTTTTTGAAAAAATCCTTAAGCCCCGGGGTCAGAATTTCAGCAAAAATCTGACTTTTGGCAATTCACTCAGAAATGATGCCAGAAGCTAGGAATTGCTCCCCGGAAAGGTTTGGCAGTCGAAACAGAAGGCTTTTTATCACAGGACAAGAAATCAGCCCTCAACAACTTAACCGGCGGAAAATATTTTTTTGAAAAAATCCTTAAGCCCCGGGGTCAGAATTTCAGCAAAAATCTGACTTTTGGCAATTCACTCAGAAATGATGCCAGGAGCTAGGAATTGCTCCGCGGAAAGGTTTGGCAGTCGAAACAGAAGGCTTTTTATCACAGGACAAGAAATCAGCCCTCAACAACTTAACCGGCGGAAAATATTTTTTTGGAAAAAATCCTTAAGCCCCGGGGTCAGAATTTCAGCAAAAATCTGACTTTTGGCAATTCACTCAAAAATGGTGTAAACCGGTTGCAAATGCTCCCCTGAAAGCGTTGTCAATGGAAACAGAAGGCTTTTTATCACAGGACAAGAAATCAGCCCTCAACAACTTAACCGGCAGAAAAAATTTTTTTGAAAAAATCCCTAAGCCCCGGGGTCAGAATTTCAGCAAAAATCTGACTTTTGGCCATTCACTCAAAAATGGTGTCAACCGGTTGCAAATGCTCCCCTGAAAGCGTTGTCAATGGAAACAGAAGGCTTTTTATCACAGGACAAGAAATCAGCCCTCAGCAACTTAACCGGCGGGGTCAGAATTTCAGCAAAAATCTGACTTCTGGCAATTCACTCAAAAATGGTGCCAACCGGTTGCAAATGCTCCCCTGAAAGGTTTGGCAGTCGAAATAGACGGCTTTTTATCACAGGACAATAAATCAGCCCTCAACAACTTAAACGGCGGAAAATATATTTTTTTGAAAAAAATCCCTAAGCCCCGGGGTCAGAATTTCAGCAAAAATCTGACTTTTGGCAATTCACTCAGAAATGATGCCAGAAGCTAGGAATTACTCCCCGGAAAGGTTTGGCAGTCGAAACAGAAGGCTTTATATCACAGGACAAGAAATCAGCCCTCAACAACTGAACCGGCGGAAAATATTTTTTTGAAAAAATCCTTAAGCCCCGGGGTCAGAATTTCAGCAAAAATCTGACTTTTGGCAATTCACTCAGAAATGATGCCAGAAGCTAGGAATTGCTCCCCGGAAAGGTTTGGCAGTCGAAACAGAAGGCTTTATATCACAGGACAAGAAATCAGCCCTCAACAACTTAACCGGCGGAAAATATTTTTTTGAAAAAATCCCTAAGCCCCGGGGTCACAATTTCAGCAAAAATCTGACTTTTGGCAATTCACTCAGAAATTATGCCAGAAGCTTGCAAATGCTCCCCTGAAAGGTTTGGCAGTCGAAACAGAAGGCTTTTTATCGCAGGACAAGAAATCAGCCCTCAACAACTTAACGGGCAGAAAATATATTTTTGAAAAAATCCCTAAGCCCCGGGGTCAGAATTTCAGCAAAAATCTGACTTTTGGCAATTCACTCAAAAATGATGCCAGAAGCTTGCAAATGCTCCCCTGAAAGGTTTGGCAGCCGAAACAGAAGGCTTTATATCACAGGACAAGAAATCAGCCCTCAACAACTTAACCGGCGGAAAATATATTTTTGAAAAAATCCCTAAGCCCCGGGGTCAGAATTTCAGCAAAAATCTGACTTTTGGCAATTCACTCAGAAATGATGCCAGAAGCTAGGAATTGCTCCCCGGAAAGGTTTGGCAGTCGAAACAGAAGGCTTTTTATCACAGGACAAGAAATCAGCCCTCAACAACTTAACGGGCAGAAAATATTTTTTTGAAAAATTCCTTAAGCCCCGGGGTCAGAATTTCAGCAAAAATCTGACTTTTGGCAATTCACTCAGAAATGATGCCAGAAGCTAGGAATTGCTCCCCGGAAAGGTTTGGCAGTCGAAACAGAAGGCTTTATATCACAGGACAAGAAATCAGCCCTCAACAACTTAACCGGCGGAAAATATATTTTTGAAAAAATCCCTAAGCCCCGGGGTCACAATTTCAGCAAAAATCTGACTTTTGGCAATTCACTCAGAAATGATGCCAGAAGCTAGGAATTGCTCCCCGGAAAGGTTTGGCAGTCAAAACAGAAGGCTTTTTATCACAGGACAAGAAATCAGCCCTCAACAACTTAACGGGCAGAAAATATATTTTTGAAAAAATCCCTAAGCCCCGGGGTCAGAATTTCAGCAAAAATCTGACTTTTGGCAATTCACTCAAAAATGATGCCAGAAGCTTGCAAATGCTCCCCTGAAAGGTTTGGCAGCCGAAACAGAAGGCTTTATATCACAGGACAAGAAATCAGCCCTCAACAACTTAACCGGCGGAAAATATTTTTTTGAAAAAATCCCTAAGCCCCGGGGTCACAATTTCAGCAAAAATCTGACTTTTGGCAATTCACTCAGAAATGATGCCAGAAGCTAGGAATTGCTCCCCGGAAAGGTTTGGCAGTCGAAACAGAAGGCTTTTTATCACAGGACAAGAAATCAGCCCTCAACAACTTAACGGGCAGAAAATATATTTTTGAAAAAATCCCTAAGCCCCGGGGTCAGAATTTCAGCAAAAATCTGACTTTTGGCAATTCACTCAAAAATGATGCCAGAAGCTTGCAAATGCTCCCCTGAAAGGTTTGGCAGTCGAAACAGAAGGCTTTATATCACAGGACAAGAAATCAGCCCTCAACAACTTAACCGGCGGAAAATATATTTTTTTGAAAAAATCCCTAAGGCCCGGGGTCAGAATTTCAGCAAAAATCTGACTTTTGGCAATTCACTCAGAAATTATGCCAGAAGCTCGGAATTGCTCCCCGGAAAGGTTTGGCAGTCGAAACAGAACGCTTTTTATCGCAGGACAAGAAATCAGCCCTCAACAACTTAACCGGCGGAAAATATATTTTTTTGAAAAAAATCCCTAAGCCCCGGGGTCAGAATTTCAGCAAAAATCTGACTTTTGGCAATTCACTCAGAAATGATGCCAGAAGCTAGGAATTACTCCCCGGAAAGGTTTGGCAGTCGAAACAGAAGGCTTTATATCACAGGACAAGAAATCAGCCCTCAACAACTTAACCGGCGGAAAATATTTTTTTGAAAAAATCCTTAAGCCCCGGGGTCAGAATTTCAGCAAAAATCTGACTTTTGGCAATTCACTCAGAAATGATGCCAGGAGCTCGGAATTGCTCCCCGGAAAGGTTTGGCAGTCGAAACAGAAGGCTTTTTATCGCAGGAGAAGAAATCAGCCCTCAACAACTTAACCGGCGGAAAATATTTTTTTGAAAAAATCCTTAAGCCCCGGGGTCAGAATTTCAGCAAAAATCTGACTTTTGGCAATTCACTCAGAAATGATGCCAGAAGCTAGGAATTGCTCCCCGGAAAGGTTTGGCAGTCGAAACAGAAGGCTTTTTATCACAGGACAAGAAATCAGCCCTCAACAACTTAACCGGCGGAAAATATTTTTTTGAAAAAATCCTTAAGCCCCGGGGTCAGAATTTCAGCAAAAATCTGACTTTTGGCAATTCACTCAGAAATGATGCCAGAAGCTAGGAATTGCTCCCCGGAAAGGTTTGGCAGTCGAAATAGAAGGCTTTTTATCACAGGACAAGAAATCAGCCCTCAACAACTTAACCGGGGGAAAATATATTTTTGAAAAAATCCCTAAGCCCCGGGGTCAGAATTTTAGCAAAAATCTGACTTTTGGCAATTCACTCAAAAATGATGCCAGAAGCTTGCAAATGCTCCCCTGAAAGGTTTGGCAGTCGAAACAGAAGGCTTTTTATCACAGGACAAGAAATCAGCCCTCAACAACTTAACCGGCGGAAAATATTTTTTTGAAAAAATCCCTAAGCCCCGGGGTCAGAATTTCAGCAAAAATCTGACTTTTGGCCATTCACTCAAAAATGGTGTCAACCGGTTGCAAATGCTCCCCTGAAAGCGTTGTCAATGGAAACAGAAGGCTTTTTATCACAGGACAAGAAATCAGCCCTCAACAACTTAACCGGCGGAAAATATTTTTTTGAAAAAATCCCTAAGCCCCGGGTTCAGAATTTCAGCAAAAATCTGACTTTTGGCCATTCACTCAAAAATGGTGTCAACCGGTTGCAAATGCTCCCCTGAAAGCGTTGTCAATGGAAACAGAAGGCTTTTTATCACAGGACAAGAAATCAGCCCTCAACAACTTAACCGGCGGGGTCAGAATTTCAGCAAAAATCTGACTTCTGGCACTTCACTCAAAAATGGTGCCAACCGGTTGCAAATGCCCCCCTGAAAGTTTTGGCAGTCGAAACTGAAGGCTTTTTATCACAGGACAAGAAATCAGCCCTCAACAACTTAAACGGCGGAAAATATTTTTATGAAAAAATCCTTAAGCCCCGGGGTCACAATTTCAGCAAAAATGTGACTTTTGGCAATTCACTCAAAAATGATGCCAGAAGCTTGCAAATGCTCCCCTGAAAGGTTTAGCAGTCGAAACAGAAGGCTTTTTATCACAGGACAAGAAATCAGCCCTCAACAACTTAACCGGCAGAAAATATATTTTTGAAAAAATCCCTAAGCCCCGGGGTCACAATTTCAGCAAAAATCTGACTTTTGGCAATTCACTCAGAAATGATGCCAGAAGCTAGGAATTGCTCCCCGGAAAGGTTTGGCAGTCGAAACAGAAGGCTTTATATCACAGGACAAGAAATCAGCCCTCAACAACTTAACCGGCGGAAAATATTTTTTTGAAAAAATCCTTAAGCCCCGGGGTCAGAATTTCAGCAAAAATCTGACTTTTGGCAATTCACTCAGAAATGATGCCAGAAGCTAGGAATTGCTCCCCGGAAAGGTTTGGCAGTCGAAACAGAAGGCTTTTTATCACAGGACAAGAAATCAGCCCTCAACAACTTAACCGGCGGAAAATATTTTTTTGAAAAAATCCTTAAACCCCGGGGTCAGAATTTCAGCAAAAATCTGACTTTTGGCAATTCACTCAGAAATGATGCCAGAAGCTAGGAATTGCTCCCCGGAAAGGTTTGGCAGTCGAAACAGAAGGCTTTTTATCACAGGACAAGAAATCAGCCCTCAACAACTTAACCGGCGGAAAATATTTTTTTGGAAAAAATCCTTAAGCCCCGGGGTCAGAATTTCAGCAAAAATCTGACTTTTGGCAATTCACTCAGAAATGATGCCAGAAGCTTGCAAATGCTCCCCTGAAAGGGTTGGCAGTCGAAATAGAAGGCTTTTTATCACAGGACAAGAAATCAGCCCTCAACAACTTAACCGGCAGAAAATATATTTTTGAAAAAATCCCTAAGCCCCGGGGTCACAATTTCAGCAAAAATCTGACTTTTGGCAATTCACTCAGAAATGATTCCAGAAGCTAGTAATTGCTCCCCGGAAAGGTTTGGCAGTCGAAACAGAAGGCTTTTTATCACAGGACAAGAAATCAGCCCTTAACAACTTAACCGGCAGAAAATATATTTTTGAAAAAATCCCTAAGCCCCGGGGTCAGAATTTCAGCAAAAATCTGACTTTTGGCAATTCACTCAAAAATGATGCCAGAAGCTTGCAAATGCTCCCCTGAAAGGTTTGGCAGTCGAAACAGAAGGCTTTATATCACAGGACAAGAAATCAGCCCTCAACAACTTAACCGGCGGAAAATATTTTTTTGAAAAAATCCTTAAGCCCCGGGGTCAGAATTTCAGCAAAAATCTGACTTTTGGCAATTCACTCAGAAATGATGCCAGAAGCTAGGAATTGCTCCCCGGAAAGGTTTGGCAGTCGAAACAGAAGGCTTTTTATCGCAGGACAAGAAATCAGCCCTCAACAACTTAACCGGCGGAAAATATATTTTTTTGAAAAAATCCCTAAGCCCCGGGGTCAGAATTTCAGCAAAAATCTGACTTTTGGCAATTCACTCAGAAATGATGCCAGAAGCTAGGAATTGCTCCCCGGAAAGGTTTGGCAGTCGAAACAGAAGGCTTTTTATCACAGGACAAGAAATCAGCCCTCAACAACTTAACCGGCGGAAAATATTTTTTTGAAAAAATCCTTAAGCCCCGGGGTCAGAATTTCAGCAAAAATCTGACTTTTGGCAATTCACTCAGAAATGATGCCAGAAGCTTGCAAATTCTCCCCTGAAAGGTTTGGCAGTCGAAACAGAAGGCTTTTTATCACAGGACAAGAAATCAGCCCTCAACAACTTAACCGGCGGAAAATATTTTTTTGAAAAAATCCTTAAGCCCCGGGGTCAGAATTTCAGCAAAAATCTGACTTTTGGCAATTCACTCAGAAATGATGCCAGAAGCTTGCAAATGCTCCCCTGAAAGGTTTGGCAGTCGAAACAGAAGGCTTTTTATCACAGGACAAGAAATCAGCCCTCAACAACTTAACCGGCAGAAAATATATTTTTGAAAAAATCCCTAAGCCCCGGGGTCACAATTTCAGCAAAAATCTGACTTTTGGCAATTCACTCAGAAATGATGCCAGAAGCTAGGAATTGCTCCCCGGAAAGGTTTGGCAGTCGAAACAGAAGGCTTTTTATCACAGGACAAGAAATCAGCCCTTAACAACTTAACCGGCAGAAAATATATTTTTGAAAAAATCCCTAAGCCCCGGGGTCAGAATTTCAGCAAAAATCTGACTTTTGGCAATTCACTCAAAAATGATGCCAGAAGCTTGCAAATGCTCCCCTGAAAGGTTTGGCAGTCGAAACAGAACGCTTTTTATCACAGGACAAGAAATCAGCCCTCCAAATCTTAACCGGCCGAAAATATTTTTTTGAAAAAATCCCTAAGCCCCGGGGTCAGAATTTCAGCAAAAATCTGACTTTTGGCCATTCACTCAAAAATGGTGTCAACCGGTTGCAAATGCTCCCCTGAAAGCGTTGTCAATGGAAACAGAAGGCTTTTTATCACAGGACAAGAAATCAGCCCTCAACAACTTAACCGGCAGAAAATATTTTTTTGAAAAAATCCCTAAGCCCCGGGGTCAGAATTTCAGGAAAAATCTGAATTTTGGCCATTCACTCAAAAATGGTGTCAACCGGTTGCAAATGCTCCCCTGAAAGCGTTGTCAATGGAAACAGAAGGCTTTTTATCACAGGACAAGAAATCAGCCCTCAACAACTTAACCGGCGGAAAATATTTTTTTGAAAAAATCCCTAAGCCCCGGGGTCAGAATTTCAGCAAAAATCTGACTTTTGGCCATTCACTCAAAAATGGTGTCAACCGGTTGCAAATGCTCCCCTGAAAGCGTTGTCAATGGAAACAGAAGGCTTTTTATCACAGGACAAGAAATCAGCCCTCAACAACTTAACCGGCGGGGTCAGAATTTCAGCAAAAATCTGACTTCTGGCACTTCACTCAAAAATGGTGCCAACCGGTTGCAAATGCTCCCCTGAAAGGTTTGGCAGTCGAAATAGACGGCTTTTTATCACAGGACAAGAAATCAGCCCTCAACAACTTAAACGGCGGAAAATATTTTTATGAAAAAATCCTTAAGCCCCGGGGTCACAATTTCAGCAAAAATGTGACTTTTGGCAATTCACTCAAAAATGATGCCAGAAGCTTGCAAATGCTCCCCTGAAAGGTTTAGCAGTCGAAACAGAAGGCTTTTTATCACAGGACAAGAAATCAGCCCTCAACAACTTAACCGGCAGAAAATATATTTTTGAAAAAATCCCTAAGCCCCGGGGTCAGAATTTCAGCAAAAATCTGACTTTTGGCAATTCACTCAGAAATGATGCCAGAAGCTAGGAATTGCTCCCCGGAAAGGTTTGGCAGTCGAAACAGAAGGCTTTTTAACTTTGCCTGTGCAGCATCGTAGGTCATCGGTCCCAATTGTGACGGGTCTGCAAGAAGGACAATCTAAACAGCCAGTTTTGGAAGATATGGCTGCAGGAGGGCTAGACCCTATCTCTAAAGAAATATTGGACCAACTGGCAGCTTTAAACAAAAAAGCTGATGAACAAGCGGCTAAATTTGATCAGGTGACAGCTACAATTAATAAATTGACAGACCAAGTCGCTCAAAACACACAGGCGATAGGAAATATTGAAAAGACTTCAACAGAGAGTCGAAAACTAGCCGAGGAGGCAAGTGCAAAAGCAGACCAAAATACAAAAAGGATAGAGGAACTAAGAGGAGAAGTAAGACCACTGAGTAGACAAGTTACTGAACAGCAGGCCTACCTGTCTATGGCGGAGCTGAAAAGCAAAGAAAGCAATCTTAGGCTTAGAAATATCCCAGAATTAGAAAAGGAAGATCTGATCAGCTTTTTGACTGCAGAAATATCCAAGTTCTGGGGTTTGGCAGAAGAGAAGGACTTTAAAATTGTCACCGCTTTTAGACTGGGAAGAGTGGCCAAAAAGGATAAACCAAGAGATTGCTTGGTCATATTGAGATCTAAGCAAGAAAAAGATAATTTACTCGGCCTACATTTCAAAAATTCATTGGTGATACAGGGAAAGACAGCAGAAATCTTCAGAGACATACCAAAACAGCTGCTGGACTTAAGAACTATATATAAAGATCTGGCAAGATTACTCAGAAACAACACAATTCCTTACAGGTGGGAATTCCCCCAAGGCCTATCTTTTAACTGGAAAGAGAAGAAGGTAAGAATCAGAACAGCGGAGGAGCAAGAAAAGTTCCTGAACGATCACGGGGAGGACCTTCGGAAAGGAACAGCAGGTACCTGGCCACCCCCCTTGCCTGGTCAAAAAGATCCACCTCCAGGAATAGACGACAAGGGAGACAACCCTATTGGCTGACAAACTGATCCAGGATGTCTCTGCAGCTCTTCAGTTGGAACATTCATGGTGCAAATTCCCCTGAAAAAAGGAAAAGGATTTTTCATATATTGAGGAAAGAACAACTAGACGTCATTTGTCTTCAAGAAACTCATGTGACCAGGCTCCACAGAAGAGTATTAATTAACAAGAGACTAGGCCAAGAATTTATTTCATCAGACAAAGTCAAGAAAAGAGGAGTAGTGATATATGCTAAGGAGAGCCTAGCACCAAAATTTGTGTTCAAAGATGAACAAGGAAGAATTCTGGCGATTGAAATACAAACACAAGGAGAAAAATTTCTGATAGTAGGAATTTACGCACCGAACGAGGGGAAATCAGAATTTTACAAGAAGCTGCATGAGACAATGCTGGACCATGTTGACTATAATAACATCATTCTGATGGGAGATATGAATGGGGTTGCCTCCACACACATGGACAAGTCACAAAACCAAAACTTGACTAAAGATGGCAGACTACCAAAGACTTTTTTTGAACTTACAGACAATATGGACTTGATTGACATTTGGAGGGTAAAGAACCCTCTAGGTAAAGAGGGAACATTCTTTTCTGAGGCCCACCTATCTTGGACACGAATCGACCAAATCTGGATATCTAGAGGACTGGCTCCTAAGACCAAAAAAATTGAAATCTGCCCCAAAACTTGCTCCGACCATAACGCCTTGAAAATGGATTTGAGACTCACACCAGCTGGATCCTTCAGATGGAGAATGAATGACTCTTTGTTTAGAGATCAGGAGATTGTAAAGAAGGCCCAAAAAACGATGAAAGACTATTTCGAAATAAATTTGAACACTTCGGTGGAAAAGAAAACAATCTGGGACGCAAGTAAAGCTGTTATGAGAGGGTTTCTGATACAACAGAACACTATTAGGAAAAAACTTTGGAATGGTAAAAAGGACAAGATTTTGGAAAAGATAAAGGACGGAGAGAGAAGGTTGAGACTTAACCCAAAATCAAAAGAAGTTTTAAGAGAAATAAAATTCCATCAAGCACAATATGCGAAACTGATAAATCAAGAAGTTGAATGGAAAATTAAACAGATGAGACAAAGATCATTTGAATCGGCAAATAAATGTGGGAAGCTGCTTTCATGGCAGCTGAAAAGGAGACAAAAATTGAACTTTGTTACCAATCTAGAGGTTGAAGGAGAATGTATTCAGAAACCAGAGGAAATTAGAAAGTGTTTCCAGAAATATTTCAAAAAATTGTTTACCCAAGGACCCCAAGTGGAGACTGAGATAAATAAATTTTTAAAAAGCTACGGCCTGGAAAAACTAACACAAGATAAACAAACAGCCCTGAACTATAAAATAACACAACAGGAAATTGAAAGTTCCATTCAGAACATGCAATTAGGCAAATCCCCGGGCCCAGATGGACTTACCTCCAAGTATTATAAGACATTGAAGGAATACTTGACTCAACCATTGATGGAGGTATGCAACCAAATTATGGAGGGGAAGGGGGCACCAGAATCGTGGAAAGAGGCATTCATTACTTTGATACCAAAATTGGAATCCGAAAAGACTCAACTTAAGAACTATCATCCTATCTCACTCCTAAACGTGGATTACAAGATTTTTGCTGATATTTTGGCAAATAGATTGAAAAAAGTTTTAAACGAAGTAATTCATAAAGACCAAGCAGGCTTCCTCCCCGGCAGACATTTGTCTGACAACACTAGGAACATTGTGGATGTCCTGGAATTACTACAGACAAACTTGAATACGAAAGCAGTTTTGATATTTATAGATGCGGAGAAGGCCTTTGACAACATATCTTGGAAATTTATGAAGAAAAATTTGGAAGGGATGGGAGTGGGAAGGGCGTTCCAAAATGGTATTGAAGCAATTTATACAGAACAAAAAGCTAAATTGATAGTAAATAATGTGGTGACAGAGGAGTTTAAAATTGAAAAAGGAACACGACAGGGGTGCCCCCTATCACCCTTGCTATTTATTTCTGTCCTGGAGGTGTTGCTGAACTTGATTAGGAAGGACCAGCGGGTGGAAGGAATACAGGTCGGAGGAAAACAATATAAACTGAAGGCCTTTGCAGATGATTTGGTTTTGACATTACAGGAGCCAGAACCTAGTGCAAAAAGAGCTTTAGAACTAATCTCTGAGTTTGGTCGGGTGGCGGGATTCAAGCTAAATAAACAAAAAACTAAGGTTTTGGTGAAAAACTTGACACCTTTAGAAATAGAGGGGTTTCAGAAGGAAACGGAGCTAAATGTGGTTAAAAAAGTGAAATACCTGGGGGTTAATTTGACTGGAAAAAATTTGAACTTGTTTAAAGATAATTATGAAAAATGTTGGTCTGAAATCAAAAAGGACTTAGAAATCTGGTCAAGACTGAAACTTTCCTTGTTGGGAAGAATTGCAGCAGTTAAGATGAATGTATTGCCAAGAATGCTGTTTCTGTTTCAGGCCCTGCAGATCGTGGACAGGGTGGAGTGTTTTGGAAAGTGGCAGAGGGACATTATGAAGTTTGTCTGGCAGGGCAAAAAGCCCCGAATAAAATTTAAAATATTAACAGATGCAAAGGAAAGAGGGGGATTTGCCCTGCCGGACTTAAGGTTGTACTATGAAGCTGCATCCCTCTGCTGGATGAAAGATTGGTTTTTGCTAGAAAACACTGATGTCCTAGATCTGGAAGGGTTCAACAATGCTTTTGGATGGCATGCATATTTGTGGTACGACAAGGTAAAGTCTCATAAGTTATTTAAAAACCATATTGTCAGGAAATCTTTGTTTATTGTCTGGACTAAATACAAGGACTTACTCGAAAACAAAACTCCGAGGTGGCTGTCACCAATGGAGGCTAAGGCCACAAAAATACTTAATATGGGGGGTGGCTGGGCAAAATACTGTGAAATAATAGAAAAAGTAGGGGACACTTGGAGGTTGCAGAGCTTTGAAAAATTGAAAGGAAAGGTGCGAGACTGGTTTCATTACGCCCAAATTTTAGAGATCTTTAAAAAGGACAAAAAAATTGGTTTCCAGGTGGAAAAATCAAAATTAGAGTCAGAACTACTTGAACCTAAGACGAAAGTGCTTTCAAGAATGTATAACTTGTTGCTTAAATGGAATACTCAAGATGAGACAGTTAAATCAGCCATGATAAAATGGGCTCAAGATATTGGATACAACATTATGTTTGAAGACTGGGAAAGGTTATGGACCACCGGTATGAAATTTACGGCATGTAGTGCCTTAAAAGAAAATATTATGAAAATGATGTACAGGTGGTACATGACCCCAGTCAAACTTGCAAAGATATATCACTTGTCTGATAATAAATGTTGGAAATGTAAGGAGGCTGAAGGAACATTCTTTCACCTCTGGTGGACATGCCCGAGGGTGAAGGCCTTTTGGGAAATGATTTATAACGAGTTGAAAAAGGTATTTAAGTATACCTTTCATAAGAAACCAGAAGCCTTCCTCCTGGGCATTGTGGGCCAGAGAGTGCTAAAGAAAGATAGAACTTTCTTTTTATATGCAACTACAGCAGCAAGAATCCTTATAGCCAAATACTGGAAGGCACAGGAGTTACCCACACTGGAAGAATGGCATACGCAACTGATGGACTACATGGAATTGGCTGAAATGACCGGCAGAATCCGAGACCAGGGAGAAGAAGCAGTGGAAGAGGACTGGAAAAAATTTAAGGACTATTTACAAAAACATTTTAAGTTATATGAATGTTGAGAATTTGCTAAGTTTTGAGAAAAACATGCTTCAGTATTGAGATTCGGAAATGATTGAAACTAAGTTATGTTTGAGAAAAGTTTAACTTTTAGAGTAAATAATTAGACGAAAATACAAATACACATGAAACAAGGTTTTAATTTGCTGTTGATTTTTATTGTAAAGAAAGCAGGGATGGAGGATGTGGGGAAGTCCAGTTGATGTTGAAAAAGGATCTGAAAAAGTGAATCTTTTTCTTTCTTGTTTCTTTACCTTGGAAAAAAAAAAAAGCTTTTGTTGTGTTATTGACGATGTATCAATGTTGTACTTTGACCCTGGAAAACAAAGCAATAAAAAATATTAAAAAAAAAAAAAAAAAAGAATTTCAGCAAAAATCTGACTTTTGGCAATTCACTCAAAAATGATGCCAGAAGCTTGCAAATGCTCCCCTGAAAGGTTTGGCAGTCGAAACAGAACGCTTTTTATCGCAGGACAAGAAATCAGCCCTCAACAACTTAACCGGCGGAAAATATTTTTTTGAAAAAAATCCCTAAGCCCCGGGGTCAGAATTTCAGCAAAAATCTGACTTTTGGCAATTCACTCAGAAATGATGCCAGAAGCTAGGAATTACTCCCCGGAAAGGTTTGGCAGTCGAAACAGAAGGCTTTATATCACAGGACAAGAAATCAGCCCTCAACAACTTAACCGGCGGAAAATATTTTTTTGAAAAAATCCTTAAGCCCCGGGATCAGAATTTCAGCAAAAATCTGACTTTTGGCAATTCACTCAGAAATGATGCCAGAAGCTAGGAATTGCTCCCCGGAAAGGTTTGGCAGTCGAAACAGAAGGCTTTTTATCGCAGGACAAGAAATCAGCCCTCAACAACTTAACCGGCGGAAAATATTTTTTTGAAAAAATCCTTAAGCCCCGGGGTCAGAATTTCAGCAAAAATCTGACTTTTGGCAATTAACTCAGAAATGATGCCAGAAGCTAGGAATTGCTCCCCGGAAAGGTTTGGCAGTCGAAACAGAAGGCTTTTTATCACAGGACAAGAAATCAGCCCTCAACAACTTAACCGGCGGAAAATATTTTTTTGAAAAAATCCTTAAGCCCCGGGGTCAGAATTTCAGCAAAAATCTGACTTTTGGCAATTCACTCAGAAATGATGCCAGAAGCTAGGAATTGCTCCCCGGAAAGGTTTGGCAGTCGAAACAGAAGGCTTTTTATCACAGGACAAGAAATCAGCCCTCAACAACTTAACCGGGGGAAAATATATTTTTGAAAAAATCCCTAAGCCCCGGGGTCAGAATTTCAGCAAAAATCTGACTTTTGGCAATTCACTCAAAAATGATGCCAGAAGCTTGCAAATGCTCCCCTGAAAGGTTTGGCAGTCGAAACAGAACGCTTTTTATCGCAGGACAAGAAATCAGCCCTCAACAACTTAACCGGCGGAAAATATATTTTTTTGAAAAAAATCCCTAAGCCCCGGGGTCAGAATTTCAGCAAAAATCTGACTTTTGGCAATTCACTCAGAAATGATGCCAGAAGCTAGGAATTACTCCCCGGAAAGGTTTGGCAGTCGAAACAGAAGGCTTTATATCACAGGACAAGAAATCAGCCCTCAACAACTTAACCGGCGGAAAATATTTTTTTGAAAAAATCCTTAAGCCCCGGGGTCAGAATTTCAGCAAAAATCTGACTTTTGGCAATTCACTCAGAAATGATGCCAGAAGCTCGGAATTGCTCCCCGGAAAGGTTTTGCAGTCGAAACAGAAGGCTTTTTATCGCAGGACAAGAAATCAGCCCGCAACAACTTAACCGGCGGAAAATATTTTTTTGAAAAAATCCTTAAGCCCCGGGGTCAGAATTTCAGCAAAAATCTGACTTTTGGCAATTCACTCAGAAATGATGCCAGAAGCTAGGAATTGCTCCCCGGAAAGGTTTGGCAGTCGAAACAGAAGGCTTTTTATCACAGGACAAGAAATCAGCCCTCAACAACTTAACCGGCGGAAAATATTTTTTTGAAAAAATCCCTAAGCCCCGGGGTCAGAATTTCAGCAAAAATCTGACTTTTGGCCATTCACTCAAAAATGGTGTCAACCGGTTGCAAATGCTCCCCTGAAAGCGTTGTCAATGGAAACAGAAGGCTTTTTATCACAGGACAAGAAATCAGCCCTCAACAACTTAACCGGCGGAAAATATTTTTTTGAAAAAATCCCTAAGCCCCGGGGTCAGAATTTCAGCAAAAATCTGACTTTTGGCCATTCACTCAAAAATGGTGTCAACCGGTTGCAAATGCTCCCCTGAAAGCGTTGTCAATGGAAACAGAAGGCTTTTTATCACAGGACAAGAAATCAGCCCTCAACAACTTAACCGGCGGGGTCAGAATTTCAGCAAAAATCTGACTTCTGGCACTTCACTCAAAAATGGTGCCAACTGGTTGCAAATGCCCCCCTGAAAGTTTTGGCAGTCGAAACTGAAGGCTTTTTATCACAGGACAAGAAATCAGCCCTCAACAACTTAAACGGCGGAAAATATTTTTATGAAAAAATCCTTAAGCCCCGGGGTCACAATTTCAGCAAAAATGTGACTTTTGGCAATTCACTCAAAAATGATGCCAGAAGCTTGCAAATGCTCCCCTGAAAGGTTTAGCAGTCGAAACAGAAGGCTTTTTATCACAGGACAAGAAATCAGCCCTCAACAACTTAACCGGCAGAGAATATATTTTTGAAAAAATCCCTAAGCCCCGGGGTCACAATTTCAGCAAAAATCTGACTTTTGGCAATTCACTCAGAAATGATGCCAGAAGCTAGGAATTGCTCCCCGGAAAGGTTTGGCAGTCGAAACAGAAGGCTTTTTATCACAGGACAAGAAATCAGCCCTTAACAACTTAACCGGCAGAAAATATATTTTTGAAAAAATCCCTAAGCCCCGGGGTCAGAATTTCAGCAAAAATCTGTCTTTTGGCAATTCACTCAAAAATGATGCCAGAAGCTTGCAAATGCTCCCCTGAAAGGTTTGGCAGTCGAAACAGAACGCTTTTTATCGCAGGACAAGAAATCAGCCCTCAACAACTTAACCGGCGGAAAATATATTTTTTTGAAAAAAATCCCTAAGCCCCGGGGTCAGAATTTCAGCAAAAATCTGACTTTTGGCAATTCACTCAGAAATGATGCCAGAAGCTAGGAATTACTCCCCGGAAAGGTTTGGCAGTCGAAACAGAAGGCTTTATATCACAGGACAAGAAATCAGCCCTCAACAACTTAACCGGCGGAAAATATTTTTTTGAAAAAATCCTTAAGCCCCGGGGTCAGAATTTCAGCAAAAATCTGACTTTTGGCAATTCACTCAGAAATGATGCCAGAAGCTAGGAATTGCTCCCCGGAAAGGTTTGGCAGTCGAAACAGAAGGCTTTTTATCACAGGACAAGAAATCAGCCCTCAACAACTTAACCGGCGGAAAATATTTTTTTGAAAAAATCCTTAAGCCCCGGGGTCAGAATTTCAGCAAAAATCTGACTTTTGGCAATTCACTCAGAAATGATGCCAGGAGCTAGGAATTGCTCCGCGGAAAGGTTTGGCAGTCGAAACAGAAGGCTTTTTATCACAGGACAAGAAATCAGCCCTCAACAACTTAACCGGCGGAAAATATTTTTTTGGAAAAAATCCTTAAGCCCCGGGGTCAGAATTTCAGCAAAAATCTGACTTTTGGCAATTCACTCAAAAATGGTGTAAACCGGTTGCAAATGCTCCCCTGAAAGCGTTGTCAATGGAAACAGAAGGCTTTTTATCACAGGACAAGAAATCAGCCCTCAACAACTTAACCGGCAGAAAATATTTTTTTGAAAAAATCCCTAAGCCCCGGGGTCAGAATTTCAGCAAAAATCTGACTTTTGGCCATTCACTCAAAAATGGTGTCAACCGGTTGCAAATGCTCCCCTGAAAGCGTTGTCAATGGAAACAGAAGGCTTTTTATCACAGGACAAGAAATCAGCCCTCAGCAACTTAACCGGCGGGGTCAGAATTTCAGCAAAAATCTGACTTCTGGCAATTCACTCAAAAATGGTGCCAACCGGTTGCAAATGCTCCCCTGAAAGGTTTGGCAGTCGAAATAGACGGCTTTTTATCACAGGACAATAAATCAGCCCTCAACAACTTAAACGGCGGAAAATATATTTTTTTGAAAAAAATCCCTAAGCCCCGGGGTCAGAATTTCAGCAAAAATCTGACTTTTGGCAATTCACTCAGAAATGATGCCAGAAGCTAGGAATTACTCCCCGGAAAGGTTTGGCAGTCGAAACAGAAGGCTTTATATCACAGGACAAGAAATCAGCCCTCAACAACTGAACCGGCGGAAAATATTTTTTTGAAAAAATCCTTAAGCCCCGGGGTCAGAATTTCAGCAAAAATCTGACTTTTGGCAATTCACTCAGAAATGATGCCAGAAGCTAGGAATTGCTCCCCGGAAAGGTTTGGCAGTCGAAACAGAAGGCTTTATATCACAGGACAAGAAATCAGCCCTCAACAACTTAACCGGCGGAAAATATTTTTTTGAAAAAATCCCTAAGCCCCGGGGTCACAATTTCAGCAAAAATCTGACTTTTGGCAATTCACTCAGAAATTATGCCAGAAGCTTGCAAATGCTCCCCTGAAAGGTTTGGCAGTCGAAACAGAAGGCTTTTTATCGCAGGACAAGAAATCAGCCCTCAACAACTTAACGGGCAGAAAATATATTTTTGAAAAAATCCCTAAGCCCCGGGGTCAGAATTTCAGCAAAAATCTGACTTTTGGCAATTCACTCAAAAATGATGCCAGAAGCTTGCAAATGCTCCCCTGAAAGGTTTGGCAGCCGAAACAGAAGGCTTTATATCACAGGACAAGAAATCAGCCCTCAACAACTTAACCGGCGGAAAATATATTTTTGAAAAAATCCCTAAGCCCCGGGGTCAGAATTTCAGCAAAAATCTGACTTTTGGCAATTCACTCAGAAATGATGCCAGAAGCTAGGAATTGCTCCCCGGAAAGGTTTGGCAGTCGAAACAGAAGGCTTTTTATCACAGGACAAGAAATCAGCCCTCAACAACTTAACGGGCAGAAAATATTTTTTTGAAAAATTCCTTAAGCCCCGGGGTCAGAATTTCAGCAAAAATCTGACTTTTGGCAATTCACTCAGAAATGATGCCAGAAGCTAGGAATTGCTCCCCGGAAAGGTTTGGCAGTCGAAACAGAAGGCTTTATATCACAGGACAAGAAATCAGCCCTCAACAACTTAACCGGCGGAAAATATATTTTTGAAAAAATCCCTAAGCCCCGGGGTCACAATTTCAGCAAAAATCTGACTTTTGGCAATTCACTCAGAAATGATGCCAGAAGCTAGGAATTGCTCCCCGGAAAGGTTTGGCAGTCAAAACAGAAGGCTTTTTATCACAGGACAAGAAATCAGCCCTCAACAACTTAACGGGCAGAAAATATATTTTTGAAAAAATCCCTAAGCCCCGGGGTCAGAATTTCAGCAAAAATCTGACTTTTGGCAATTCACTCAAAA
This sequence comes from Podarcis muralis, assembly GCF_964188315.1. NCBI lineage: Eukaryota > Metazoa > Chordata > Lepidosauria > Squamata > Lacertidae > Podarcis > Podarcis muralis. Next base: position 66,771,681 of record NC_135663.1, read on the forward strand.
ATGATGCCAGAAGCTTGCAAATGCTCCCCTGAAAGGTTTGGCAGCCGAAACAGAAGGCTTTATATCACAGGACAAGAAATCAGCCCTCAACAACTTAACCGGCGGAAAATATTTTTTTGAAAAAATCCCTAAGCCCCGGGGTCACAATTTCAGCAAAAATCTGACTTTTGGCAATTCACTCAGAAATGATGCCAGAAGCTAGGAATTGCTCCCCGGAAAGGTTTGGCAGTCGAAACAGAAGGCTTTTTATCACAGGACAAGAAATCAGCCCTCAACAACTTAACGGGCAGAAAATATATTTTTGAAAAAATCCCTAAGCCCCGGGGTCAGAATTTCAGCAAAAATCTGACTTTTGGCAATTCACTCAAAAATGATGCCAGAAGCTTGCAAATGCTCCCCTGAAAGGTTTGGCAGTCGAAACAGAAGGCTTTATATCACAGGACAAGAAATCAGCCCTCAACAACTTAACCGGCGGAAAATATATTTTTTTGAAAAAATCCCTAAGGCCCGGGGTCAGAATTTCAGCAAAAATCTGACTTTTGGCAATTCACTCAGAAATTATGCCAGAAGCTCGGAATTGCTCCCCGGAAAGGTTTGGCAGTCGAAACAGAACGCTTTTTATCGCAGGACAAGAAATCAGCCCTCAACAACTTAACCGGCGGAAAATATATTTTTTTGAAAAAAATCCCTAAGCCCCGGGGTCAGAATTTCAGCAAAAATCTGACTTTTGGCAATTCACTCAGAAATGATGCCAGAAGCTAGGAATTACTCCCCGGAAAGGTTTGGCAGTCGAAACAGAAGGCTTTATATCACAGGACAAGAAATCAGCCCTCAACAACTTAACCGGCGGAAAATATTTTTTTGAAAAAATCCTTAAGCCCCGGGGTCAGAATTTCAGCAAAAATCTGACTTTTGGCAATTCACTCAGAAATGATGCCAGGAGCTCGGAATTGCTCCCCGGAAAGGTTTGGCAGTCGAAACAGAAGGCTTTTTATCGCAGGAGAAGAAATCAGCCCTCAACAACTTAACCGGCGGAAAATATTTTTTTGAAAAAATCCTTAAGCCCCGGGGTCAGAATTTCAGCAAAAATCTGACTTTTGGCAATTCACTCAGAAATGATGCCAGAAGCTAGGAATTGCTCCCCGGAAAGGTTTGGCAGTCGAAACAGAAGGCTTTTTATCACAGGACAAGAAATCAGCCCTCAACAACTTAACCGGCGGAAAATATTTTTTTGAAAAAATCCTTAAGCCCCGGGGTCAGAATTTCAGCAAAAATCTGACTTTTGGCAATTCACTCAGAAATGATGCCAGAAGCTAGGAATTGCTCCCCGGAAAGGTTTGGCAGTCGAAATAGAAGGCTTTTTATCACAGGACAAGAAATCAGCCCTCAACAACTTAACCGGGGGAAAATATATTTTTGAAAAAATCCCTAAGCCCCGGGGTCAGAATTTTAGCAAAAATCTGACTTTTGGCAATTCACTCAAAAATGATGCCAGAAGCTTGCAAATGCTCCCCTGAAAGGTTTGGCAGTCGAAACAGAAGGCTTTTTATCACAGGACAAGAAATCAGCCCTCAACAACTTAACCGGCGGAAAATATTTTTTTGAAAAAATCCCTAAGCCCCGGGGTCAGAATTTCAGCAAAAATCTGACTTTTGGCCATTCACTCAAAAATGGTGTCAACCAGTTGCAAATGCTCCCCTGAAAGCGTTGTCAATGGAAACAGAAGGCTTTTTATCACAGGACAAGAAATCAGCCCTCAACAACTTAACCGGCGGAAAATATTTTTTTGAAAAAATCCCTAAGCCCCGGGTTCAGAATTTCAGCAAAAATCTGACTTTTGGCCATTCACTCAAAAATGGTGTCAACCGGTTGCAAATGCTCCCCTGAAAGCGTTGTCAATGGAAACAGAAGGCTTTTTATCACAGGACAAGAAATCAGCACTCAACAACTTAACCGGCGGGGTCAGAATTTCAGCAAAAATCTGACTTCTGGCACTTCACTCAAAAATGGTGCCAACCGGTTGCAAATGCCCCCCTGAAAGTTTTGGCAGTCGAAACTGAAGGCTTTTTATCACAGGACAAGAAATCAGCCCTCAACAACTTAAACGGCGGAAAATATTTTTATGAAAAAATCCTTAAGCCCCGGGGTCACAATTTCAGCAAAAATGTGACTTTTGGCAATTCACTCAAAAATGATGCCAGAAGCTTGCAAATGCTCCCCTGAAAGGTTTAGCAGTCGAAACAGAAGGCTTTTTATCACAGGACAAGAAATCAGCCCTCAACAACTTAACCGGCAGAAAATATATTTTTGAAAAAATCCCTAAGCCCCGGGGTCACAATTTCAGCAAAAATCTGACTTTTGGCAATTCACTCAGAAATGATGCCAGAAGCTAGGAATTGCTCCCCGGAAAGGTTTGGCAGTCGAAACAGAAGGCTTTATATCACAGGACAAGAAATCAGCCCTCAACAACTTAACCGGCGGAAAATATTTTTTTGAAAAAATCCTTAAGCCCCGGGGTCAGAATTTCAGCAAAAATCTGACTTTTGGCAATTCACTCAGAAATGATGCCAGAAGCTAGGAATTGCTCCCCGGAAAGGTTTGGCAGTCGAAACAGAAGGCTTTTTATCACAGGACAAGAAATCAGCCCTCAACAACTTAACCGGCGGAAAATATTTTTTTGAAAAAATCCTTAAACCCCGGGGTCAGAATTTCAGCAAAAATCTGACTTTTGGCAATTCACTCAGAAATGATGCCAGAAGCTAGGAATTGCTCCCCGGAAAGGTTTGGCAGTCGAAACAGAAGGCTTTTTATCACAGGACAAGAAATCAGCCCTCAACAACTTAACCGGCGGAAAATATTTTTTTGGAAAAAATCCTTAAGCCCCGGGGTCAGAATTTCAGCAAAAATCTGACTTTTGGCAATTCACTCAGAAATGATGCCAGAAGCTTGCAAATGCTCCCCTGAAAGGGTTGGCAGTCGAAATAGAAGGCTTTTTATCACAGGACAAGAAATCAGCCCTCAACAACTTAACCGGCAGAAAATATATTTTTGAAAAAATCCCTAAGCCCCGGGGTCACAATTTCAGCAAAAATCTGACTTTTGGCAATTCACTCAGAAATGATTCCAGAAGCTAGTAATTGCTCCCCGGAAAGGTTTGGCAGTCGAAACAGAAGGCTTTTTATCACAGGACAAGAAATCAGCCCTTAACAACTTAACCGGCAGAAAATATATTTTTGAAAAAATCCCTAAGCCCCGGGGTCAGAATTTCAGCAAAAATCTGACTTTTGGCAATTCACTCAAAAATGATGCCAGAAGCTTGCAAATGCTCCCCTGAAAGGTTTGGCAGTCGAAACAGAAGGCTTTATATCACAGGACAAGAAATCAGCCCTCAACAACTTAACCGGCGGAAAATATTTTTTTGAAAAAATCCTTAAGCCCCGGGGTCAGAATTTCAGCAAAAATCTGACTTTTGGCAATTCACTCAGAAATGATGCCAGAAGCTAGGAATTGCTCCCCGGAAAGGTTTGGCAGTCGAAACAGAAGGCTTTTTATCGCAGGACAAGAAATCAGCCCTCAACAACTTAACCGGCGGAAAATATATTTTTTTGAAAAAATCCCTAAGCCCCGGGGTCAGAATTTCAGCAAAAATCTGACTTTTGGCAATTCACTCAGAAATGATGCCAGAAGCTAGGAATTGCTCCCCGGAAAGGTTTGGCAGTCGAAACAGAAGGCTTTTTATCACAGGACAAGAAATCAGCCCTCAACAACTTAACCGGCGGAAAATATTTTTTTGAAAAAATCCTTAAGCCCCGGGGTCAGAATTTCAGCAAAAATCTGACTTTTGGCAATTCACTCAGAAATGATGCCAGAAGCTTGCAAATTCTCCCCTGAAAGGTTTGGCAGTCGAAACAGAAGGCTTTTTATCACAGGACAAGAAATCAGCCCTCAACAACTTAACCGGCGGAAAATATTTTTTTGAAAAAATCCTTAAGCCCCGGGGTCAGAATTTCAGCAAAAATCTGACTTTTGGCAATTCACTCAGAAATGATGCCAGAAGCTTGCAAATGCTCCCCTGAAAGGTTTGGCAGTCGAAACAGAAGGCTTTTTATCACAGGACAAGAAATCAGCCCTCAACAACTTAACCGGCAGAAAATATATTTTTGAAAAAATCCCTAAGCCCCGGGGTCACAATTTCAGCAAAAATCTGACTTTTGGCAATTCACTCAGAAATGATGCCAGAAGCTAGGAATTGCTCCCCGGAAAGGTTTGGCAGTCGAAACAGAAGGCTTTTTATCACAGGACAAGAAATCAGCCCTTAACAACTTAACCGGCAGAAAATATATTTTTGAAAAAATCCCTAAGCCCCGGGGTCAGAATTTCAGCAAAAATCTGACTTTTGGCAATTCACTCAAAAATGATGCCAGAAGCTTGCAAATGCTCCCCTGAAAGGTTTGGCAGTCGAAACAGAACGCTTTTTATCACAGGACAAGAAATCAGCCCTCAACAACTTAACCGGCGGAAAATATTTTTTTGAAAAAATCCCTAAGCCCCGGGGTCAGAATTTCAGCAAAAATCTGACTTTTGGCAATTCACTCAAAAATGGTGTAAACCGGTTGCAAATGCTCCCCTGAAAGCGTTGTCAATGGAAACAGAAGGCTTTTTATCACAGGACAAGAAATCAGCCCTCAACAACTTAACCGGCAGAAAATATTTTTTTGAAAAAATCCCTAAGCCCCGGGGTCAGAATTTCAGCAAAAATCTGACTTTTGGCCATTCACTCAAAAAAGGTGTCAACCGGTTGCAAATGCTCCCCTGAAAGCGTTGTCAATGGAAACAGAAGGCTTTTTATCACAGGACAAGAAATCAGCCCTCAACAACTTAACCGGCGGGGTCAGAATTTCAGCAAAAATCTGACTTCTGGCACTTCACTCAAAAATGGTGCCAACCGGTTGCAAATGCCCCCCTGAAAGTTTTGGCAGTCGAAACTGAAGGCTTTTTATCACAGGACAAGAAATCAGCCCTCAACAACTTAAACGGCGGAAAATATTTTTATGAAAAAATCCTTAAGCCCCGGGGTCACAATTTCAGCAAAAATGTGACTTTTGGCAATTCACTCAAAAATGATGCCAGAAGCTTGCAAATGCTCCCCTGAAAGGTTTAGCAGTCGAAACAGAAGGCTTTTTATCACAGGACAAGAAATCAGCCCTCAACAACTTAACCGGCAGAAAATATATTTTTGAAAAAATCCCTAAGCCCCGGGGTCACAATTTCAGCAAAAATCTGACTTTTGGCAATTCACTCAGAAATGATGCCAGAAGCTAGGAATTGCTCCCCGGAAAGGTTTGGCAGTCGAAACAGAAGGCTTTATATCACAGGACAAGAAATCAGCCCTCAACAACTTAACCGGCGGAAAATATTTTTTTGAAAAAATCCTTAAGCCCCGGGGTCAGAATTTCAGCAAAAATCTGACTTTTGGCAATTCACTCAGAAATGATGCCAGAAGCTAGGAATTGCTCCCCGGAAAGGTTTGGCAGTCGAAACAGAAGGCTTTTTATCACAGGACAAGAAATCAGCCCTCAACAACTTAACCGGCGGAAAATATTTTTTTGAAAAAATCCTTAAGCCCCGGGGTCAGAATTTCAGCAAAAATCTGACTTTTGGCAATTCACTCAGAAATGATGCCAGAAGCTAGGAATTGCTCCCCGGAAAGGTTTGGCAGTCGAAACAGAAGGCTTTTTATCACAGGACAAGAAATCAGCCCTCAACAACTTAACCGGCGGAAAATATTTTTTTGGAAAAAATCCTTAAGCCCCGGGGTCAGAATTTCAGCAAAAATCTGACTTTTGGCAATTCACTCAGAAATGATGCCAGAAGCTTGCAAATGCTCCCCTGAAAGGGTTGGCAGTCGAAATAGAAGGCTTTTTATCACAGGACAAGAAATCAGCCCTCAACAACTTAACCGGCAGAAAATATATTTTTGAAAAAATCCCTAAGCCCCGGGGTCACAATTTCAGCAAAAATCTGACTTTTGGCAATTCACTCAGAAATGATGCCAGAAGCTAGTAATTGCTCCCCGGAAAGGTTTGGCAGTCGAAACAGAAGGCTTTTTATCACAGGACAAGAAATCAGCCCTTAACAATTTAACCGGCAGAAAATATATTTTTGAAAAAATCCCTAAGCCCCGGGGTCAGAATTTCAGCAAAAATCTGACTTTTGGCAATTCACTCAAAAATGATGCCAGAAGCTTGCAAATGCTCCCCTGAAAGGTTTGGCAGTCGAAACAGAAGGCTTTATATCACAGGACAAGAAATCAGCCCTCAACAACTTAACCGGCGGAAAATATTTTTTTGAAAAAATCCTTAAGCCCCGGGGTCAGAATTTCAGCAAAAATCTGACTTTTGGCAATTCACTCAGAAATGATGCCAGAAGCTAGGAATTGCTCCCCGGAAAGGTTTGGCAGTCGAAACAGAAGGCTTTTTATCGCAGGACAAGAAATCAGCCCTCAACAACTTAACCGGCGGAAAATATATTTTTTTGAAAAAATCCCTAAGCCCCGGGGTCAGAATTTCAGCAAAAATCTGACTTTTGGCAATTCACTCAGAAATGATGCCAGAAGCTTGCAAATTCTCCCCTGAAAGGTTTGGCAGTCGAAACAGAAGGCTTTTTATCACAGGACAAGAAATCAGCCCTCAACAACTTAACCGGCGGAAAATATTTTTTTGAAAAAATCCTTAAGCCCCGGGGTCAGAATTTCAGCAAAAATCTGACTTTTGGCAATTCACTCAGAAATGATGCCAGAAGCTTGCAAATGCTCCCCTGAAAGGTTTGGCAGTCGAAACAGAAGGCTTTTTATCACAGGACAAGAAATCAGCCCTCAACAACTTAACCGGCAGAAAATATATTTTTGAAAAAATCCCTAAGCCCCGGGGTCACAATTTCAGCAAAAATCTGACTTTTGGCAATTCACTCAGAAATGATGCCAGAAGCTAGGAATTGCTCCCCGGAAAGGTTTGGCAGTCGAAACAGAAGGCTTTTTATCACAGGACAAGAAATCAGCCCTTAACAACTTAACCGGCAGAAAATATATTTTTGAAAAAATCCCTAAGCCCCGGGGTCAGAATTTCAGCAAAAATCTGACTTTTGGCAATTCACTCAAAAATGATGCCAGAAGCTTGCAAATGCTCCCCTGAAAGGTTTGGCAGTCGAAACAGAACGCTTTTTATCACAGGACAAGAAATCAGCCCTCAACAACTTAACCGGCGGAAAATATTTTTTTGAAAAAATCCCTAAGCCCCGGGGTCAGAATTTCAGCAAAAATCTGACTTTTGGCAATTCACTCAAAAATGGTGTAAACCGGTTGCAAATGCTCCCCTGAAAGCGTTGTCAATGGAAACAGAAGGCTTTTTATCACAGGACAAGAAATCAGCCCTCAACAACTTAACCGGCAGAAAATATTTTTTTGAAAAAATCCCTAAGCCCCGGGGTCAGAATTTCAGCAAAAATCTGACTTTTGGCCATTCACTCAAAAATGGTGTCAACCGGTTGCAAATGCTCCCCTGAAAGCGTTGTCAATGGAAACAGAAGGCTTTTTATCACAGGACAAGAAATCAGCCCTCAGCAACTTAACCGGCGGGATCAGAATTTCAGCAAAAATCTGACTTCTGGCAATTCACTCAAAAATGGTGCCAACCGGTTGCAAATGCTCCCCTGAAAGGTTTGGCAGTCGAAATAGACGGCTTTTTATCACAGGACAATAAATCAGCCCTCAACAACTTAAACGGCGGAAAATATTTTTATGAAAAAATCCTTAAGCCCCGGGGTCACAATTTCAGCAAAAATGTGACTTTTGGCAATTCACTCAAAAATGATGCCAGAAGCTTGCAAATGCTCCCCTGAAAGGTTTAGCAGTCGAAACAGAAGGCTTTTTATCACAGGACAAGAAATCAGCCCTCAACAACTTAACCGGCAGAAAATATATTTTTGAAAAAATCCCTAAGCCGCGGGGTCACAATTTCAGCAAAAATCTGACTTTTGGCAATTCACTCAGACATGATGCCAGAAGCTTGCAATTGCTCCCCTGAAAGGTTTGGCAGTCGAAACAGAACGCTTTTTATCGCAGGACAAGAAATCAGCCCTCAACAACTTAACCGGCGGAAAATATATTTTTTTGAAAAAAATCCCTAAGCCCCGGGGTCAGAATTTCAGCAAAAATCTGACTTTTGGCAATTCACTCAGACATGATGCCAGAAGCTAGGAATTACTCCCCGGAAAGGTTTGGCAGTCGAAACAGAAGGCTTTATATCACAGGACAAGAAATCAGCCCTCAACAACTGAACCGGCGGAAAATATTTTTTTGAAAAAATCCTTAAGCCCCGGGGTCAGAATTTCAGCAAAAATCTGACTTTTGGCAATTCACTCAGAAATGATGCCAGAAGCTAGGAATTGCTCCCCGGAAAGGTTTGGCAGTCGAAACAGAAGGCTTTATATCACAGGACAAGAAATCAGCCCTCAACAACTTAACCGGCGGAAAATATTTTTTTGAAAAAATCCCTAAGCCCCGGGGTCACAATTTCAGCAAAAATCTGACTTTTGGCAATTCACTCAGAAATTATGCCAGAAGCTTGCAAATGCTCCCCTGAAAGGTTTGGCAGTCGAAACAGAAGGCTTTTTATCGCAGGACAAGAAATCAGCCCTCAACAACTTAACCGGCGGAAAATATTTTTTTGAAAACTTCCTTAAGCCCCGGGGTCAGAATTTCAGCAAAAATCTGACTTTTGGCAATTCACTCAGAAATGATGCCAGAAGCTAGGAATTGCTCCCCGGAAAGGTTTCGCAGTCGAAACGGAAGTCTTTATATCACAGGACAAGAAATCAGCCCTCAACAACTTAACCGGCGGAAAATATATTTTTGAAAAAATCCCTAAGCCCCGGGGTCACAATTTCAGCAAAAATCTGACTTTTGGCAATTCACTCAGAAATGATGCCAGAAGCTAGGAATTGCTCCCCGGAAAGGTTTGGCAGTCAAAACAGAAGGCTTTTTATCACAGGACAAGAAATCAGCCCTCAACAACTTAACGGGCAGAAAATATATTTTTTTGAAAAAACCCCTAAGCCCCGGGGTCAGAATTTCAGCAAAAATCTGACTTTTGGCAATTCACTCAGAAATGATGCCAGAAGCTCGGAATTGCTCCCCGGAAAGGTTTGGCAGTCGAAACAGAAGGCTTTATATCACAGGACAAGAAATCAGCCCTCAACAACTTAACCGGCGGAAAATATTTTTTTGAAAAAATCCTTAAGCCCCGGGGTCAGAATTTCAGCAAAAATCTGACTTTTGGCAATTCACTCAGACATGATGCCAGAAGCTAGGAATTGCTCCCCGGAAAGGTTTGGCAGTCGAAAAAGAAGGCTTTATATCACAGGACAAGAAATCAGCCCTCAACAACTTAACCGGCGGAAAATATATTTTTGAAAAAATCCCTAAGCCCCGGGGTCAGAATTTCAGTAAAAATCTGACTTTTGGCAATTCACTCAGAAATGATGCCAGAAGCTTGCAAATGCTCCCCTGAAAGGTTTGGTAGTCGAAACAGAAGGCTTTTTATCGCAGGACAAGAAATGAGCCCTCAACAACTTAACCGGCGGAAAATATATTTTTGAAAAAATCCCTAAGCCCTGGGGTCACAATTTCAGCAAAAATCTGACTTTTGGAAATTCACTCAAAAATGATGCCAGAAGCTTGCAAATGCTCCCCTGAAAGGTTTGGCAGTCGAAACAGAAGGCTTTTTATCGCAGGACAAGAAATCAGCCCTCAACAACTTAACCGGAGGAAAATATTTTTTTGAAAAAATCCTTAAGCCCCGGGGTCAGAATTTCAGCAAAAATCTGACTTTTGGCAATTCACTCAGAAATGATGCCAGAAGCTAGGAATTGCTCCCCGGAAAGGTTTGGCAGTCGAAACAGAAGGCTTTTCATCACAGGACAAGAAATCAGCCCTCAACAACTTAAACGGGGGAAAATATATTTTTGAAAAAATCCCTAAGCCCCGGGGTCAGAATTTTAGCAAAAATCTGACTTTTGGCAATTCACTCAAAAATGATGCCAGAAGCTTGCAAATGCTCCCATGAAAGGTTTGGCAGTCGAAACAGAAGGCTTTTTATCACAGGACAAGAAATCAGCCCTCAACAACTTAACCGGCGGAAAATATATTTTTGAAAAAATCCCTAAGCCCCGGGGTCACAATTTCAGCAAAAATCTGACTTTTGGCAATTCACTCAGAAATGATGCCAGAAGCTAGGAATTGCTCCCCGGAAAGGTTTGGCAGTCGAAACAGAAGGCTTTATATCACAGGACAAGAAATCAGCCCTCAACAACTTAACCGGCGGGGTCATAATTTCAGCAAAAATCTGACTTCTGGCAATTCACTCAAACATGGTGCGAACCGGTTGCAAATGCTCCCCTGAAAGCGTTGTCAATGGAAACAGAAGGCTTTATATCACAGGACAAGAAATCAGCCCTCAACAACTTAACCGGCGGAAAATATATTTTTTTGAAAAAACCCCTAAGCCCCGGGGTCAGAATTTCAGCAAAAATCTGACTTTTGGCAATTCACTCAGAAATGATGCCAGAAGCTCGGAATTGCTCCCCGGAAAGGTTTGGCAGTCGAAACAGAAGGCTTTATATCACAGGACAAGAAATCAGCCCTCAACAACTTAACCGGCGGAAAATATATTTTTGAAAAAATCCTTAAGCCCCGGGGTCAGAATTTCAGCAAAAATCTGACTTTTGGCAATTCACTCAGAAATGATGCCAGAAGCTAGGAATTGCTCCCCGGAAAGGTTTGGCAGTCGAAACAGAAGGCTTTTTATCACAGGACAAGAAATCAGCCCTCAACAACTTAAACGGGGGAAAATATATTTTTGAAAAAATCCCTAAGCCCCGGGGTCAGAATTTTAGCAAAAATCTGACTTTTGGCAATTCACTCAAAAATGATGCCAGAAGCTTGCAAATGCTCCCATGAAAGGTTTGGCAGTCGAAACAGAAGGCTTTTTATCACAGGACAAGAAATCAGCCCTCAACAACTTAACCGGCGGAAAATATATTTTTGAAAAAATCCCTAAGCCCCGGGGTCACAATTTCAGCAAAAATCTGACTTTTGGCAATTCACTCAGAAATGATGCCAGAAGCTAGGAATTGCTCCCCGGAAAGGTTTGGCAGTCGAAACAGAAGGCTTTATATCACAGGACAAGAAATCAGCCCTCAACAACTTAACCGGCGGGGTCATAATTTCAGCAAAAATCTGACTTCTGGCAATTCACTCAAACATGGTGCGAACCGGTTGCAAATGCTCCCCTGAAAGCGTTGTCAATGGAAACAGAAGGCTTTATATCACAGGACAAGAAATCAGCCCTCAACAACTTAACCGGCGGAAAATATATTTTTTTGAAAAAACCCCTAAGCCCCGGGGTCAGAATTTCAGCAAAAATCTGACTTTTGGCAATTCACTCAGAAATGATGCCAGAAGCTCGGAATTGCTCCCCGGAAAGGTTTGGCAGTCGAAACAGAAGGCTTTATATCACAGGACAAGAAATCAGCCCTCAACAACTTAACCGGCGGAAAATATATTTTTGAAAAAATCCTTAAGCCCCGGGGTCAGAATTTCAGCAAAAATCTGACTTTTGGCAATTCACTCAGACATGATGCCAGAAGCTAGGAATTGCTCCCCGGAAAGGTTTGGCAGTCGAAAAAGAAGGCTTTATATCACAGGACAAGAAATCAGCCCTCAACAACTTAACCGGCGGAAAATATATTTTTGAAAAAATCCCTAAGCCCCGGGGTCAGAATTTCAGTAAAAATCTGACTTTTGGCAATTCACTCAAAAATGATGCCAGAAGCTTGCAAATGCTCCCCTGAAAGGTTTGGCAGCCGAAACAGAAGGCTTTATATCACAGGACAAGAAATCAGCCCTCTACAACTTAACCGGCGGAAAATATATTTTTGAAAAAATCCCTAAGCCCCGGGGTCAGAATTTCAGCAAAAATCTGACTTTTGGCAATTCACTCAGAAATGATGCCAGAAGCTAGGAATTGCTCCCCGGAAAGGTTTGGCAGTCGAAACAGAAGGCTTTATATCACAGGACAAGAAATCAGCCCTCAACAACTTAACCGGCGGAAAATATATTTTTTTGAAAAAATCCCTAAGCCCCGGGGTCAGAATTTCAGCAAAAATCTGACTTTTGGCAATTCACTCAGAAATGATGCCAGAAGCTCGGAATTGCTCCCCGAAAAGGTTTGGCAGTCGAAACAGAAGGCTTTATATCACAGGACAAGAAATCAGCCCTCAACAACTTAACCGGCGGAAAATATTTTTTTGAAAAAATCCTTAAGCCCCGGGGTCAGAATTTCAGCAAAAATCTGACTTTTGGCAATTCACTCAGACATGATGCCAGAAGCTAGGAATTGCTCCCCGGAAAGGTTTGGCAGTCGAAAAAGAAGGCTTTATATCACAGGACAAGAAATCAGCCCTCAACAACTTAACCGGCGGAAAATATATTTTTGAAAAAATCCCTAAGCCCCGGGGTCAGAATTTCAGTAAAAATCTGACTTTTGGCAATTCACTCAGAAATGATGCCAGAAGCTTGCAAATGCTCCCCTGAAAGGTTTGGTAGTCGAAACAGAAGGCTTTTTATCGCAGGACAAGAAATGAGCCCTCAACAACTTAACCGGCGGAAAATACATTTTTGAAAAAATCCTTAAGCCCCGGGGTCAGAATTTCAGCAAAAATCTGACTTTTGGCAATTCACTCAGAAATGATGCCAGAAGCTAGGAATTGCTCCCCGGAAAGGTTTGGCAGTCGAAACAGAAGGCTTTATATCACAGGACAAGAAATCAGCCCTCAACCACTTCACCGGCGGAAAATATATTTTTGAAAAAATCCCTAAGCCCTGGGGTCACAATTTCAGCAAAAATCTGACTTTTGGCAATTCACTCAAAAATGATGCCAGAAGCTTGCAAATGCTCCCCTGAAAGGTTTGGCAGTCGAAACAGAAGGCTTTTTATCGCAGGACAAGAAATCAGCCCTCTACAACTTAACCGGCGGAAAATATATTTTTGAAAAAATCCCTAAGCCCCGGGGTCAGAATTTCAGCAAAAATCTGACTTTTGGCAATTCACTCAGAAATGATGCCAGAAGCTAGGAATTGCTCCCCGGAAAGGTTTGGCAGTCGAAACAGAAGGCTTTATATCACAGGACAAGAAATCAGCCCTCAACAACTTAACCGGCGGAAAATATATTTTTTTGAAAAAATCCCTAAGCCCCGGGGTCAGAATTTCAGCAAAAATCTGACTTTTGGCAATTCACTCAGAAATGATGCCAGAAGCTCGGAATTGCTCCCCGAAAAGGTTTGGCAGTCGAAACAGAAGGCTTTATATCACAGGACAAGAAATCAGCCCTCAACAACTTAACCGGCGGAAAATATTTTTTTGAAAAAATCCTTAAGCCCCGGGGTCAGAATTTCAGCAAAAATCTGACTTTTGGCAATTCACTCAGACATGATGCCAGAAGCTAGGAATTGCTCCCCGGAAAGGTTTGGCAGTCGAAAAAGAAGGCTTTATATCACAGGACAAGAAATCAGCCCTCAACAACTTAACCGGCGGAAAATATATTTTTGAAAAAATCCCTAAGCCCCGGGGTCAGAATTTCAGTAAAAATCTGACTTTTGGCAATTCACTCAGAAATGATGCCAGAAGCTTGCAAATGCTCCCCTGAAAGGTTTGGTAGTCGAAACAGAAGGCTTTTTATCGCAGGACAAGAAATGAGCCCTCAACAACTTAACCGGCGGAAAATACATTTTTGAAAAAATCCTTAAGCCCCGGGGTCAGAATTTCAGCAAAAATCTGACTTTTGGCAATTCACTCAGAAATGATGCCAGAAGCTAGGAATTGCTCCCCGGAAAGGTTTGGCAGTCGAAACAGAAGGCTTTATATCACAGGACAAGAAATCAGCCCTCAACCACTTCACCGGCGGAAAATATATTTTTGAAAAAATCCCTAAGCCCTGGGGTCACAATTTCAGCAAAAATCTGACTTTTGGCAATTCACTCAAAAATGATGCCAGAAGCTTGCAAATGCTCCCCTGAAAGGTTTGGCAGTCGAAACAGAAGGCTTTTTATCGCAGGACAAGAAATCAGCCCTCAACAACTTAACCGGAGGAAAATATTTTTTTGAAAAAATCCTTAAGCCCCGGGGTCAGAATTTCAGCAAAAATCTGACTTTTGGCAATTCACTCAGAAATGATGCCAGAAGCTAGGAATTGCTCCCCGGAAAGGTTTGGCAGTCGAAACAGAAGGCTTTTTATCACAGGACAAGAAATCAGCCCTCAACAACTTAAACGGGGGAAAATATATTTTTGAAAAAATCCCTAAGCCCCGGGGTCAGAATTTTAGCAAAAATCTGACTTTTGGCAATTCACTCAAAAATGATGCCAGAAGATTGCAAATGCTCCCATGAAAGGTTTGGCAGTCGAATCAGAAGGCTTTTTATCACAGGACAAGAAATCAGCCCTCAACAACTTAACCGGCGGAAAATATATTTTTGAAAAAATCCCTAAGCCCCGGGGTCACAATTTCAGCAAAAATCTGACTTTTGGCAATTCACTCAGAAATGATGCCAGAAGCTAGGAATTGCTCCCCGGAAAGGTTTGGCAGTCGAAACAGAAGGCTTTATATCACAGGACAAGAAATCAGCCCTCAACAACTTAACCGGCGGGGTCATAATTTCAGCAAAAATCTGACTTCTGGCAATTCACTCAAACATGGTGCGAACCGGTTGCAAATGCTCCCCTGAAAGCGTTGTCAATGGAAACAGAAGGCTTTTTATCACAGGACAAGAAATCAGCCCTCAACAACTTAACCGGCGGAAAATATTTTTTTTTTGAAAAAATCCCTAAGCCCCGGGGTCAGAATTTCAGCAAAAATCTGACTTTTGGCAATTCACTCAGAAATGATGCCAGAAGCTAGGAATTGCTCCCCGGAAAGGTTTGGCAGTCGAAACAGAAGGCTTTATATCACAGGACAAGAAATCAGCCCTCAACAACTTAACCGGCGGAAAATATTTTTTTGAAAAAATCCCTAAGCCCCGGGGTCACAATTTCAGCAAAAATCTGACTTTTGGCAATTCACTCAGAAATGATGCCAGAAGCTTGCAAGTGCTCCCCTGAAAGGTTTGGTAGTCGAAACAGAAGGCTTTTTATCGCAGGACAAGAAATCAGCCCTCAACAACTTAACTGGCGGAAAATATATTTTTGAAAAAATCCTTAAGCCCCGGGGTCAGAATTTCAGCAAAAATCTGACTTTTTGCAATTCACTCAGAAATGATGCCAGAAGCTAGGAATTGATCCCCGGAAAGGTTTGGCAGTCGAAACAGAAGGCTTTATATCACAGGACAAGAAATCAGCCCTCAACCACTTCACCGGCGGAAAATATATTTTTGAAAAAATCCCTAAGCCCCGGGGTCACAATTTCAGCAAAAATCTGACTTTTGGCAATTCACTCAAAAATGATGCCAGAAGCTTGCAAATGCTCCCCTGAAAGGTTTGGCAGTCGAAACAGAAGGCTTTTTATCGCAGGACAAGAAATCAGCCCTCAACAACTTAACCGGCGGAAAATATTTTTTTGAAAAATTCCTTAAGCCCCGGGGTCAGAATTTCAGCAAAAATCTGACTTTTGGCAATTCACTCAGAAATGATGCCAGAAGCTAGGAATTGTTCCCCGGAAAGGTTTGGCAGTCGAAACAGAAGGCTTTATATCACAGGACAAGAAATCAGCCCTCAACAACTTAACCGGCGGAAAATATATTTTTGAAAAAATCCCTAAGCCCCGGGGTCACAATTTCAGCAAAAATCTGACTTTTGGCAATTCACTCAGAAATGATGCCAGAAGCTAGGAATTGCTCCCCGGAAAGGTTTGGCAGTCGAAACAGAAGGCTTTTTATCACAGGACAAGAAATCAGCCCTCAACAACTTAACGGGCAGAAAATATATGTTTGAAAAAATCCCTAAGCCCCGGGGTCAGAATTTCAGCAAAAATCTTACTTTTAGCAATTCACTCAAAAATGATGCCAGAACCTTGCAAATGCTCCCCTGAAAGGTTTGGCAGTCGAAACAGAAGGCTTTATATCACAGGACAAGAAATCAGCCCTCAACAACTTAACCGGCGGAAAATATATTTTTTTGAAAAAATGCCTAAGCTCCGGGGTCAGAATTTCAGCAAAAATCTGACTTTTGGCAATTCACTCAGACATGATGCCAGAAGCTAGGAATTGCTCCCCGGAAAGGTTTGAGAGTCGAAAAAGAAGGCTTTATATCACAGGACAAGAAATCAGCCCTCAACAACTTAACCGGCGGAAAATATATTTTTGAAAAAATCCCTAAGCCCCGGGGTCAGAATTTTAGCAAAAATCTGACTTTTGGCAATTCACTCAAAAATGATGCCAGAAGCTTGCAAATGCTCCCATGAAAGGTTTGGCAGTCGAAACAGAAGGCTTTTTATCACAGGACAAGAAATCAGCCCTCAACAACTTAACCGGCGGAAAATATATTTTTGAAAAAATCCCTAAGCCCCGGGGTCACAATTTCAGCAAAAATCTGACTTTTGGCAATTCACTCAGAAATGATGCCAGAAGCTAGGAATTGCTCCCCGGAAAGGTTTGGCAGTCGAAACAGAAGGCTTTATATCACAGGACAAGAAATCAGCCCTCAACAACTTAACCGGCGGGGTCATAATTTCAGCAAAAATCTGACTTCTGGCAATTCACTCAAACATGGTGCGAACCGGTTGCAAATGCTCCCCTGAAAGCGTTGTCAATGGAAACAGAAGGCTTTTTATCACAGGACAAGAAATCAGTCCTCAACAACTTAACCGGCGGAAAATATTTTTTTGAAAAAATCCTTAAGCCCCGGGGTCAGAATTTCAGCAAAAATCTGACTTTTGGCAATTCACTCAGACATGATGCCAGAAGCTAGGAATTGCTCCCCGGAAAGGTTTGGCAGTCGAAAAAGAAGGCTTTATATCACAGGACAAGAAATCAGCCCTCAACAACTTAACCGGCGGAAAATATATTTTTGAAAAAATCCCTAAGCCCCGGGGTCAGAATTTCAGTAAAAATCTGACTTTTGGCAATTCACTCAGAAATGATGCCAGAAGCTTGCAAATGCTCCCCTGAAAGGTTTGGTAGTCGAAACAGAAGGCTTTTTATCGCAGGACAAGAAATGAGCCCTCAACAACTTAACCGGCGGAAAATACATTTTTGAAAAAATCCTTAAGCCCCGGGGTCAGAATTTCAGCAAAAATCTGACTTTTGGCAATTCACTCAGAAATGATGCCAGAAGCTAGGAATTGCTCCCCGGAAAGGTTTGGCAGTCGAAACAGAAGGCTTTATATCACAGGACAAGAAATCAGCCCTCAACCACTTCACCGGCGGAAAATATATTTTTGAAAAAATCCCTAAGCCCTGGGGTCACAATTTCAGCAAAAATCTGACTTTTGGCAATTCACTCAAAAATGATGCCAGAAGCTTGCAAATGCTCCCCTGAAAGGTTTGGCAGTCGAAACAGAAGGCTTTTTATCGCAGGACAAGAAATCAGCCCTCAACAACTTAACCGGAGGAAAATATTTTTTTGAAAAAATCCTTAAGCCCCGGGGTCAGAATTTCAGCAAAAATCTGACTTTTGGCAATTCACTCAGAAATGATGCCAGAAGCTAGGAATTGCTCCCCGGAAAGGTTTGGCAGTCGAAACAGAAGGCTTTTTATCACAGGACAAGAAATCAGCCCTCAACAACTTAAACGGGGGAAAATATATTTTTGAAAAAATCCCTAAGCCCCGGGGTCAGAATTTTAGCAAAAATCTGACTTTTGGCAATTCACTCAAAAATGATGCCAGAAGCTTGCAAATGCTCCCATGAAAGGTTTGGCAGTCGAATCAGAAGGCTTTTTATCACAGGACAAGAAATCAGCCCTCAACAACTTAACCGGCGGAAAATATATTTTTGAAAAAATCCCTAAGCCCCGGGGTCACAATTTCAGCAAAAATCTGACTTTTGGCAATTCACTCAGAAATGATGCCAGAAGCTAGGAATTGCTCCCCGGAAAGGTTTGGCAGTCGAAACAGAAGGCTTTATATCACAGGACAAGAAATCAGCCCTCAACAACTTAACCGGCGGGGTCATAATTTCAGCAAAAATCTGACTTCTGGCAATTCACTCAAACATGTTGCGAACCGGTTGCAAATGCTCCCCTGAAAGCGTTGTCAATGGAAACAGAAGGCTTTTTATCACAGGACAAGAAATCAGCCCTCAACAACTTAACCGGCGGAAAATATTTTTTTTTGAAAAAATCCCTAAGCCCCGGGGTCAGAATTTCAGCAAAAATCTGACTTTTGGCAATTCACTCAGAAATGATGCCAGAAGCTAGGAATTGCTCCCCGGAAAGGTTTGGCAGTCGAAACAGAAGGCTTTATATCACAGGACAAGAAATCAGCCCTCAACAACTTAACCGGCGGAAAATATTTTTTTGAAAAAATCCCTAAGCCCCGGGGTCACAATTTCAGCAAAAATCTGACTTTTGGCAATTCACTCAGAAATGATGCCAGAAGCTTGCAAGTGCTCCCCTGAAAGGTTTGGTAGTCGAAACAGAAGGCTTTTTATCGCAGGACAAGAAATCAGCCCTCAACAACTTAACTGGCGTAAAATATATTTTTGAAAAAATCCTTAAGCCCCGGGGTCAGAATTTCAGCAAAAATCTGACTTTTTGCAATTCACTCAGAAATGATGCCAGAAGCTAGGAATTGATCCCCGGAAAGGTTTGGCAGTCGAAACAGAAGGCTTTATATCACAGGACAAGAAATCAGCCCTCAACCACTTCACCGGCGGAAAATATATTTTTGAAAAAATCCCTAAGCCCCGGGGTCACAATTTCAGCAAAAATCTGACTTTTGGCAATTCACTCAAAAATGATGCCAGAAGCTTGCAAATGCTCCCCTGAAAGGTTTGGCAGTCGAAACAGAAGGCTTTTTATCGCAGGACAAGAAATCAGCCCTCAACAACTTAACCGGCGGAAAATATTTTTTTGAAAAATTCCTTAAGCCCCGGGGTCAGAATTTCAGCAAAAATCTGACTTTTGGCAATTCACTCAGAAATGATGCCAGAAGCTAGGAATTGTTCCCCGGAAAGGTTTGGCAGTCGAAACAGAAGGCTTTATATCACAGGACAAGAAATCAGCCCTCAACAACTTAACCGGCGGAAAATATATTTTTGAAAAAATCCCTAAGCCCCGGGGTCACAATTTCAGCAAAAATCTGACTTTTGGCAATTCACTCAGAAATGATGCCAGAAGCTAGGAATTGCTCCCCGGAAAGGTTTGGCAGTCGAAACAGAAGGCTTTTTATCACAGGACAAGAAATCAGCCCTCAACAACTTAACGGGCAGAAAATATATTTTTGAAAAAATCCCTAAGCCCCGGGGTCAGAATTTCAGCAAAAATCTGACTTTTGGCAATTCACTCAAAAATGATGCCAGAACCTTGCAAATGCTCCCCTGAAAGGTTTGGCAGTCGAAACAGAAGGCTTTATATCACAGGACAAGAAATCAGCCCTCAACAACTTAACCGGCGGAAAATATATTTTTTTGAAAAAATCCCTAAGCTCCGGGGTCAGAATTTCAGCAAAAATCTGACTTTTGGCAATTCACTCAGAAATGATGCCAGAAGCTCGGAATTGCTCCCCGGAAAGGTTTGGCAGTCGAAACAGAAGGCTTTTTATCACAGGACAAGAAATCAGCCCTCAACAACTTAACCGGCGGAAAATATTTTTTTGAAAATATCCCTAAGCCCGGGGGACAGAATTTCAGCAAAAATCTGACTTTTGGCAATTCACTCAAAAATGATGCCAGAAGCTTGCAAGTGCTCCCCTGAAAGGTTTGGTAGTCGAAACAGAAGGCTTTTTATCACAGGACAAGAAATCAGCCCTCAACAACTTAACCGGCGGAAAATATTTTTTTGAAAAAATCCTTAAGCCCCGGGGTCAGAATTTCAGCAAAAATCTGACTTTTGGCAATTCACTCAGACATGATGCCAGAAGCTAGGAATTGCTCCCCGGAAAGGTTTGAGAGTCGAAAAAGAAGGCTTTATATCACAGGACAAGAAATCAGCCCTCAACAACTTAACCGGCGGAAAATATATTTTTGAAAAAATCCCTAAGCCCCGGGGTCAGAATTTTAGCAAAAATCTGACTTTTGGCAATTCACTCAAAAATGATGCCAGAAGCTTGCAAATGCTCCCATGAAAGGTTTGGCAGTCGAAACAGAAGGCTTTTTATCACAGGACAAGAAATCAGCCCTCAACAACTTAACCGGCGGAAAATATATTTTTGAAAAAATCCCTAAGCCCCGGGGTCACAATTTCAGCAAAAATCTGACTTTTGGCAATTCACTCAGAAATGATGCCAGAAGCTAGGAATTGCTCCCCGGAAAGGTTTGGCAGTCGAAACAGAAGGCTTTATATCACAGGACAAGAAATCAGCCCTCAACAACTTAACCGGCGGGGTAATAATTTCAGCAAAAATCTGACTTCTGGCAATTCACTCAAACATGGTGCGAACCGGTTGCAAATGCTCCCCTGAAAGCGTTGTCAATGGAAACAGAAGGCTTTTTATCACAGGACAAGAAATCAGCCCTCAACAACTTAACCGGCGGAAAATATTTTTTTTTAAAAAAATCCCTAAGCCCCGGGGTCAGAATTTCAGCAAAAATCTGACTTTTGGCAATTCACTCAGAAATGATGCCAGAAGCTAGGAATTGCTCCCCGGAAAGGTTTGGCAGTCGAAATAGAAGGCTTTATATCACAGGACAAGAAATCAGCCCTCAACAACTTAACCGGCGGAAAATATTTTTTTGAAAAAATCCCTAAGCCCCGGGGTCACAATTTCAGCAAAAATCTGACTTTTGGCAATTCACTCAGAAATGATGCCAGAAGCTTGCAAGTGCTCCCCTGAAAGGTTTGGTAGTCGAAACAGAAGGCTTTTTATCGCAGGACAAGAAATCAGCCCTCAACAACTTAACTGGCGGAAAATATATTTTTGAAAAAATCCTTAAGCCCCGGGGTCAGAATTTCAGCAAAAATCTGACTTTTTGCAATTCACTCAGAAATGATGCCAGAAGCTAGGAATTGCTCCCCGGAAAGGTTTGGCAGTCGAAACAGAAGGCTTTATATCACAGGACAAGAAATCAGCCCTCAACCACTTCACCGGCTGTGGTGGGATGATGAGCTGCTTGTGCGTAAAATGCAAGTCCCTCAGAGTTTGATCAGGTTTTCAAACCTCTGCCTGTGACGGAGCCCCTCCGGCATGGCTGCGTCAATCGCTAGTAGAATCCGAAAGTGGTTGCTTTCGGAAACGTTTCCAACATAAAAGCTCTTTCACGGAAACACGTCTTCTGGACTCTCTGCGTGACAGTTTCCGGCGAGGCGTGGGTGTCCCTATAGGAGGTCCTGAGACCTCTCCACTGTTTTCGCTGGAAACGTCTCTGAGCCACCCCTCCGACTCACTTTCCCTGGAAGTTCCTGCTCGCCCCCTACTGGTTCCCTCTTCAGCTGCTCCGTCTCTTTCAACCTGAGGGAGCCTTTGCACCTCCTGTCCTTCCGATGGCAGTTCCCTGACATCCACCTCCCCTCCAGGGCCCCCTTCACCCCCTCCCGTCTCCTCCCCTCCGGGCTGGGAGGAAGTAAAACCCCTGAAAGAACCTTCCTCATCGTCCGAAGTTTCGAACACTTCCCTCCACCTACTACTGTCCCTCGTCTCTCGATACTCCTCGTCTTCGGAGTCTATTCCCTCTTCCAACTCCGACTCCGTGAATCCTTCCATTTCCTGTTCCTCGTCGGTGGTGCCGAAGTACTCCCTCCTAAACCTTTCTACCGGCTGTGGTTTCCTAGGGAATCTTTGGTGGAACGTTTCTGTTAAAACCTCGTCATTGACCTCCCCTGCAGTCACCCAGGTGTTTTCTGACTCCGGTTCCCCTTCCCACGCCACCAAATACTCTACCTGATTTCCCTTCCACCTGGAATCGAGGATTTCCGCTACATGGTTGCTGCGTTCCCTCTCTTCCAAGGCTGGTCCCCTGACGTGCTCCCCTTCACGTCCCCCCCTGTATGGTGACAGTAACGACCTGTGGAACACTGGGTGCAATTTCATGTGGTTGGGTAACCGGAGTTTGAAAGCCACCGGGTTGACCTGCTGAATGACCTCAAAGGGTCCCAATCTTCTGGGCCTCAATTTCTTACAACCCCCTTTGAACGGCAACCCTTGGGTTGACAGCCACACTTGATCCCCCACCCTTATGGTTTCACCTTCCCTTCTGTTCTTGTCTGCCTGCTTCTTATATTGTGCCTTGGCCCTTTCTAAGTTGAGCTGGAGCTGATGATGGATCGCTTCCATCTCTTCTACAAAATGTTCAGCCGCTGGAACGCTCCATCTCTCCCCTCCCTCCCCTGGAAATGCCCTGGGGTGACACCCGTAATTAGCCAAAAAGGGGCTCATCCCTGTGGACACATTCTCCGCATTATTGTAGGCAAATTCTGCCAGCGCCAACTTTTCGACCCAATCGTTCTCTCTGTCATTGACATAACACCTCAGATATTGTTGAAGAATGCCATTTGCTCTTTCCGCCTGCCCGTTGGTTTCAGGGTGCCGGGCCGTTGAAAAATTGACTTCCACGTGCAGCAAGCTCATGAGCTTCCTCCAGAACCTGGAAGTAAATTGTTTGCCGCGGTCCGAGATCACCCTCAAGGGAGCCCCGTGCAACCTAAAGATGTGTTCTACAAACAACTTCGCTGTTTCTTCCGCTGTGACTGCATGTGAGCATGCTACAAAGTGGCACATCTTTGTTAACAGGTCTACTACTACCATGATGGCTGTTTTCCCCTTGGACTTCGGCAGATCCGTCATAAAATCTATTGATACCGCTTCCCAAGGCCGTTCTGGTGTGGGTAATGGTTCTAATAACCCTGCCGGCGCCCGTCTTTCCCCTTTGGCTCGCTGACATTGGTCACACCCTCTTACATACTCCCTTACATCTTCCCTCACCTTGGGCCACCAGAATTCCCTGGTAACCAACCACATGGTCTTGTGTTGCCCAAAATGTCCCGCCGTGGGGCTATCGTGCAACTGCTTGAGTACTCTCCCCCTCAATTCACCTTCGGGTATATACAGTGCCCCTTTGTAATACAATGCCCCATTTCTTTCCTCAAAACCTTCGGGGCTCTCGCCCTCCCCCCTGAGTCCTCTGAGCTTATCCTGGGCATATTCATCATTTTCCGTTTCCTCTACCAGTTCTCGTTGCCCCACCAGCGCCGCCCCACACACCCAGCGGTCCTCAGGGATGACATGTCTCTCTTCAATCGCCCCCTCCCCCTCCCAATACTCTGGTTTGCGTGAGAGAGCGTCCGCCCTGACGTTTTCTGGACCTGGCACATAACAAATTTCAAAGTTGAATTTAGAGAATTCCTGTGCCCATCTCACTTGTCGTTGGTTGAGCACTCGAGCTGTTCTCCAATACTCTAAATTCTTGTGGTCGGTGCACACTTGCACCTTTTGTTGTGCCCCAATTAATAAATGTCTCCACCTCCGGAACGCTTCGTGAATGGCAAGTAGTTCCCTGTCATACACCGTGTAGTTCCTCTCGGATTTATTCAGCTTCCGCGAGAAGAAGGCACACGGTCTCCACTCTGACATACTCCTCCCCGGTTGAAGAAGTACCGCCCCTACCGCCCGGTCGGACGCATCGGTTTCCACTCTCATGGGTTTTCGTAAATCCACATGCAGAAGTTGTTCTTCCGAGGCGAAAGCCCTTTTCAGTTCTTCAAATGCTCGCTCCGCCTCCGCCGTCCAAACAAATTTCTTCTTGCTGCTGAGGCAGTCGGTGATGGGCGCCGTCAAGTGGGCAAAGTTCTTGATGAACTTCCGATAAAAGTTCCCAAACCCCAAGAATCTTTGCACATCCTTCTTGGTCTTCGGTGTCTTCCATTCCAGTACCGCTTGGACCTTGCCTGGATCCATGGCCAATCCCTTGTCTGACAAGCGGTACCCCAGGAATTCCACCTCCTTGGTATGAAACTGGCACTTCTCCAGTTTCACCCACAGCTGGTTGGCTTGCAGCCTGCCCAACACTTCTCGAACGTCCCTCACATGCTGCTCCTCATCCTCCGAATACACCAACACGTCGTCTAAAAAGGCCACACAGTTCTTGTAGAGCAAAGGCCCCAGAACGTGGTTAATAAACGCTTGAAAGCACGCGGAGCCTCCTTGTAGACCGAAGGGCATAACGAGGTATTCAAAGGCTCCCAAAGGGGTGAACATGGTGGTCTTCCATTCATCTCCCCTCCTTATGCGTATCAGATTGTACGCCCCCCGCAGGTCCAGCTTTGTAAAAATCTTTCCCTTCCTTACCCTGGTCAAAATGTCATCAATTCGGGGCATAGGGAAAGCCAGGGGTTCCGACACTGCATTCAAGGCCCTGAAGTCACACACAAGTCTCGGCTTATCTGTGTTTTTTTTGTCCACAAAAAACACTGGGCTGCCCCCCACCGCTCGGGACTCTCTGATGAAACCTCGCTTCAGGTTTTTGTCAATGAACTCCCTCAGCTCCTGCATCTCCCTGTCGGACATGGCGTACAGCTTGCCCACTGGGAGTTGGGCCCCAGGGAGTAGGTTGATTTGACAGTCAAAGGGTCTATGCGGCGGCAGTTTGTCTGCTTCCCTTTCGCTGAATACGTTGCTCAGATCTGCGTATTGCGGGGGCACCTTCCCTCTGCCCATTACTTCCATCCCGGCTAGGGTGACTTTGTCTCCGCCCTGAACCTTCCCCTGCTTGCAGTGTTCTAGGCAATGCGCTGACCCAAAGGAGACCACCCTCTGATGCCAGCCCACTAGCGGATCGTGTAGCGCCAGCCAGCTCATCCCCAAGATGATGGGAGCTCCTCCCAAGGTGGCCACATTAAACGCTATCCGTTCGGTGTGCCTTGCCACCCTCATTATCATCGGGACAGTCTGTTGGCTAACTTCTCCTCCCAACAGCTCTCTGCCATCAATCGTGGTCACCTGCAAGGGATTACTTAAAGGGATGGTCTGTATCTGGTGCTCAGCTGCAAACTCCTTACTCATAAAATTACAGGAGCTGCCTGAATCCAAAAGCGCCTTGACCTGTAGGGGGTGTCCATTTGGCAGCTCTAGTGACACTTCTATCACTAAAGCAGGTCTGGGTGGTTCTGGCGTGGGCACTTTCACTGCTCTTTGGCCTGGCTGCTGTGCCCCGACGGTGGCAGCCAGGCGTTGGCTTTTACTTGCTCCTTGTTTTCCTCCTCCCTTTCCCCCACAGCTCCTGCCATCCCTTGCCATTCCTTTCTTTGTGGGCAGACTCTGGCAAAGTGCCCTGGCTGTTGGCAGAGATAACATTTCTTGGCGCTCTTTCCCTCCTTCTTCCGCCCTTCACTGGGATTTGAAACTGCGCGCGCCCGCGCTGTTCCAACTTCCATCGGCTCTGCCGGCGGGAAAGGTGGCTCTGGAATGTCCGGAATGCGCAGTTCCCTCCAACGTTCTCCTTTCCCTTCCCGCCTTTCCAAAGCTCTCGCTTCCTGGCGCGCTCCTATGGCCAGCGCGGATTTGGTCAGCTGGTCCATAGACTCCGCCCTTGGCCCCCGGGAAAGTTCATCTTTAACGGCCGAAGAAAGCCCCTCTTCAAAAAGCATTTGGATGGGTTCCGCCGATAGGTCCCACCCCAATTTATGAATCAGCATAGTAAACTCAGTCCAGTACTCACGAACAGATCGGCTCCCCTGTTTGCAAGCCATTAACTGCCTTCGTACCACCCCCTGCTCAATGTCACTGGAAAACATCAGGTCCATGGCACGAAAAAACTTCCTCGTGTCCTTTAGTATCTCATTATTCACTGCCATCAGGGGTCGAACCCAATCCTTCGCCCCCCCTTCGAGATGGCCAATTACAAAAGCCACTCGCGATTCCTCGTCGGGGAAGTCATCATACTGCAGGTTGAGAGCGTATTGCATCTCAGTTCTAAAGGCATGATAGTTTCTGGGATCTCCCCCGAATTTCTGCACCAATCCTGGCACCTTTCTGGCTATCGAGGTGGTTTTCTCCTTTCCCTTTTCTGCATCCTGAGCCCTCCTCTCCTCAAGCCTCGCCGTTTGCATGGCCAGCTGGATCTCCAACGCCCTGTACCTTTCTTCCAGGCTTGGACCTCCTCCAGCTGCTCCTGCTCCTCCGGTTCCGGCTGGGTCGCTCATGATGCCGCTGCTTGCACAAGCTGGCTTTCAGTGACTTTCGGATTGCTGTGGTGGGATGATGAGCTGCTTGTGCGTAAAATGCAAGTCCCTCAGAGTTTGATCAGGTTTTCAAACCTCTGCCTGTGACGGAGCCCCTCCGGCATGGCTGCGTCAATCGCTAGTAGAATCCGAAAGTGGTTGCTTTCGGAAACGTTTCCAACATAAAAGCTCTTTCACGGAAACACGTCTTCTGGACTCTCTGCGTGACAGTTTCCGGCGAGGCGTGGGTGTCCCTATAGGAGGTCCTGAGACCTCTCCACTGTTTTCGCTGGAAACGTCTCTGAGCCACCCCTCCGACTCACTTTCCCTGGAAGTTCCTGCTCGCCCCCTACTGGTTCCCTCTTCAGCTGCTCCGTCTCTTTCAACCTGAGGGAGCCTTTGCACCTCCTGTCCTTCCGATGGCAGTTCCCTGACACCGGCGGAAAATATATTTTTGAAAAAATCCCTAAGCCCCGGGGTCACAATTTCAGCAAAAATCTGACTTTTGGCAATTCACTCAAAAATGATGCCAGAAGCTTGCAAATGCTCCCATGAAAGGTTTGGCAGTCGAAACAGAAGGCTTTTTATCGCAGGACAAGAAATCAGCCCTCAACAACTTAACCGGCGGAAAATATTTTTTTGAAAAATTCCTTAAGCCCCGGGGTCAGAATTTCAGCAAAAATCTGACTTTTGGCAATTCACTCAGAAATGATGCCAGAAGCTAGGAATTGTTCCCCGGAAAGGTTTGGCAGTCGAAACAGAAGGCTTTATATCACAGGACAAGAAATCAGCCCTCAACAACTTAACCGGCGGAAAATATATTTTTGAAAAAATCCCTAAGCCCCGGGGTCAGAATTTTAGCAAAAATCTGACTTTTGGCAATTCACTCAAAAATGATGCCAGAAGCTTGCAAATGCTCCCATGAAAGGTTTGGCAGTCGAAACAGAAGGCTTTTTATCACAGGACAAGAAATCAGCCCTCAACAACTTAACCGGCGGAAAATATATTTTTGAAAAAATCCCTAAGCCCCGGGGTCACAATTTCAGCAAAAATCTGACTTTTGGCAATTCACTCAGAAATGATGCCAGAAGCTAGGAATTGCTCCCCGGAAAGGTTTGGCAGTCGAAACAGAAGGCTTTATATCACAGGACAAGAAATCAGCCCTCAACAACTTAACCGGCGGGGTCATAATTTCAGCAAAAATCTGACTTCTGGCAATTCACTCAAACATGGTGCGAACCGGTTGCAAATGCTCCCCTGAAAGCGTTGTCAATGGAAACAGAAGGCTTTTTATCACAGGACAAGAAATCAGCCCTCAACAACTTAACCGGCGGAAAATATTTTTTTGAAAAAATCCCTAAGCCCCGGGGTCACAATTTCAGCAAAAATCTGACTTTTGGCAATTCACTCAGAAATGATGCCAGAAGCTTGCAAGTGCTCCCCTGAAAGGTTTGGTAGTCGAAACAGAAGGCTTTTTATCGCAGGACAAGAAATCAGCCCTCAACAACTTAACTGGCGGAAAATATATTTTTGAAAAAATCCTTAAGCCCCGGGGTCAGAATTTCAGCAAAAATCTGACTTTTTGCAATTCACTCAGAAATGATGCCAGAAGCTAGGAATTGCTCCCCGGAAAGGTTTGGCAGTCGAAACAGAAGGCTTTATATCACAGGACAAGAAATCAGCCCTCAACCACTTCACCGGCGGAAAATATATTTTTGAAAAAATCCCTAAGCCCCGGGGTCACAATTTCAGCAAAAATCTGACTTTTGGCAATTCACTCAAAAATGATGCCAGAAGCTTGCAAATGCTCCCCTGAAAGGTTTGGCAGTCGAAACAGAAGGCTTTTTATCGCAGGACAAGAAATCAGCCCTCAACAACTTAACCGGCGGAAAATATTTTTTTGAAAAATTCCTTAAGCCCCGGGGTCAGAATTTCAGCAAAAATCTGACTTTTGGCAATTCACTCAGAAATGATGCCAGAAGCTAGGAATTGTTCCCCGGAAAGGTTTGGCAGTCGAAACAGAAGGCTTTATATCACAGGACAAGAAATCAGCCCTCAACAACTTAACCGGCGGAAAATATATTTTTGAAAAAATCCCTAAGCCCCGGGGTCACAATTTCAGCAAAAATCTGACTTTTGGCAATTCACTCAGAAATGATGCCAAAAGCTAGGAATTGCTCCCCGGAAAGGTTTGGCAGTCGAAACAGAAGGCTTTTTATCACAGGACAAGAAATCAGCCCTCAACAACTTAACGGGCAGAAAATATATTTTTGAAAAAATCCCTAAGCCCCGGGGTCAGAATTTCAGCAAAAATCTGACTTTTGGCAATTCACTCAAAAATGATGCCAGAACCTTGCAAATGCTCCCCTGAAAGGTTTGGCAGTCGAAACAGAAGGCTTTATATCACAGGACAAGAAATCAGCCCTCAACAACTTAACCGGCGGAAAATATATTTTTTTGAAAAAATCCCTAAGCTCCGGGGTCAGAATTTCAGTAAAAATCTGACTTTTGGCAATTCACTCAGAAATGATGCCAGAAGCTAGGAATTGCTCCCCGGAAAGGTTTGAGAGTCGAAAAAGAAGGCTTTATATCACAGGACAAGAAATCAGCCCTCAACAACTTAACCGGCGGAAAATATATTTTTGAAAAAATCTCTAAGCCCCGGGGTCAGAATTTCAGCAAAAATCTGACTTTTGGCAATTCACTCAGAAATGATGCCAGAAGCTTGCAAGTGCTCCCCTGAAAGGTTTGGTAGTCGAAACAGAAGGCTTTTTATCGCAGGACAAGAAATCAGCCCTCAACAACTTAACTGGCGGAAAATATATTTTTGAAAAAATCCTTAAGCCCCGGGGTCAGAATTTCAGCAAAAATCTGACTTTTTGCAATTCACTCAGAAATGATGCCAGAAGCTAGGAATTGCTCCCCGGAAAGGTTTGGCAGTCGAAACAGAAGGCTTTATATCACAGGACAAGAAATCAGCCCTCAACAACTTAACCGGCGGGGTCATAATTTCAGGAAAAATCTGACTTCTGGCAATTCACTCAAACATGGTGCGAACCGGTTGCAAATGCTCCCCTGAAAGCGTTGTCAATGGAAACAGAAGGCTTTTTATCACAGGACAAGAAATCAGCCCTCAACAAGTTAACCGGCGGAAAATATATTTTTTTGAAAAAATCCCTAAGCTCCGGGGTCAGAATTTCAGCAAAAATCTGACTTTTGGCAATTCACTCAGAAATGATGCCAGAAGCTCGGAATTGCTCCCCGGAAAGGTTTGGCAGTCGAAACAGAAGGCTTTATATCACAGGACAAGAAATCAGCCCTCAACAACTTAACCGGCGGAAAATATTTTTTTGAAAAAATCCTTAAGCCCCGGGGTCAGAATTTCAGCAAAAATCTGACTTTTGGCAATTCACTCAGACATGATGCCAGAAGCTAGGAATTGCTTCCCGGAAAGGTTCGAGAGTCGAAAAAGAAGGCTTTATATCACAGGACAAGAAATCAGCCCTCAACAACTTAACCGGCGGAAAATATATTTTTGAAAAAATCTCTAAGCCCCGGGGTCAGAATTTCAGCAAAAATCTGACTTTTGGCAATTCACTCAGAAATGATGCCAGAAGCTTGCAAGTGCTCCCCTGAAAGGTTTGGTAGTCGAAACAGAAGGCTTTTTATCGCAGGACAAGAAATCAGCCCTCAACAACTTAACTGGCGGAAAATATATTTTTGAAAAAATCCTTAAGCCCCGGGCTCAGAATTTCAGCAAAAATCTGACTTTTTGCAATTCACTCAGAAATGATGCCAGAAGCTAGGAATTGCTCCCCGGAAAGGTTTGGCAGTCGAAACAGAAGGCTTTTTATCGCAGGACAAGAAATCAGCCCTCAACAACTTAACTGGCGGAAAATATATTTTTGAAAAAATCCTTAAGCCCCGGGGTCAGAATTTCAGCAAAAATCTGACTTTTTGCAATTCACTCAGAAATGATGCCAGAAGCTAGGAATTGCTCCCCGGAAAGGTTTGGCAGTCGAAACAGAAGGCTTTATATCACAGGACAAGAAATCAGCCCTCAACCACTTCACCGGCGGAAAATATATTTTTGAAAAAATCCCTAAGCCCCGGGGTCACAATTTCAGCAAAAATCTGACTTTTGGCAATTCACTCAAAAATGATGCCAGAAGCTTGCAAATGCTCCCCTGAAAGGTTTGGCAGTCGAAACAGAAGGCTTTTTATCGCAGGACAAGAAATCAGCCCTCAACAACTTAACCGGCGGAAAATATTTTTTTGAAAAATTCCTTAAGCCCCGGGGTCAGAATTTCAGCAAAAATCTGACTTTTGGCAATTCACTCAGAAATGATGCCAGAAGCTAGGAATTGTTCCCCGGAAAGGTTTGGCAGTCGAAACAGAAGGCTTTATATCACAGGACAAGAAATCAGCCCTCAACAACTTAACTGGCGGAAAATATATTTTTGAAAAAATCCTTAAGCCCCGGGGTCAGAATTTCAGCAAAAATCTGACTTTTTGCAATTCACTCAGAAATGATGCCAGAAGCTAGGAATTGCTCCCCGGAAAGGTTTGGCAGTCGAAACAGAAGGCTTTATATCACAGGACAAGAAATCAGCCCTCAACAACTTAACCGGCGGGGTCATAATTTCAGGAAAAATCTGACTTCTGGCAATTCACTCAAACATGGTGCGAACCGGTTGCAAATGCTCCCCTGAAAGCGTTGTCAATGGAAACAGAAGGCTTTTTATCACAGGACAAGAAATCAGCCCTCAACAAGTTAACCGGCGGAAAATATATTTTTTTGAAAAAATCCCTAAGCTCCGGGGTCAGAATTTCAGCAAAAATCTGACTTTTGGCAATTCACTCAGAAATGATGCCAGAAGCTCGGAATTGCTCCCCGGAAAGGTTTGGCAGTCGAAACAGAAGGCTTTATATCACAGGACAAGAAATCAGCCCTCAACAACTTAACCGGCGGAAAATATTTTTTTGAAAAAATCCTTAAGCCCCGGGGTCAGAATTTCAGCAAAAATCTGACTTTTGGCAATTCACTCAGACATGATGCCAGAAGCTAGGAATTGCTTCCCGGAAAGGTTCGAGAGTCGAAAAAGAAGGCTTTATATCACAGGACAAGAAATCAGCCCTCAACAACTTAACCGGCGGAAAATATATTTTTGAAAAAATCTCTAAGCCCCGGGGTCAGAATTTCAGCAAAAATCTGACTTTTGGCAATTCACTCAGAAATGATGCCAGAAGCTTGCAAGTGCTCCCCTGAAAGGTTTGGTAGTCGAAACAGAAGGCTTTTTATCGCAGGACAAGAAATCAGCCCTCAACAACTTAACTGGCGGAAAATATATTTTTGAAAAAATCCTTAAGCCCCGGGCTCAGAATTTCAGCAAAAATCTGACTTTTTGCAATTCACTCAGAAATGATGCCAGAAGCTAGGAATTGCTCCCCGGAAAGGTTTGGCAGTCGAAACAGAAGGCTTTTTATCGCAGGACAAGAAATCAGCCCTCAACAACTTAACTGGCGGAAAATATATTTTTGAAAAAATCCTTAAGCCCCGGGGTCAGAATTTCAGCAAAAATCTGACTTTTTGCAATTCACTCAGAAATGATGCCAGAAGCTAGGAATTGCTCCCCGGAAAGGTTTGGCAGTCGAAACAGAAGGCTTTATATCACAGGACAAGAAATCAGCCCTCAACCACTTCACCGGCGGAAAATATATTTTTGAAAAAATCCCTAAGCCCCGGGGTCACAATTTCAGCAAAAATCTGACTTTTGGCAATTCACTCAAAAATGATGCCAGAAGCTTGCAAATGCTCCCCTGAAAGGTTTGGCAGTCGAAACAGAAGGCTTTTTATCGCAGGACAAGAAATCAGCCCTCAACAACTTAACCGGCGGAAAATATTTTTTTGAAAAATTCCTTAAGCCCCGGGGTCAGAATTTCAGCAAAAATCTGACTTTTGGCAATTCACTCAGAAATGATGCCAGAAGCTAGGAATTGTTCCCCGGAAAGGTTTGGCAGTCGAAACAGAAGGCTTTATATCACAGGACAAGAAATCAGCCCTCAACAACTTAACCGGCGGAAAATATATTTTTGAAAAAATCCCTAAGCCCCGGGGTCACAATTTCAGCAAAAATCTGACTTTTGGCAATTCACTCAGAAATGATGCCAGAAGCTAGGAATGGCTCCCCGGAAAGGTTTGGCAGTCGAAACAGAAGGCTTTTTATCACAGGACAAGAAATCAGCCCTCAACAACTTAACGGGCAGAAAATATATTTTTGAAAAAATCCCTAAGCCCCGGGGTCAGAATTTCAGCAAAAATCTGACTTTTGGCAATTCACTCAAAAATGATGCCAGAACCTTGCAAATGCTCCCCTGAAAGGTTTGGCAGTCGAAACAGAAGGCTTTATATCACAGGACAAGAAATCAGCCCTCAACAACTTAACCGGCGGAAAATATATTTTTTTGAAAAAATCCCTAAGCTCCGGGGTCAGAATTTCAGCAAAAATCTGACTTTTGGCAATTCACTCAGAAATGATGCCAGAAGCTCGGAATTGCTCCCCGGAAAGGTTTGGCAGTCGAAACAGAAGGCTTTTTATCACAGGACAAGAAATCAGCCCTCAACAACTTAACCGGCGGAAAATATTTTTTTGAAAATATCCCTAAGCCCGGGGGTCAGAATTTCAGCAAAAATCTGACTTTTGGCAATTCACTCAAAAATGATGCCAGAAGCTTGCAAGTGCTCCCCTGAAAGGTTTGGTAGTCGAAACAGAAGGCTTTTTATCACAGGACAAGAAATCAGCCCTCAACAACTTAACCGGCGGAAAATATTTTTTTGAAAAAATCCTTCAGCCCCGGGGTCAGAATTTCAGCAAAAATCTGACTTTTGGCAATTCACTCAGACATGATGTCAGAAGCTAGGAATTGCTCCCCGGAAAGGTTTGAGAGTCGAAAAAGAAGGCTTTATATCACAGGACAAGAAATCAGCCCTCAACAACTTAACCGGCGGAAAATATATTTTTGAAAAAATCTCTAAGCCCCGGGGTCAGAATTTCAGCAAAAATCTGACTTTTGGCAATTCACTCAGAAATGATGCCAGAAGCTTGCAAGTGCTCCCCTGAAAGGTTTGGTAGTCGAAACAGAAGGCTTTTTATCGCAGGACAAGAAATCAGCCCTCAACAACTTAACTGGCGGAAAATATATTTTTGAAAAAATCCTTAAGCCCCGGGGTCAGAATTTCAGCAAAAATCTGACTTTTTGCAATTCACTCAGAAATGATGCCAGAAGCTAGGAATTGCTCCCCGGAAAGGTTTGGCAGTCGAAACAGAAGGCTTTATATCACAGGACAAGAAATCAGCCCTCAACCACTTCACCGGCGGAAAATATATTTTTGAAAAAATCCCTAAGCCCCGGGGTCACAATTTCAGCAAAAATCTGACTTTTGGCAATTCACTCAAAAATGATGCCAGAAGCTTGCAAATGCTCCCCTGAAAGGTTTGGCAGTCGAAACAGAAGGCTTTTTATCGCAGGACAAGAAATCAGCCCTCAACAACTTAACCGGCGGAAAATATTTTTTTGAAAAATTCCTTAAGCCCCGGGGTCAGAATTTCAGCAAAAATCTGACTTTTGGCAATTCACTCAGAAATGATGCCAGAAGCTAGAAATTGTTCCCCGGAAAGGTTTGGCAGTCGAAACAGAAGGCTTTATATCACAGGACAAGAAATCAGCCCTCAACAACTTAACCGGCGGAAAATATATTTTTGAAAAAATCCCTAAGCCCCGGGGTCACAATTTCAGCAAAAATCTGACTTTTGGCAATTCACTCAGAAATGATGCCAGAAGCTAGGAATTGCTCCCCGGAAAGGTTTGGCAGTCGAAACAGAAGGCTTTTTATCACAGGACAAGAAATCAGCCCTCAACAACTTAACGGGCAGAAAATATATTTTTGAAAAAATCCCTAAGCCCCGGGGTCAGAATTTCAGCAAAAATCTGACTTTTGGCAATTCACTCAAAAATGATGCCAGAACCTTGCAAATGCTCCCCTGAAAGGTTTGGCAGTCGAAACAGAATGCTTTTTATCGCAGGACAAGAAATCAGCCCTCAACAACTTAACTGGCGGAAAATATATTTTTGAAAAAATCCTTAAGCCCCGGGGTCAGAATTTCAGCAAAAATCTGACTTTTTGCAATTCACTCAGAAATGATGCCAGAAGCTAGGAATTGCTCCCCGGAAAGGTTTGGCAGTCGAAACAGAAGGCTTTATATCACAGGACAAGAAATCAGCCCTCAACCACTTCACCGGCGGAAAATATATTTTTGAAAAAATCCCTAAGCCCCGGGGTCACAATTTCAGCAAAAATCTGACTTTTGGCAATTCACTCAAAAATGATGCCAGAAGCTTGCAAATGCTCCCCTGAAAGGTTTGGCAGTCGAAACAGAAGGCTTTTTATCACAGGACAAGAAATCAGCCCTCAACAACTTAACCGGCGGAAAATATTTTTTTGAAAAAATCCTTAAGCCCCGGGGTCAGAATTTCAGCAAAAATCTGACTTTTGGCAATTCACTCAGAAATGATGCCAGAAGCTTGCAAATGCTCCCCTGAAAGGTTTGGCAGTCGAAACAGAAGGCTTTTTATCACAGGACAAGAAATCAGCCCTCAACAACTTAACCGGCGGAAAATATATTTTTGAAAAAATCCCTAAGCCCCGGGGTCACAATTTCAGTAAAAATCTGACTTTTGGCAATTCACTCAAAAATGATGCCAGAAGTTTGCAAATGCTCCCCTGAAAGGTTTGGCAGTCGAAACAGAAGGCTTTTAATCGCAGGACAAGAAATCAGCCCTCAACAACTTAACCGGTGGAAAATATTTTTTTGAAAAAATCCTTAAGCCCCGGGGTCAGAATTTCAGCAAAAATCTGACTTTTGGCAATTCACTCAAAAATGATGCCAAAGCTTGCAAATGCTCCACTGAAAGGTTTGACCGTCGACATTGAAAGCTTTTTATCACAGGGAGCATTTCCAAGCTTCTGGAATCATTTCTGAGGAATTGCCAAAAGTCAGATTTTCCCTGAAATTCTGATCCCGGGGCTTAAGGATTTTTTTCAAGAAAATATTTTCCGCCGGATAAGTTGTTGAGGGCTGATTTCTTCTCCTGTGATATAAAGCCTTCTTTTTCGACTGCCAAACCTTTCAGGGGAGCATTTGCAAGCTTCTGGCATCATTTTTGAGTGAATTGCCAAAAGTAAGATTTTTGCTGAAATTCTGACCCCGGGGCTTAGGGATTTTTTCAAAAATGTATTTTCCGCCGGTTAAGTTGTTGAGGGCTGATTTCTTGTCCTGTGATAAAAAGCCTTCTGTTTCGACTGTCAAACCTTTCCGGGGAGCAATTCCTAGCTTCTGGCATCATTTTTGAGTGAATTGCCAAAAGTCAGATTTTTGCTGAAATTCTGACCCCGGGGCTTATTCACTCAGAAATGATTCCAGAAGCTCGGAAATGCACCCCTGAAAGGTTTGGCAGTCGAAACTGAAGGCTTTTTATCACAGGACAAGAAATCAGCCCTCAACAACTTAACCGGCGGAAAATATTTTTTTGAAAAAATCCTTAAGCCCCGGGGTCACAATTTCAGCAAAAATCTGACTTTTGGCAATTCACTCAGAAATGATGCCAGAAGCTAGGAATTGCTCCCCGGAAAGGTTTGGCAGTCGAAACAGAAGGCTTTTTATCACAGGACAAGAAATCAGCCCTCAACAACTTAAACGGGGGAAAATATATTTTTGAAAAAATCCCTAAGCCCCGGGGTCAGAATTTTAGCAAAAATCTAACTTTTGGCAATTCACTCAAAA
The DNA here is from genome assembly GCF_964188315.1 of Podarcis muralis. Classification (NCBI taxonomy): domain Eukaryota; kingdom Metazoa; phylum Chordata; class Lepidosauria; order Squamata; family Lacertidae; genus Podarcis; species Podarcis muralis. The sequence continues at coordinate 66,807,877 of NC_135663.1, forward strand.
ATGATGCCAGAAGCTTGCAAATGCTCCCCTGAATGGTTTGGCAGTAGAAACAGAAGGCTTTTTATCACAGGACAAGAAATCAGCCCTCAACAACTTAACCGGCGGAAAATATATTTTTGAAAAAATCCCTAAGCCCCGTGGTCACAATTTCAGCAAAAATCTGACTTTTGGCAATTCACTCAGAAATGATGCCAGAAGCTAGGAATTGCTCCCCGGAAAGGTTTGGCAGTCGAAACAGAAGGCTTTTTATCACAGGACAAGAAATCAGCCCTCAACAACTTAACCGGCGGAAAATATTTTTTTGAAAAAATCCTTAAGCCCCGGGGTCAGAATTTCAGCAAAAATCTGAATTTTGGCAATTCACTCAGACATGATGCCAGAAGCTAGGAATTGCTCCCCGGAAAGGTTTGGCAGTCGAAAAAGAAGGCTTTATATCACAGGAGAAGAAATCAGTCCTCAACCACTTCACCGGCGAAAAATATATTTTTGAAAAAATCCCTAAGCCACAATTTAGGTCACAATTTCAGCAAAAATCTGACTTTTGGCAATTCACTCAAAAATGATGCCAGAAGCTTGCAAATGCTCCCCTGAAAGGTTTGGCAGTCGAAACAGAAGGCTTTATATCACAGGACAAGAAATCAGCCCTCAACAACTTAACCGGCGGAAAATATTTTTTTGAAAAAATCATTAAGCCCCGGGGTCACAATTTCAGCAAAAATCTGACTTTTGGCAATTCACTCAGAAATGATGCCAGAAGCTTGCAAATGCTCCCCTGAAAGGTTTGGCAGTCGAAACAGAAGGCTTTTTATCGCAGGACAAGAAATCAGCCCTCAACAACTTAACCGGCGGAAAATATATTTTTTTGAAAAAATCCCTAAGCCCCGGGGTCAGAATTTCAGCAAAAATCTGACTTTTGGCAATTCACTCAGAAATGATGCCAGAAGCTAGGAATTGCTCCCCTGAAAGGTTTGGCAGTCGAAACAGAAGGCTTTTTATCGCAGGACAAGAAATCAGCCCTCAACAACTTAACCGGCGGAAAATATATTTTTTTGAAAAAATCCCTAAGCCCCGGGGTCAGAATTTCAGCAAAAATCTGACTTTTGGCAATTCACTCAGAAATGATGCCAGAAGCTAGGAATTGCTCCCCGGAAAGGTTTGGCAGTCGAAACAGAAGGCTTTTTATCACAGGACAAGAAATCAGCCCTCAACAACTTAACGGGCAGAAAATATATTTTTGAAAAAATCCCTAAGCCCCGGGGTCAGAATTTCAGCAAAAATCTGACTTTTGGCAATTCACTCAAAAATGATGCCAGAAGCTTGCAAATGCTCCCCTGAAAGGTTTGGCAGTCGAAACAGAAGGCTTTATATCACAGGACAAGAAATCAGCCCTCAACAACTTAACCGGCGGAAAATATATTTTTTTGAAAAAATCCCTAAGCTCCGGGGTCAGAATTTCAGCAAAAATCTGACTTTTGGCAATTCACTCAGAAATGATGCCAGAAGCTCGCAATTGCTCCCCGGAAAGGTTTGGCAGTCGAAACAGAAGGCTTTATATCACAGGACAAGAAATCAGCCCTCAACAACTTAACCGGCGGAAAATATTTTTTTGAAAAAATCCTTAAGCCCCGGGGTCAGAATTTCAGCAAAAATCTGACTTTTGGCAATTCACTCAGACATGATGCCAGAAGCTAGGAATTGCTCCCCGGAAAGGTTTGGCAGTCGAAAAAGAAGGCTTTATATCACAGGAGAAGAAATCAGCCCTCAACAACTTAACCGGCGGAAAATATATTTTGGAAAAAAACCCTAAGCCCCGGGGTCAGAATTTCAGCAAAAATCTGACTTTTGGCAATTCACTCAAAGATGATGCCAGAAGCTTGCAAATGCTCCCCTGAAAGGTTTGGTAGTCGAAACAGAAGGCTTTTTATCGCAGGACAAGAAATCAGCCCTCAACAACTTAACCGGCGGAAAATATATTTTTGAAAAAATCCTTAAGCCCCGGGGTCAGAATTTCAGCAAAAATCTGACTTTTGGCAATTCACTCAGAAATGATGCCAGAAGCTAGGAATTGCTCCCCGGAAAGGTTTGGCAGTCGAAACAGAAGGCTTTATATCACAGGACAAGAAATCAGCCCTCAACCACTTCACCGGCGGAAAATATATTTTTGAAAAAATCCCTAAGCCCCGGGGTCACAATTTCAGCAAAAATCTGACTTTTGGCAATTCACTCAAAAATGATGCCAGAAGCTTGCAAATGCTCCCCTGAAAGGTTTGGCAGTCGAAACAGAAGGCTTTTTATCGCAGGTCAAGAAATCAGCCCTCAACAACTTAACCGGAGGAAAATATTTTTTTGAAAAAATCCTTAAGCCCCGGGGTCAGAATTTCAGCAAAAATCTGACTTTTGGCAATTCACTCAGAAATGATGCCAGAAGCTTGCAAATGCTCCCCTGAATGGTTTGGCAGTCGAAACAGAAGGCTTTTTATCACAGGACAAGAAATCAGCCCTCAACAACTTAACCGGCGGAAAATATTTTTTTGAAAATATCCCTAAGCCCGGGGGTCAGAATTTCAGCAAAAATCTGACTTTTGGCAATTCACTCAGAAATGATGCCAGAAGCTAGGAATTGCTCCCCGGAAAGGTTTGGCAGTCGAAACAGAAGGCTTTATATCACAGGACAAGAAATCAGCCCTCAACAACTGAACCGGCGGGGTCATAATTTCAGCAAAAATCTGACTTCTGGCAATTCACTCAAACATGGTGCGATCCGGTTGCAAATGCTCCCCTGAAAGCGTTGTCAATGGAAACAGAAGGCTTTTTATCACAGGACAAGAAATCAGCCCTCAACAACTTAACCGGCGGAAAATATATTTTTTTTAAAAAATCCCTAAGCCCCGGGGTCAGAATTTCAGCAAAAATCTGACTTTTGGCAATTCACTCAGAAATGATGCCAGAAGCTAGGAATTGCTCCCCGGAAAGGTTTGGCAGTCGAAACAGAAGGCTTTATATCACAGGACAAGAAATCAGCCCTCAACAACTTAACCGGTGGAAAATATTTTTTTGAAAAAATCTTTAAGCCCCGGGGTCACAATTTCAGCAAAAATCTGACTTTTGGCAATCCACTCAGAAATGATGCCAGAAGCTTGCAAATGCTCCCCTGAAAGGTTTGGCAGTCGAAACAGAAGGCTTTTTATCGCAGGACAAGAAATCAGCCCTCAACAACTTAACCGGCGGAAAATATATTTTTTTGAAAAAATCCCTAAGCCCCGGGGTCAGAATTTCAGCAAAAATCTGACTTTTGGCAATTCACTCAGAAATGATGCCAGAAGCTAGGAATTGCTCCCCGGAAAGGTTTGGCAGTCGAAACAGAAGGCTTTATATCACAGGACAAGAAATCAGCCCTCAACAACTTAACCGGCGGAAAATATATTTTTTTGAAAAAATCCCTAAGCTCCGGGGTCAGAATTTCAGCAAAAATCTGACTTTTGGCAATTCACTCAGAAATGATGCCAGAAGCTCGGAATTGCTCCCCGGAAAGGTTTGGCAGTCGAAACAGAAGGCTTTATATCACAGGACAAGAAATCAGCCCTCAACAACTTAACCGGCGGAAAATATTTTTTTGAAAAAATCCCTAAGCCCCGGGGTCACAATTTCAGCAAAAATCTGACTTTTGGCAATTCACTCAAAAATGATGCCAGAAGCTTGCAAATGCTCCCCTGAAAGGTTTGGCAGTCGAAACAGAAGGCTTTTTATCGCAGGACAAGAAATCAGCCCTCAACAACTTAACCGGAGGAAAATATTTTTTTGAAAAAATCCTTAAGCCCCGGGGTCAGAATTTCAGCAAAAATCTGACTTTTGGCAATTCACTCAGAAATGATGCCAGAAGCTAGGAATTGCTCCCCGGAAAGGTTTGGCAGTCGAAACAGAAGGCTTTTTATCACAGGACAAGAAATCAGCCCTCAACAACTTAACCGGCGGAAAATATTTTTTTGAAAAAATCCTTAAGCCCCGGGGTCACAATTTCGGCAAAAATCTGAATTTTGGCAATTCACTCAGACATGATGCCAGAAGCTAGGAATTGCTCCCCGGAAAGGTTTGGTAGTCGAAAAAGAAGGCTTTATATCACAGGAGAAGAAATCAGCCCTCAACCACTTCACCGGCGGAAAATATATTTTTGAAAAAATCCCTAAGCCCCGGGGTCACAATTTCAGCAAAAATCTGACTTTTGGCAATTCACTCAAAAATGATGCCAGAAGCTTGCAAATGCTCCCCTGAAAGGTTTGGCAGTCGAAACAGAAGTCTTTTTATCGCAGGACAAGAAATCAGCCCTCAACAACTTAACCGGAGGAAAATATTTTTTTGAAAAAATCCTTAAGCCCCGGGGTCAGAATTTCGGCAAAAATCTGACTTTTGGCAATTCACTCAGAAATGATGCCAGAAGCTAGGAATTGCTCCCCGGAAAGGTTTGGCAGTCGAAACAGAAGGCTTTATATCACAGGACAAGAAATCAGCCCTCAACCACTTCACCGGCGGAAAATATATTTTTGAAAAAATCCCTAAGCCCCGGGGTCACAATTTCAGCAAAAATCTGACTTTTGGCAATTCACTCAAAAATGATGCCAGAAGCTTGCAAATGCTCCCCTGAAAGGTTTGGCAGTCGAAACAGAAGGCTTTTTATCGCAGGTCAAGAAATCAGCCCTCAACAACTTAACCGGAGGAAAATATTTTTTTGAAAAAATCCTTAAGCCCCGGGGTCAGAATTTCAGCAAAAATCTGACTTTTGGCAATTCACTCAGAAATGATGCCAGAAGCTTGCAAATGCTCCCCTGAATGGTTTGGCAGTCGAAACAGAAGGCTTTTTATCACAGGACAAGAAATCAGCCCTCAACAACTTAACCGGCGGAAAATATTTTTTTGAAAATATCCCTAAGCCCGGGGGTCAGAATTTCAGCAAAAATCTGACTTTTGGCAATTCACTCAGAAATGATGCCAGAAGCTAGGAATTGCTCCCCGGAAAGGTTTGGCAGTCGAAACAGAAGGCTTTATATCACAGGACAAGAAATCAGCCCTCAACAACTGAACCGGCGGGGTCATAATTTCAGCAAAAATCTGACTTCTGGCAATTCACTCAAACATGGTGCGATCCGGTTGCAAATGCTCCCCTGAAAGCGTTGTCAATGGAAACAGAAGGCTTTTTATCACAGGACAAGAAATCAGCCCTCAACAACTTAACCGGCGGAAAATATATTTTTTTTAAAAAATCCCTAAGCCCCGGGGTCAGAATTTCAGCAAAAATCTGACTTTTGGCAATTCACTCAGAAATGATGCCAGAAGCTAGGAATTGCTCCCCGGAAAGGTTTGGCAGTCGAAACAGAAGGCTTTATATCACAGGACAAGAAATCAGCCCTCAACAACTTAACCGGTGGAAAATATTTTTTTGAAAAAATCTTTAAGCCCCGGGGTCACAATTTCAGCAAAAATCTGACTTTTGGCAATCCACTCAGAAATGATGCCAGAAGCTTGCAAATGCTCCCCTGAAAGGTTTGGCAGTCGAAACAGAAGGCTTTTTATCGCAGGACAAGAAATCAGCCCTCAACAACTTAACCGGCGGAAAATATATTTTTTTGAAAAAATCCCTAAGCCCCGGGGTCAGAATTTCAGCAAAAATCTGACTTTTGGCAATTCACTCAGAAATGATGCCAGAAGCTAGGAATTGCTCCCCGGAAAGGTTTGGCAGTCGAAACAGAAGGCTTTATATCACAGGACAAGAAATCAGCCCTCAACAACTTAACCGGCGGAAAATATATTTTTTTGAAAAAATCCCTAAGCTCCGGGGTCAGAATTTCAGCAAAAATCTGACTTTTGGCAATTCACTCAGAAATGATGCCAGAAGCTCGGAATTGCTCCCCGGAAAGGTTTGGCAGTCGAAACAGAAGGCTTTATATCACAGGACAAGAAATCAGCCCTCAACAACTTAACCGGCGGAAAATATTTTTTTGAAAAAATCCCTAAGCCCCGGGGTCACAATTTCAGCAAAAATCTGACTTTTGGCAATTCACTCAAAAATGATGCCAGAAGCTTGCAAATGCTCCCCTGAAAGGTTTGGCAGTCGAAACAGAAGGCTTTTTATCGCAGGACAAGAAATCAGCCCTCAACAACTTAACCGGAGGAAAATATTTTTTTGAAAAAATCCTTAAGCCCCGGGGTCAGAATTTCAGCAAAAATCTGACTTTTGGCAATTCACTCAGAAATGATGCCAGAAGCTAGGAATTGCTCCCCGGAAAGGTTTGGCAGTCGAAACAGAAGGCTTTTTATCACAGGACAAGAAATCAGCCCTCAACAACTTAACCGGCGGAAAATATTTTTTTGAAAAAATCCTTAAGCCCCGGGGTCACAATTTCGGCAAAAATCTGAATTTTGGCAATTCACTCAGACATGATGCCAGAAGCTAGGAATTGCTCCCCGGAAAGGTTTGGTAGTCGAAAAAGAAGGCTTTATATCACAGGAGAAGAAATCAGCCCTCAACCACTTCACCGGCGGAAAATATATTTTTGAAAAAATCCCTAAGCCCCGGGGTCACAATTTCAGCAAAAATCTGACTTTTGGCAATTCACTCAAAAATGATGCCAGAAGCTTGCAAATGCTCCCCTGAAAGGTTTGGCAGTCGAAACAGAAGTCTTTTTATCGCAGGACAAGAAATCAGCCCTCAACAACTTAACCGGAGGAAAATATTTTTTTGAAAAAATCCTTAAGCCCCGGGGTCAGAATTTCGGCAAAAATCTGACTTTTGGCAATTCACTCAGAAATGATGCCAGAAGCTAGGAATTGCTCCCCGGAAAGGTTTGGCAGTCGAAACAGAAGGCTTTTTATCACAGGACAAGAAATCAGCCCTCAACAACTTAAACGGGGGAAAATATATTTTTGAAAAAATCCCTAAGCCCCGGGGTCAGAATTTTAGCAAAAATCTGACTTTTGGCAATTCACTCAAAAATGATGCCAGAAGCTTGCAAATGCTCCCCTGAATGGTTTGGCAGTCGAAACAGAAGGCTTTTTATCACAGGACAAGAAATCAGCCCTCAACAACTTAACCGGCGGAAAATATATTTTTGAAAAAATCCCTAAGCCCCGGGGTCACAATTTCAGCAAAAATCTGACTTTTGGCAATTCACTCAGAAATGATGCCAGAAGCTAGAAATTGCTCCCCGGAAAGGTTTGGCAGTCGAAACAGAAGGCTTTATATCACAGGACAAGAAATCAGCCCTCAACAACTGAACCGGCGGGGTCATAATTTCAGCAAAAATCTGACTTCTGGCAATTCACTCAAACATGGTGCGAACCGGTTGCAAATGCTCCCCTGAAAGCGTTGTCAATGGAAACAGAAGGCTTTTTATCACAGGACAAGAAATCAGCCCTCAACAATTTAACCGGCAGAAAATATATTTTTTTGAAAAAATCCCAAAGCCCCGGGGTCAGAATTTCAGCAAAAATCTGACTTTTGGCAATTCACTCAGAAATGATGCCAGAAGCTAGGAATTGCTCCCCGGAAAGGTTTGGCAGTCGAAACAGAAGGCTTTATATCACAGGACAAGAAATCAGCCCTCAACAACTTAACCGGCGGAAAATATTTTTTTGAAAAAATCTTTAAGCCCCGGGGTCACAATTTCAGCAAAAATCTGACTTTTGGCAATTCACTCAGAAATGATGCCAGAAGCTTGCAAATGCTCCCCTGAAAGGTTTGGCAGTCGAAACAGAAGGCTTTTTATCGCAGGACAAGAAATCAGCCCTCAACAACTTAACCGGCGGAAAATATATTTTTTTGAAAAAATCCCTAAGCCCCGGGGTCAGAATTTCAGCAAAAATCTGACTTTTGGCAATTCACTCAAAAATGATGCCAGAAGCTTGCAAATGCTCCCCTGAAAGGTTTGGCAGTCGAAACAGAAGACTTTATATCACAGGACAAGAAATCAGCCCTCAACAACTTAACCGGCGGAAAATATATTTTTTTGAAAAAATCCCTAAGCTCCGGGGTCAGAATTTCAGCAAAAATCTGACTTTTGGCAATTCACTCAGAAATGATGCCAGAAGCTCGGAATTGCTCCCCGGAAAGGTTTGGCAGTCGAAACAGAAGGCTTTATATCACAGGACAAGAAATCAGCCCTCAACAACTTAACCGGCGGAAAATATTTTTTTGAAAAAATCTTTAAGCCCCGGGGTCACAATTTCAGCAAAAATCTGACTTTTGGCAATTCACTCAGAAATGATGCCAGAAGCTTGCAAATGCTCCCCTGAAAGGTTTGGCAGTCGAAACAGAAGGCTTTTTATCGCAGGACAAGAAATCAGCCCTCAACAACTTAACCGGCGGAAAATATATTTTTTTGAAAAAATCCCTAAGCCCCGGGGTCAGAATTTCAGCAAAAATCTGACTTTTGGCAATTCACTCAGAAATGATGCCAGAAGCTAGGAATTGCTCCCCGGAAAGGTTTGGCAGTCGAAACAGAAGGCTTTTTATCACAGGACAAGAAATCAGCCCTCAACAACTTAACGGGCAGAAAATATATTTTTGAAAAAATCCCTAAGCCCCGGGGTCAGAATTTCAGCAAAAATCTGACTTTTGGCAATTCACTCAAAAATGATGCCAGAAGCTTGCAAATGCTCCCCTGAAAGGTTTGGCAGTCGAAACAGAAGACTTTATATCACAGGACAAGAAATCAGCCCTCAACAACTTAACCGGCGGAAAATATATTTTTTTGAAAAAATCCCTAAGCTCCGGGGTCAGAATTTCAGCAAAAATCTGACTTTTGGCAATTCACTCAGAAATGATGCCAGAAGCTCGGAATTGCTCCCCGGAAAGGTTTGGCAGTCGAAACAGAAGGCTTTATATCACAGGACAAGAAATCAGCCCTCAACAACTTAACCGGCGGAAAATATTTTTTTGAAAAAATCCTTAAGCCCCGGGGTCAGAATTTCAGCAAAAATCTGACTTTTGGCAATTCACTCAGAAATGATGCCAGAAGCTAGGAATTGCTCCCCGGAAAGGTTTGGCAGTCGAAACAGAAGGCTTTATATCACAGGACAAGAAATCAGCCCTCAACCACTTCACCGGCGGAAAATATATTTTTGAAAAAATCCCTAAGCCCCGGGGTCACAATTTCAGCAAAAATCTGACTTTTGGCAATTCACTCAAAAATGATGCCAGAAGCTTGCAAATGCTCCCCTGAAAGGTTTGGCAGTCGAAACAGAAGGCTTTTTATCGCAGGACAAGAAATCAGCCCTCAACAACTTAACCGGAGGAAAATATTTTTTTGAAAAAATCCTTAAGCCCCGGGGTCAGAATTTCAGCAAAAATCTGACTTTTGGCAATTCACTCAGAAATGATGCCAGAAGCTAGGAATTGCTCCCCGGAAAGGTTTGGCAGTCGAAACAGAAGGCTTTTTATCACAGGACAAGAAATCAGCCCTCAACAACTTAAACGGGGGAAAATATATTTTTGAAAAAATCCCTAAGCCCCGGGGTCAGAATTTTAGCAAAAATCTGACTTTTGGCAATTCACTCAAAAATGATGCCAGAAGCTTGCAAATGCTCCCCTGAATGGTTTGGCAGTCGAAACAGAAGGCTTTTTATCACAGGACAAGAAATCAGCCCTCAACAACTTAACCGGCGGAAAATATATTTTTGAAAAAATCCCTAAGCCCCGGGGTCACAATTTCAGCAAAAATCTGACTTTTGGCAATTCACTCAGAAATGATGCCAGAAGCTAGGAATTGCTCCCCGGAAAGGTTTGGCAGTTGAAACAGAAGGCTTTTTATCACAGGACAAGAAATCAGCCCTCAACAACTTAACCGGCGGAAAATATTTTTTTGAAAAAATCCTTAAGCCCCGGGGTCAGAATTTCAGCAAAAATCTGAATTTTGGCAATTCACTCAGACATGATGCCAGAAGCTAGGAATTGCTCCCCGGAAAGGTTTGGCAGTCGAAACAGAAGGCTTTATATCACAGGACAAGAAATCAGCCCTCAACAACTTAACCGGCGGAAAATATATTTTTTTGAAAAAATCCCTAAGCTCCGGGGTCAGAATTTCAGCAAAAATCTGACTTTTGGCAATTCACTCAGAAATGATGCCAGAAGCTCGCAATTGCTCCCCGGAAAGGTTTGGCAGTCGAAACAGAAGGCTTTATATCACAGGACAAGAAATCAGCCCTCAACAACTTAACCGGCGGAAAATATTTTTTTGAAAAAATCCTTAAGCCCCGGGGTCAGAATTTCAGCAAAAATCTGACTTTTGGCAATTCACTCAGACATGATGCCAGAAGCTAGGAATTGCTCCCCGGAAAGGTTTGGCAGTCGAAAAAGAAGGCTTTATATCACAGGAGAAGAAATCAGCCCTCAACAACTTAACCGGCGGAAAATATATTTTTGAAAAAATCCCTAAGCCCCGGGGTCAGAATTTCAGCAAAAATCTGACTTTTGGCAATTCACTCAAAGATGATGCCAGAAGCTTGCAAATGCTCCCCTGAAAGGTTTGGTAGTCGAAACAGAAGGCTTTTTATCGCAGGACAAGAAATCAGCCCTCAACAACTTAACCGGCGGAAAATATATTTTTGAAAAAATCCTTAAGCCCCGGGGTCAGAATTTCAGCAAAAATCTGACTTTTGGCAATTCACTCAGAAATGATGCCAGAAGCTAGGAATTGCTCCCCGGAAAGGTTTGGCAGTCGAAACAGAAGGCTTTATATCACAGGACAAGAAATCAGCCCTCAACCACTTCACCGGCGGAAAATATATTTTTGAAAAAATCCCTAAGCCCCGGGGTCACAATTTCAGCAAAAATCTGACTTTTGGCAATTCACTCAAAAATGATGCCAGAAGCTTGCAAATGCTCCCCTGAAAGGTTTGGCAGTCGAAACAGAAGGCTTTTTATCGCAGGTCAAGAAATCAGCCCTCAACAACTTAACCGGAGGAAAATATTTTTTTGAAAAAATCCTTAAGCCCCGGGGTCAGAATTTCAGCAAAAATCTGACTTTTGGCAATTCACTCAGAAATGATGCCAGAAGCTTGCAAATGCTCCCCTGAATGGTTTGGCAGTCGAAACAGAAGGCTTTTTATCACAGGACAAGAAATCAGCCCTCAACAACTTAACCGGCGGAAAATATTTTTTTGAAAATATCCCTAAGCCCGGGGGTCAGAATTTCAGCAAAAATCTGACTTTTGGCAATTCACTCAGAAATGATGCCAGAAGCTAGGAATTGCTCCCCGGAAAGGTTTGGCAGTCGAAACAGAAGGCTTTATATCACAGGACAAGAAATCAGCCCTCAACAACTGAACCGGCGGGGTCATAATTTCAGCAAAAATCTGACTTCTGGCAATTCACTCAAACATGGTGCGAACCGGTTGCAAATGCTCCCCTGAAAGCGTTGTCAATGGAAACAGAAGGCTTTTTATCACAGGACAAGAAATCAACCCTCAACAACTTAACCGGCGGAAAATATATTTTTTTAAAAAAATCCCTAAGCCCCGGGGTCAGAATTTCAGCAAAAATCTGACTTTTGGCAATTCACTCAGAAATGATGCCAGAAGCTAGGAATTGCTCCCCGGAAAGGTTTGGCAGTCGAAACAGAAGGCTTTATATCACAGGACAAGAAATCAGCCCTCAACAACTTAACCGGTGGAAAATATTTTTTTGAAAAAATCTTTAAGCCCCGGGGTCACAATTTCAGCAAAAATCTGACTTTTGGCAATCCACTCAGAAATGATGCCAGAAGCTTGCAAATGCTCCCCTGAAAGGTTTGGCAGTCGAAACAGAAGGCTTTTTATCGCAGGACAAGAAATCAGCCCTCAACAACTTAACCGGCGGAAAATATTTTTTTGAAAAAATCCTTAAGCCCCGGGGTCAGAATTTCAGCAAAAATCTGACTTTTGGCAATTCACTCAGAAATGATGCCAGAAGCTAGGAATTGCTCCCCGGAAAGGTTTGGCAGTCGAAACAGAAGGCTTTATATCACAGGACAAGAAATCAGCCCTCAACCACTTCACCGGCGGAAAATATATTTTTGAAAAAATCCCTAAGCCCCGGGGTCACAATTTCAGCAAAAATCTGACTTTTGGCAATTCACTCAAAAATGATGCCAGAAGCTTGCAAATGCTCCCCTGAAAGGTTTGGCAGTCGAAACAGAAGGCTTTTTATCGCAGGACAAGAAATCAGCCCTCAACAACTTAACCGGAGGAAAATATTTTTTTGAAAAAATCCTTAAGCCCCGGGGTCAGAATTTCAGCAAAAATCTGACTTTTGGCAATTCACTCAGAAATGATGCCAGAAGCTAGGAATTGCTCTCCGGAAAGGTTTGGCAGTCGAAACAGAAGGCTTTTTATCACAGGACAAGAAATCAGCCCTCAACAACTTAAACGGGGGAAAATATATTTTTGAAAAAATCCCTAAGCCCCGGGGTCAGAATTTTAGCAAAAATCTGACTTTTGGCAATTCACTCAAAAATGATGCCAGAAGCTTGCAAATGCTCCCCTGAATGGTTTGGCAGTCGAAACAGAAGGCTTTTTATCACAGGACAAGAAATCAGCCCTCAACAACTTAACCGGCGGAAAATATATTTTTGAAAAAATCCCTAAGCCCCGGGGTCACAATTTCAGCAAAAATCTGACTTTTGGCAATTCACTCAGAAATGATGCCAGAAGCTAGGAATTGCTCCCCGGAAAGGTTTGGCAGTCGAAACAGAAGGCTTTTTATCACAGGACAAGAAATCAGCCCTCAACAACTTAACCGGCGGAAAATATTTTTTTGAAAAAATCCTTAAGCCCCGGGGTCAGAATTTCAGCAAAAATCTGAATTTTGGCAATTCACTCAGACATGATGCCAGAAGCTAGGAATTGCTCCCCGGAAAGGTTTGGCAGTCGAAACAGAAGGCTTTATATCACAGGACAAGAAATCAGCCCTCAACAACTTAACCGGCGGAAAATATATTTTTTTGAAAAAATCCCTAAGCTCCGGGGTCAGAATTTCAGCAAAAATCTGACTTTTGGCAATTCACTCAGAAATGATGCCAGAAGCTCGCAATTGCTCCCCGGAAAGGTTTGGCAGTCGAAACAGAAGGCTTTATATCACAGGACAAGAAATCAGCCCTCAACAACTTAACCGGCGGAAAATATTTTTTTGAAAAAATCCTTAAGCCCCGGGGTCAGAATTTCAGCAAAAATCTGACTTTTGGCAATTCACTCAGACATGATGCCAGAAGCTAGGAATTGCTCCCCGGAAAGGTTTGGCAGTCGAAAAAGAAGGCTTTATATCACAGGAGAAGAAATCAGCCCTCAACAACTTAACCGGCGGAAAATATATTTTTGAAAAAATCCCTAAGCCCCGGGGTCAGAATTTCAGCAAAAATCTGACTTTTGGCAATTCACTCAAAGATGATGCCAGAAGCTTGCAAATGCTCCCCTGAAAGGTTTGGTAGTCGAAACAGAAGGCTTTTTATCGCAGGACAAGAAATCAGCCCTCAACAACTTAACCGGCGGAAAATATATTTTTGAAAAAATCCTTAAGCCCCGGGGTCAGAATTTCAGCAAAAATCTGACTTTTGGCAATTCACTCAGAAATGATGCCAGAAGCTAGGAATTGCTCCCCGGAAAGGTTTGGCAGTCGAAACAGAAGGCTTTATATCACAGGACAAGAAATCAGCCCTCAACCACTTCACCGGCGGAAAATATATTTTTGAAAAAATCCCTAAGCCCCGGGGTCACAATTTCAGCAAAAATCTGACTTTTGGCAATTCACTCAAAAATGATGCCAGAAGCTTGCAAATGCTCCCCTGAAAGGTTTGGCAGTCGAAACAGAAGGCTTTTTATCGCAGGTCAAGAAATCAGCCCTCAACAACTTAACCGGAGGAAAATATTTTTTTGAAAAAATCCTTAAGCCCCGGGGTCAGAATTTCAGCAAAAATCTGACTTTTGGCAATTCACTCAGAAATGATGCCAGAAGCTGGCAAATGCTCCCCTGAATGGTTTGGCAGTCGAAACAGAAGGCTTTTTATCACAGGACAAGAAATCAGCCCTCAACAACTTAACCGGCGGAAAATATTTTTTTGAAAATATCCCTAAGCCCGGGGGTCAGAATTTCAGCAAAAATCTGACTTTTGGCAATTCACTCAGAAATGATGCCAGAAGCTAGGAATTGCTCCCCGGAAAGGTTTGGCAGTCGAAACAGAAGGCTTTATATCACAGGACAAGAAATCAGCCCTCAACAACTGAACCGGCGGGGTCATAATTTCAGCAAAAATCTGACTTCTGGCAATTCACTCAAACATGGTGCGAACCGGTTGCAAATGCTCCCCTGAAAGCGTTGTCAATGGAAACAGAAGGCTTTTTATCACAGGACAAGAAATCAACCCTCAACAACTTAACCGGCGGAAAATATATTTTTTTTAAAAAATCCCTAAGCCCCGGGGTCAGAATTTCAGCAAAAATCTGACTTTTGGCAATTCACTCAGAAATGATGCCAGAAGCTAGGAATTGCTCCCCGGAAAGGTTTGGCAGTCGAAACAGAAGGCTTTATATCACAGGACAAGAAATCAGCCCTCAACAACTTAACCGGTGGAAAATATTTTTTTGAAAAAATCTTTAAGCCCCGGGGTCACAATTTCAGCAAAAATCTGACTTTTGGCAATCCACTCAGAAATGATGCCAGAAGCTTGCAAATGCTCCCCTGAAAGGTTTGGCAGTCGAAACAGAAGGCTTTTTATCGCAGGACAAGAAATCAGCCCTCAACAACTTAACCGGAGGAAAATATTTTTTTGAAAAAATCCTTAAGCCCCGGGGTCAGAATTTCAGCAAAAATCTGACTTTTGGCAATTCACTCAGAAATGATGCCAGAAGCTAGGAATTGCTCCCCGGAAAGGTTTGGCAGTCGAAACAGAAGGCTTTTTATCACAGGACAAGAAATCAGCCCTCAACAACTTAAACGGGGGAAAATATATTTTTGAAAAAATCCCTAAGCCCCGGGGTCAGAATTTTAGCAAAAATCTGACTTTTGGCAATTCACTCAAAAATGATGCCAGAAGCTTGCAAATGCTCCCCTGAATGGTTTGGCAGTCGAAACAGAAGGCTTTTTATCACAGGACAAGAAATCAGCCCTCAACAACTTAACCGGCGGAAAATATATTTTTGAAAAAATCCCTAAGCCCCGGGGTCACAATTTCAGCAAAAATCTGACTTTTGGCAATTCACTCAGAAATGATGCCAGAAGCTAGGAATTGCTCCCCGGAAAGGTTTGGCAGTCGAAACAGAAGGCTTTTTATCACAGGACAAGAAATCAGCCCTCAACAACTTAACCGGCGGAAAATATTTTTTTGAAAAAATCCTTAAGCCCCGGGGTCAGAATTTCAGCAAAAATCTGAATTTTGGCAATTCACTCAGACATGATGCCAGAAGCTAGGAATTGCTCCCCGGAAAGGTTTGGCAGTCGAAACAGAAGGCTTTATATCACAGGACAAGAAATCAGCCCTCAACAACTTAACCGGCGGAAAATATTTTTTTGAAAAAATCCTTAAGCCCCGGGGTCAGAATTTCAGCAAAAATCTGAATTTTGATAATTCACTCAGACATGATGCCAGAAGCTAGGAATTGCTCCCCGGAAAGGTTTGGTAGTCGAAAAAGAAGGCTTTATATCACAGGAGAAGAAATCAGCCCTCAACCACTTCACCGGCGGAAAATATATTTTTGAAAAAATCCCTAAGCCCCGGGGTCACAATTTCAGCAAAAATCTGACTTTTGGCAATTCACTCAAAAATGATGCCAGAAGCTTGCAAATGCTCCCCTGAAAGGTTTGGCAGTCGAAACAGAAGGCTTTTTATCGCAGGACAAGAAATCAGCCCTCAACAACTTAACCGGAGGAAAATATTTTTTTGAAAAAATCCTTAAGCCCCGGGGTCAGAATTTCAGCAAAAATCTGACTTTTGGCAATTCACTCAGAAATGATGCCAGAAGCTAGGAATTGCTCCCCGGAAAGGTTTGGCAGTCGAAACAGAAGGCTTTTTATCACAGGACAAGAAATCAGCCCTCAACAACTTAAATGGGGGAAAACATATTTTTGAAAAAATCCCTAAGCCCCGGGGTCAGAATTTTAGCAAAAATCTGACTTTTGGCAATTCACTCAAAAATGATGCCAGAAGCTTGCAAATGCTCCCCTGAATGGTTTGGCAGTCGAAACAGAAGGCTTTTTATCACAGGACAAGAAATCAGCCCTCAACAACTTAACCGGCGGAAAATATATTTTTGAAAAAATCCCTAAGCCCCGGGGTCACAATTTCAGCAAAAATCTGACTTTTGGCAATTCACTCAGAAATGATGCCAGAAGCTAGGAATTGCTCCCCGGAAAGGTTTGGCAGTCGAAAAAGAAGGCTTTATATCACAGGACAAGAAATCAGCCCTCAACAACTGAACCGGCGGGGTCATAATTTCAGCAAAAATCTGACTTCTGGCAATTCACTCAAACATGGTGCGAACCGGTTGCAAATGCTCCCCTGAAAGCGTTGTCAATGGAAACAGAAGGCTTTTTATCACAGGACAAGAAATCAGCCCTCAACAACTTAACCGGCGGAAAATATATTTTTTTGAAAAAATCCCTAAGCCCCGGGGTCAGAATTTCAGCAAAAATCTGACTTTTGGCAATTCACTCAGAAATGATGCCAGAAGCTAGGAATTGCTCCCCGGAAAGGTTTGGCAGTCGAAACAGAAGGCTTTATATCACAGGACAAGAAATCAGCCCTCAACAACTTAACCGGCGGAAAATATTTTTTTGAAAAAATCATTAAGCCCCGGGGTCACAATTTCAGCAAAAATCTGACTTTTGGCAATTCACTCAGAAATGATGCCAGAAGCTTGCAAATGCTCCCCTGAAAGGTTTGGCAGTCGAAACAGAAGGCTTTTTATCGCAGGACAAGAAATCAGCCCTCAACCACTTCACCGGCGAAAAATATATTTTTGAAAAAATCCCTAAGCCCCGGGGTCACAATTTCAGCAAAAATCTGACTTTTGGCAATTCACTCAGACATGATGCCAGAAGCTAGGAATTGCTCCCCGGAAAGGTTTGGCAGTCGAAAAAGAAGGCTTTTTATCGCAGGACAAGAAATCAGCCCTCAACAACTTAACCGGCGGAAAATATTTTTTTGAAAAAATCCTTAAGCCCCGGGGTCAGAATTTCAGCAAAAATCTGACTTTTGGCAATTCACTCAGACATGATGCCAGAAGCTAGGAATTGCTCCCCGGAAAGGTTTGGCAGTCGAAAAAGAAGGCTTTATATCACAGGAGAAGAAATCAGCCCTCAACAACTTAACCGGCGGAAAATATATTTTTGAAAAAATCCCTAAGCCCCGGGGTCAGAATTTCAGCAAAAATCTGACTTTTGGCAATTCACTCAGAAATGATGCCAGAAGCTTGCAAATGCTCCCCTGAACGGTTTGGTAGTCGAAACAGAAGGCTTTTTATCGCAGGACAAGAAATCAGCCCTCAACAACTTAACCGGCGGAAAATATATTTTTGAAAAAATCCTTAAGCCCCGGGGTCAGAATTTCAGCAAAAATCTGACTTTTGGCAATTCACTCAGAAATGATGCCAGAAGCTAGGAATTGCTCCCCGGAAAGGTTTGGCAGTCGAAACAGAAGGCTTTATATCACAGGACAAGAAATCAGCCCTCAACCACTTCACCGGCGATAAATATATTTTTGAAAAAATCCCTAAGCCCCGGGGTCACAATTTCAGCAAAAATCTGACTTTTGGCAATTCACTCAGAAATGATGCCAGAAGCTAGGAATTGCTCCCCGGAAAGGTTTGGCAGTCGAAACAGAAGGCTTTTTATCACAGGACAAGAAATCAGCCCTCAACAACTTAAACGGGGGAAAATATATTTTTGAAAAAATCCCTAAGCCCCGGGGTCAGAATTTTAGCAAAAATCTGACTTTTGGCAATTCACTCAAAAATGATGCCAGAAGCTTGCAAATGCTCCCCTGAATGGTTTGGCAGTCGAAACAGAAGGCTTTTTATCACAGGACAAGAAATCAGCCCTCAACAACTTAACCGGCGGAAAATATATTTTTGAAAAAATCCCTAAGCCCCGGGGTCACAATTTCAGCAAAAATCTGACTTTTGGCAATTCACTCAGAAATGATGCCAGAAGCTCGGAATTGCTCCCCGGAAAGGTTTGGTAGTCGAAAAAGAAGGCTTTATATCACAGGACAAGAAATCAGCCCTCAACAACTGAACCGGCGGGGTCATAATTTCAGCAAAAATCTGACTTCTGGCAATTCACTCAAACATGGTGCGAACCGGTTGCAAATGCTCCCCTGAAAGCGTTGTCAATGGAAACAGAAGGCTTTTTATCACAGGACAAGAAATCAGCACTCAACAACTTAACCGGCGGAAAATATTTTTTTTTGAAAAAATCCCTAAGCCCCGGGGTCAGAATTTCAGCAAAAATCTGACTTTTGGCAATTCACTCAGAAATGATGCCAGAAGCTAGGAATTGCTCCCCGGAAAGGTTTGGCAGTCGAAACAGAAGGCTTTATATCACAGGACAAGAAATCAGCCCTCAACAACTTAACCGGCGGAAAATATTTTTTTGAAAAAATCATTAAGCCCCGGGGTCACAATTTCAGCAAAAATCTGACTTTTGGCAATTCACTCAGAAATGATGCCAGAAGCTTGCAAATGCTCCCCTGAAAGGTTTGGCAGTCGAAACAGAAGGCTTTTTATCGCAGGACAAGAAATCAGCCCTCAACAACTTAACCGGCGGAAAATATATTTTTTTGAAAAAATCCCTAAGCCCCGGGGTCAGAATTTCAGCAAAAATCTGACTTTTGGCAATTCACTCAGAAATGATGCCAGAAGCTAGGAATTGCTCCCCGGAAAGGTTTGGCAGTCGAAACAGAAGGCTTTATATCACAGGACAAGAAATCAGCCCTCAACCACTTCACCGGCGGAAAATATATTTTTGAAAAAATCCCTAAGCCCCGGGGTCACAATTTCAGCAAAAATCTGACTTTTGGCAATTCACTCAGACATGATGCCAGAAGCTAGGAATTGCTCCCCGGAAAGGTTTGGCAGTCGAAAAAGAAGGCTTTTTATCGCAGGACAAGAAATCAGCCCTCAACAACTTAACCGGCGGAAAATATTTTTTTGAAAAAATCCTTAAGCCCCGGGGTCAGAATTTCAGCAAAAATCTGACTTTTGGCAATTCACTCAGACATGATGCCAGAAGCTAGGAATTGCTCCCCGGAAAGTTTTGGCAGTCGAAAAAGAAGGCTTTATATCACAGGAGAAGAAATCAGCCCTCAACAACTTAACCGGCGGAAAATATATTTTTGAAAAAATCCCTAAGCCCCGGGGTCAGAATTTCAGCAAAAATCTGACTTTTGGCAATTCACTCAGAAATGATGCCAGAAGCTTGCAAATGCTCCCCTGAAAGGTTTGGTAGTCGAAACAGAAGGCTTTTTTTCGCCGGACAAGAAATCAGCCCTCAACAACTTAACCGGCGGAAAATATATTTTTGAAAAAATCCTTAAGCCCCGGGGTCAGAATTTCAGCAAAAATCTGACTTTTGGCAATTCACTCAGAAATGATGCCAGAAGCTAGGAATTGCTCCCCGGAAAGGTTTGGCAGTCGAAACAGAAGGCTTTATATCACAGGACAAGAAATCAGCCCTCAACCACTTCACCGGCGGAAAATATATTTTTGAAAAAATCCCTAAGCCCCGGGGTCACAATTTCAGCAAAAATCTGACTTTTGGCAATTCACTCAGAAATGATGCCAGAAGCTAGGAATTGCTCCCCGGAAAGGTTTGGCAGTCGAAACAGAAGGCTTTTTATCACAGGACAAGAAATCAGCCCTCAACAACTTAAACGGGGGAAAATATATTTTTGAAAAAATCCCTAAGCCCCGGGGTCAGAATTTTAGCAAAAATCTGACTTTTGGCAATTCACTCAAAAATGATGCCAGAAGCTTGCAAATGCTCCCCTGAATGGTTTGGCAGTCGAAACAGAAGGCTTTTTATCACAGGACAAGAAATCAGCCCTCAACAACTTAACCGGCGGAAAATATATTTTTGAAAAAATCCCTAAGCCCCGGGGTCACAATTTCAGCAAAAATCTGACTTTTGGCAATTCACTCAGAAATGATGCCAGAAGCTAGGAATGGCTCCCCGGAAAGGTTTGGCAGTCGAAAAAGAAGGCTTTATATCACAGGACAAGAAATCAGCCCTCAACAACTGAACCGGCGGGGTCATAATTTCAGCAAAAATCTGACTTCTGGCAATTCACTCAAACATGGTGCGAACCGGTTGCAAATGCTCCCCTGAAAGCGTTGTCAATGGAAACAGAAGGCTTTTTATCACAGGACAAGAAATCAGCCCTCAACAACTTAACCGGCGGAAAATATATTTTTTTGAAAAAATCCCTAAGCCCCGGGGTCACAATTTCAGCAAAAATCTGACTTTTGGCAATTCACTCAGAAATGATGCCAGAAGCTAGGAATTGCTCCCCGGAAAGGTTTGGCAGTCGAAACAGAAGGCTTTATATCACAGGACAAGAAATCAGCCCTCAACAACTTAACCGGCGGAAAATATTTTTTTGAAAAAATCATTAAGCCCCGGGGTCACAATTTCAGCAAAAATCTGACTTTTGGCAATTCACTCAGAAATGATGCCAGAAGCTTGCAAATGCTCCCCTGAAAGGTTTGGCAGTCGAAACAGAAGGCTTTTTATCGCAGGACAAGAAATCAGCCCTCAACAACTTAACCGGCGGAAAATATATTTTTTTGAAAAAATCCCTAAGCCCCGGGGTCAGAATTTCAGCAAAAATCTGACTTTTGGCAATTCACTCAGAAATGATGCCAGAAGCTAGGAATTGCTCCCCGGAAAGGTTTGGCAGTCGAAACAGAAGGCTTTATATCACAGGACAAGAAATCAGCCCTCAACCACTTCACCGGCGGAAAATATATTTTTGAAAAAATCCCTAAGCCCCGGGGTCACAATTTCAGCAAAAATCTGACTTTTGGCAATTCACTCAGACATGATGCCAGAAGCTAGGAATTGCTCCCCGGAAAGGTTTGGCAGTCGAAAAAGAAGGCTTTTTATCGCAGGACAAGAAATCAGCCCTCAACAACTTAACCGGCGGAAAATATTTTTTTGAAAAAATCCTTAAGCCCCGGGGTCAGAATTTCAGCAAAAATCTGACTTTTGGCAATTCACTCAGACATGATGCCAGAAGCTAGGAGTTGCTCCCCGGAAAGGTTTGGCAGTCGAAAAAGAAGGCTTTATATCACAGGAGAAGAAATCAGCCCTCAACAACTTAACCGGCGGAAAATATATTTTTGAAAAAATCCCTAAGCCCCGGGGTCACAATTTCAGCAAAAATCTGACTTTTGGCGATTCACTCAAAAATGATGCCAGAAGCTTGCAAATGCTCCCCGGAAAGGTTTGGCAGTCGAAACAGAAGGCTTTATATCACAGGACAAGAAATCAGCCCTCAACCACTTCACCGGCGAAAAATATATTTTTGAAAAAATCCCTAAGCCCCGGGGTCACAATTTCAGCAAAAATCTGACTTTTGGCAATTCACTCAGACATGATGCCAGAAGCTAGGAATTGCTCCCCGGAAAGGTTTGGCAGTCGAAAAAGAAGGCTTTTTATCGCAGGACAAGAAATCAGCCCTCAACAACTTAACCGGCGGAAAATATTTTTTTGAAAAAATCCTTAAGCCCCGGGGTCAGAATTTCAGCAAAAATCTGACTTTTGGCAATTCACTCAGACATGATGCCAGAAGCTAGGAATTGCTCCCCGGAAAGGTTTGGCAGTCGAAAAAGAAGGCTTTATATCACAGGAGAAGAAATCAGCCCTCAACAACTTAACCGGCGGAAAATATATTTTTGAAAAAATCCCTAAGCCCCGGGGTCAGAATTTCAGCAAAAATCTGACTTTTGGCAATTCACTCAGAAATGATGCCAGAAGCTTGCAAATGCTCCCCTGAACGGTTTGGTAGTCGAAACAGAAGGCTTTTTATCGCAGGACAAGAAATCAGCCCTCAACAACTTAACCGGCGGAAAATATATTTTTGAAAAAATCCTTAAGCCCCGGGGTCAGAATTTCAGCAAAAATCTGACTTTTGGCAATTCACTCAGAAATGATGCCAGAAGCTAGGAATTGCTCCCCGGAAAGGTTTGGCAGTCGAAACAGAAGGCTTTATATCACAGGACAAGAAATCAGCCCTCAACCACTTCACCGGCGGAAAATATATTTTTGAAAAAATCCCTAAGCCCCGGGGTCACAATTTCAGCAAAAATCTGACTTTTGGCAATTCACTCAGAAATGATGCCAGAAGCTAGGAATTGCTCCCCGGAAAGGTTTGGCAGTCGAAACAGAAGGCTTTTTATCACAGGACAAGAAATCAGCCCTCAACAACTTAAACGGGGGAAAATATATTTTTGAAAAAATCCCTAAGCCCCGGGGTCAGAATTTTAGCAAAAATCTGACTTTTGGCAATTCACTCAAAAATGATGCCAGAAGCTTGCAAATGCTCCCCTGAATGGTTTGGCAGTCGAAACAGAAGGCTTTTTATCACAGGACAAGAAATCAGCCCTCAACAACTTAACCGGCGGAAAATATATTTTTGAAAAAATCCCTAAGCCCCGGGGTCACAATTTCAGCAAAAATCTGACTTTTGGCGATTCACTCAAAAATGATACCAGAAGCTTGCAAATGCTCCCCGGAAAGGTTTGGCAGTCGAAACAGAAGGCTTTATATCACAGGACAAGAAATCAGCCCTCAACAACTGAACCGGCGGGGTCATAATTTCAGCAAAAATCTGACTTCTGGCAATTCACTCAAACATGGTGCGAACCGGTTGCAAATGCTCCCCTGAAAGCGTTGTCAATGGAAACAGAAGGCTTTTTATCACAGGACAAGAAATCAGCCCTCAACAACTTAACCGGCGGAAAATATATTTTTTTGAAAAAATCCCTAAGCCCCGGGGTCAGAATTTCAGCAAAAATCTGACTTTTGGCAATTCACTCAGAAATGATGCCAGAAGCTTGCAAATGCTCCCCTGAAAGGTTTGGTAGTCGAAACAGAAGGCTTTTTATCGCATGACAAGAAATCAGCCCTCAACAACTTAACCGGCGGAAAATATATGTTTGAAAAAATCCTTAAGCCCCGAGGTCACAATTTCAGCAAAAATCTGACTTTTGGCAATTCACTCAGAAATGATGCCAGAAGCTAGGAATTGCTCCCCGGAAAGGTTTGGCAGTCGAAACAGAAGGCTTTATATCACAGGACAAGAAATCAGCCCTCAACCACTTCACCGGCGGAAAATATATTTTTGAAAAAATCCCTAAGCCCCGGGGTCACAATTTCAGCAAAAATCTGACTTTTGGCAATTCACTCAAAAATGATGCCAGAAGCTTGCAAATGCTCCCCTGAACGGTTTGGTAGTCGAAACAGAAGGCTTTTTATCGCAGGACAAGAAATCAGCCCTCAACAACTTAACCGGCGGAAAATATATTTTTGAAAAAATCCTTAAGCCCCGGGGTCAGAATTTCAGCAAAAATCTGACTTTTGGCAATTCACTCAGAAATGATGCCAGAAGCTAGGAATTGCTCCCCGGAAAGGTTTGGCAGTCGAAACAGAAGGCTTTATATCACAGGACAAGAAATCAGCCCTCAACCACTTCACCGGCGGAAAATATATTTTTGAAAAAATCCCTAAGCCCCGGGGTCACAATTTCAGCAAAAATCTGACTTTTGGCAATTCACTCAGAAATGATGCCAGAAGCTAGGAATTGCTGCCCGGAAAGGTTTGGCAGTCGAAACAGAAGGCTTTATATCACAGGACAAGAAATCAGCCCTCAACAACTGAACCGGCGGGGTCATAATTTCAGCAAAAATCTGACTTCTGGCAATACACTCAAACATGGTGCGAACCGGTGGCAAATGCTCCCCTGAAAGCGTTGTCAATGGAAACAGAAGGCTTTTTATCACAGGACAAGAAATCAGCCCTCAACAACTTAACCGGCGGAAAATATATTTTTTTGAAAAAATCCCTAAGCCCCGGGGTCAGAATTTCAGCAAAAATCTGACTTTTGGCAATTCACTCAGAAATGATGCCAGAAACTAGGAATTGCTCCCCGGAAAGGTTTGGCAGTCGAAACAGAAGGCTTTATATCACAGGACAAGAAATCAGCCCTCAACAACTTAACCGGCGGAAAATATTTTTTTGAAAAAATCTTTAAGCCCCGGGGTCACAATTTCAGCAAAAATCTGACTTTTGGCAATTCACTCAGAAATGATGCCAGAAGCTTGCAAATGCTCCCCTGAAAGGTTTGGCAGTCGAAACAGAAGGCTTTTTATCGCAGGACAAGAAATCAGCCGTCAACAACTTAACCGGCGGAAAATATATTTTTTTGAAAAAATCCCTAAGCCCCGGGGTCAGAATTTCAGCAAAAATCTGACTTTTGGCAATTCACTCAGAAATGATGCCAGAAGCTAGGAATTGCTCCCCGGAAAGGTTTGGCAGTCGAAACAGAAGGCTTTTTATCACAGGACAAGAAATCAGCCCTCAACAACTTAACGGGCAGAAAATATATTTTTGAAAAAATCCCTAAGCCCCGGGGTCAGAATTTCAGCAAAAATCTGACTTTTGGCAATTCACTCAAAAATGATGCCAGAAGCTTGCAAATGCTCCCCTGAAAGGTTTGGCAGTCGAAACAGAAGGCTTTATATCACAGGACAAGAAATCAGCCCTCAACAACTTAACCGGCGGAAAATATATTTTTTTGAAAAAATCCCTAAGCTCCGGGGTCAGAATTTCAGCAAAAATCTGACTTTTGGCAATTCACTCAGAAATGATGCCAGAAGCTCGGAATTGCTCCCCGGAAAGGTTTGGCAGTCGAAACAGAAGGCTTTATATCACAGGACAAGAAATCAGCCCTCAACAACTTAACCGGCGGAAAATATTTTTTTGAAAAAATCCTTAAGCCCCGGGGTCAGAATTTCAGCAAAAATCTGACTTTTGGCAATTCACTCAGAAATGATGCCAGAAGCTAGGAATTGCTCCCCGGAAAGGTTTGGCAGTCGAAACAGAGGGCTTTATATCACAGGACAAGAAATCAGCCCTCAACCACTTCACCGGCGGAAAATATATTTTTGAAAAAATCCCTAAGCCCCGGGGTCACAATTTCAGCAAAAATCTGACTTTTGGCAATTCACTCAAAAATGATGCCAGAAGCTTGCAAATGCTCCCCTGAAAGGTTTGGCAGTCGAAACAGAAGGCTTTTTATCGCAGGACAAGAAATCAGCCCTCAACAACTTAACCGGCGGAAAATATTTTTTTGAAAAAATCCTTAAGCCCCGGGGTCAGAATTTCAGCAAAAATCTGACTTTTGGCAATTCACTCAGAAATGATGCCAGAAGCTAGGAATTGCTCCCCGGAAAGGTTTGGCAGTCGAAACAGAAGGCTTTTTATCACAGGACAAGAAATCAGCCCTCAACAACTTAAACGGGGGAAAATATATTTTTGAAAAAATCCCTAAGCCCCGGGGTCAGAATTTTAGCAAAAATCTGACTTTTGGCAATTCACTCAAAAATGATGCCAGAAGCTTGCAAATGCTCCCCTGAAAGGTTTGGCAGTCGAAACAGAAGGCTTTTTATCACAGGACAAGAAATCAGCCCTCAACAACTTAACCGGCGGAAAAATATTTTTTTGAAAAAATCCCTAAGCCCCGGGGTCAGAATTTCAGCAAAAATCTGACTTTTGGCAATTCACTCAAAAATGATGCCAAAAGCTTGCAAATGCTCCACTGAAAGGTTTGGCAGTCGAAACAGAAGGCTTTTTATCACAGGACAAGAAATCAGCCCTCAACAACTTAACCGGCGGAAAATATTTTTTTGAAAAAATCCTTAAGCCCCGGGGTCAGAATTTCAGCAAAAATCTGACTTTTGGCAATTCACTCAAAAATGATGCCAGAAGCTTGCAAATGCTTTCCTGAAAGGTTTGGCAGTCGAAACAGAAGGCTTTTTATCACAGGACAAGAAATCAGCCCTCTAAAACTTAATAGGTGCAAAATATTTTTTTGAAAAAATCCCTAAGCCCCGGGGTCAGAATTTCAGCAAAAATCTGACTTTTGGCAATTCACTCAAAAATGATACCAGAAGCTTGCAAATGCTCCCCGGAAAGGTTTGGCAGTCGAAACAGAAGGCTTTATATCACAGGACAAGAAATCAGCCCTCAACCACTTCACCGGCGAAAAATATATTTTTGAAAAAATCCCTAAGCCCCGGGGTCACAATTTCAGCAAAAATCTGACTTTTGGCAATTCACTCAGACATGATGCCAGAAGCTAGGAATTGCTCCCCGGAAAGGTTTGGCAGTCGAAAAAGAAGGCTTTTTATCGCAGGACAAGAAATCAGCCCTCAACAACTTAACCGGCGGAAAATATTTTTTTGAAAAAATCCTTAAGCCCCGGGGTCAGAATTTCAGCAAAAATCTGACTTTTGGCAATTCACTCAGACATGATGCCAGAAGCTAGGAATTGCTCCCCGGAAAGGTTTGGCAGTCGAAAAAGAAGGCTTTATATCACAGGAGAAGAAATCAGCCCTCAACAACTTAACCGGCGGAAAATATATTTTTGAAAAAATCCCTAAGCCCCGGGGTCAGAATTTCAGCAAAAATCTGACTTTTGGCAATTCACTCAGAAATGATGCCAGAAGCTTGCAAATGCTCCCCTGAACGGTTTGGTAGTCGAAACAGAAGGCTTTTTATCGCAGGACAAGAAATCAGCCCTCAACAACTTAACCGGCGGAAAATATATTTTTGAAAAAATCCTTAAGCCCCGGGGTCAGAATTTCAGCAAAAATCTGACTTTTGGCAATTCACTCAGAAATGATGCCAGAAGCTAGGAATTGCTCCCCGGAAAGGTTTGGCAGTCGAAAAAGAAGGCTTTATATCACAGGACAAGAAATCAGCCCTCAACCACTTCACCGGCGGAAAATATATTTTTGAAAAAATCCCTAAGCCCCGGGGTCACAATTTCAGCAAAAATCTGACTTTTGGCAATTCACTCAGAAATGATGCCAGAAGCTAGGAATTGCTCCCCGGAAAGGTTTGGCAGTCGAAACAGAAGGCTTTTTATCACAGGACAAGAAATCAGCCCTCAACAACTTAAACGGGGGAAAATATATTTTTGAAAAAATCCCTAAGCCCCGGGGTCAGAATTTTAGCAAAAATCTGACTTTTGGCAATTCACTCAAAAATGATGCCAGAAGCTTGCAAATGCTCCCCTGAATGGTTTGGCAGTCGAAACAGAAGGCTTTTTATCACAGGACAAGAAATCAGCCCTCAACAACTTAACCGGCGGAAAATATATTTTTGAAAAAATCCCTAAGCCCCGGGGTCACAATTTCAGCAAAAATCTGACTTTTGGCAATTCACTCAGAAATGATGCCAGAAGCTAGGAATTGCTCCCCGGAAAGGTTTGGCAGTCGAAAAAGAAGGCTTTATATCACAGGACAAGAAATCAGCCCTCAACAACTGAACCGGCGGGGTCATAATTTCAGCAAAAATCTGACTTCTGGCAATTCACTCAAACATGGTGCGAACCGGTTGCAAATGCTCCCCTGAAAGCGTTGTCAATGGAAACAGAAGGCTTTTTATCACAGGACAAGAAATCAGCCCTCAACAACTTAACCGGCGGAAAATATATTTTTTTGAAAAAATCCCTAAGCCCCGGGGTCAGAATTTCAGCAAAAATCTGACTTTTGGCAATTCACTCAGAAATGATGCCAGAAGCTTGCAAATGCTCCCCTGAAAGGTTTGGTAGTCCAAACAGAAGGCTTTTTATCGCATGACAAGAAATCAGCCCTCAACAACTTAACCGGCGGAAAATATATGTTTGAAAAAATCCTTAAGCCCCGAGGTCACAATTTCAGCAAAAATCTGACTTTTGGCAATTCACTCAGAAATGATGCCAGAAGCTAGGAATTGCTCCCCGGAAAGGTTTGGCAGTCGAAACAGAAGGCTTTATATCACAGGACAAGAAATCAGCCCTCAACCACTTCACCGGCGGAAAATATATTTTTGAAAAAATCCCTAAGCCCCGGGGTCACAATTTCAGCAAAAATCTGACTTTTGGCAATTCACTCAAAAATGATGCCAGAAGCTTGCAAATGCTCCCCTGAACGGTTTGGTAGTCGAAACAGAAGGCTTTTTATCGCAGGACAAGAAATCAGCCCTCAACAACTTAACCGGCGGAAAATATATTTTTGAAAAAATCCTTAAGCCCCGGGGTCAGAATTTCAGCAAAAATCTGACTTTTGGCAATTCACTCAGAAATGATGCCAGAAGCTAGGAATTGCTCCCCGGAAAGGTTTGGCAGTCGAAACAGAAGGCTTTATATCACAGGACAAGAAATCAGCCCTCAACCACTTCACCGGCGGAAAATATATTTTTGAAAAAATCCCTAAGCCCCGGGGTCACAATTTCAGCAAAAATCTGACTTTTGGCAATTCACTCAGAAATGATGCCAGAAGCTAGGAATTGCTGCCCGGAAAGGTTTGGCAGTCGAAACAGAAGGCTTTATATCACAGGACAAGAAATCAGCCCTCAACAACTGAACCGGCGGGGTCATAATTTCAGCAAAAATCTGACTTCTGGCAATACACTCAAACATGGTGCGAACCGGTTGCAAATGCTCCCCTGAAAGCGTTGTCAATGGAAACAGAAGGCTTTTTATCACAGGACAAGAAATCAGCCCTCAACAACTTAACCGGCGGAAAATATATTTTTTTGAAAAAATCCCTAAGCCCCGGGGTCAGAATTTCAGCAAAAATCTGACTTTTGGCAATTCACTCAGAAATGATGCCAGAAACTAGGAATTGCTCCCCGGAAAGGTTTGGCAGTCGAAACAGAAGGCTTTATATCACAGGACAAGAAATCAGCCCTCAACAACTTAACCGGCGGAAAATATTTTTTTGAAAAAATCTTTAAGCCCCGGGGTCACAATTTCAGCAAAAATCTGACTTTTGGCAATTCACTCAGAAATGATGCCAGAAGCTTGCAAATGCTCCCCTGAAAGGTTTGGCAGTCGAAACAGAAGGCTTTTTATCGCAGGACAAGAAATCAGCCGTCAACAACTTAACCGGCGGAAAATATATTTTTTTGAAAAAATCCCTAAGCCCCGGGGTCAGAATTTCAGCAAAAATCTGACTTTTGGCAATTCACTCAGAAATGATGCCAGAAGCTAGGAATTGCTCCCCGGAAAGGTTTGGCAGTCGAAACAGAAGGCTTTTTATCACAGGACAAGAAATCAGCCCTCAACAACTTAACGGGCAGAAAATATATTTTTGAAAAAATCCCTAAGCCCCGGGGTCAGAATTTCAGCAAAAATCTGACTTTTGGCAATTCACTCAAAAATGATGCCAGAAGCTTGCAAATGCTCCCCTGAAAGGTTTGGCAGTCGAAACAGAAGGCTTTATATCACAGGACAAGAAATCAGCCCTCAACAACTTAACCGGCGGAAAATATATTTTTTTGAAAAAATCCCTAAGCTCCGGGGTCAGAATTTCAGCAAAAATCTGACTTTTGGCAATTCACTCAGAAATGATGCCAGAAGCTCGGAATTGCTCCCCGGAAAGGTTTGGCAGTCGAAACAGAAGGCTTTATATCACAGGACAAGAAATCAGCCCTCAACAACTTAACCGGCGGAAAATATTTTTTTGAAAAAATCCTTAAGCCCCGGGGTCAGAATTTCAGCAAAAATCTGACTTTTGGCAATTCACTCAGAAATGATGCCAGAAGCTAGGAATTGCTCCCCGGAAAGGTTTGGCAGTCGAAACAGAGGGCTTTATATCACAGGACAAGAAATCAGCCCTCAACCACTTCACCGGCGGAAAATATATTTTTGAAAAAATCCCTAAGCCCCGGGGTCACAATTTCAGCAAAAATCTGACTTTTGGCAATTCACTCAAAAATGATGCCAGAAGCTTGCAAATGCTCCCCTGAAAGGTTTGGCAGTCGAAACAGAAGGCTTTTTATCGCAGGACAAGAAATCAGCCCTCAACAACTTAACCGGCGGAAAATATTTTTTTGAAAAAATCCTTAAGCCCCGGGGTCAGAATTTCAGCAAAAATCTGACTTTTGGCAATTCACTCAGAAATGATGCCAGAAGCTAGGAATTGCTCCCCGGAAAGGTTTGGCAGTCGAAACAGAAGGCTTTTTATCACAGGACAAGAAATCAGCCCTCAACAACTTAAACGGGGGAAAATATATTTTTGAAAAAATCCCTAAGCCCCGGGGTCAGAATTTTAGCAAAAATCTGACTTTTGGCAATTCACTCAAAAATGATGCCAGAAGCTTGCAAATGCTCCCCTGAAAGGTTTGGCAGTCGAAACAGAAGGCTTTTTATCACAGGACAAGAAATCAGCCCTCAACAACTTAACCGGCGGAAAAATATTTTTTTGAAAAAATCCCTAAGCCCCGGGGTCAGAATTTCAGCAAAAATCTGACTTTTGGCAATTCACTCAAAAATGATGCCAAAAGCTTGCAAATGCTCCACTGAAAGGTTTGGCAGTCGAAACAGAAGGCTTTTTATCACAGGACAAGAAATCAGCCCTCAACAACTTAACCGGCGGAAAATATTTTTTTGAAAAAATCCTTAAGCCCCGGGGTCAGAATTTCAGCAAAAATCTGACTTTTGGCAATTCACTCAAAAATGATGCCAGAAGCTTGCAAATGCTTTCCTGAAAGGTTTGGCAGTCGAAACAGAAGGCTTTTTATCACAGGACAAGAAATCAGCCCTCTAAAACTTAATAGGTGCAAAATATTTTTTTGAAAAAATCCCTAAGCCCCGGGGTCAGAATTTCAGCAAAAATCTGACTTTTGGCAATTCACTCAAAAATGATACCAGAAGCTTGCAAATGCTCCCCTGAAAGGTTTGGCAGTCGAAACAGAAGGCTTTTTATCACAGGACAAGAAATCAGCCCTCAACAACTTAACAGGCGGAAAATATTTTTTTGAAAAAATCCCTAAGCCCCGGGGTCACAATTTCAGGAAAAATCTGACTTTTGGCAATTCACTCAGAAATGATGCCGGAAGCTTGCAAATGCTCCCCTGAAAGGTTTGGCAGTCGAAACAGAACGCTTTTTATCGCAGGACAAGAAATCAGCCCTCAACAACTTAACAGGCGAAAAATATTTTTTTGAAAAAATCCCTAAGCCCTGGGGTCAGAATTTCAGCAAAAATCTGACTTCTGGCAATTGACTTAAAAATTGTGCCAACCGGTTGCAAATGCTCCCCTGAAAGCGTTGTCAATGGAAACAGAAGGCTTTTTATCACAGGACAAGAAATCAGCCCTCAACAACTTAACCGGCGGAAAATATTTTTTTTTGAAAAAATCCCTAAGCCCCGGGGTCACAATTTCAGCAAAAATCTGACTTCTGGCAATTCACTCAAAAATGATGCCAGAAGCTTGCAAATGCTCCCCTGAAAGGTTTGGCAGTCAAAACAGAAGGCTTTTTATCACAGGACAAGAAATCAGCCCTCAACTACTTAACCGGGGGAAAATATATTTTTGAAAATATCCCTAAGCCCCGGGGTCAGAATTTCAGCAAAAATCTGACTTTTGGCAATTCACTCAAAAATGATGCCAGAAGCTTGCAAATGCTCCCCTGAAAGGTTTGGCAGTCGAAACAGAAGGCTTTTTATCACAGGACAAGAAATCAGCCCTCAACAATTTAACCGGCGGAAAATATATTTTTGAAAAAATCCCTAAGCCCCGGGGTCACAATTTCAGTATAAATCTGACTTTTGGCAATTCACTCAAAAATGATGCCAGAAGCTTGCAAATGCTCCCCTGAAAGGTTTGGCAGTCGAAACAGAAGGCTTTTAATCGCAGGACAAGAAATCAGCCCTCAACAACTTAACCGGCGGAAAATATTTTTTTGAAAAAATCCTTAAGCCCCGGGGTCAGAATTTCAGCAAAAATCTGACTTTGGGCAATTCACTCAAAAATGATGCCAGAAGCTTGCAAATGCTTTCCTGAAAGGTTTGGCAGTCGAAACAGAAGGCTTTTTATCACAGGACAAGAAATCAGCCCTCAACAACTTAACCGGCGGGGTCAGAATTTCAGCAAAAATCTGACTTCTGGCAATTCACTTAAAAATGGTGCCAACCGGTTGCAAATGCTCCCCTGAAAGCGTTGTCAATGGAAACAGAAGGCTTTTTATCACAGGACAAGAAATCAGCCCTCAACTTAACCGGCGGAAAATATTTTTTTTTGAAAAAATCCCTAAGCCCCGGGGTCACAATTTCAGCAAAAATCTGACTTTTGGCAATTCGCTCAAAAATGATGCCAGAAGCTTGCAAATGCTCCCCTGAAAGGTTTGACGATGGAAACAGAAGGCTTTTTATCACAGGACAAGAAATCAGCCCTCAACAACTTAACCGGCGGGGTCATAATTTCAGCAAAAATCTGACTTCTGGCAATT
The DNA here is from genome assembly GCF_964188315.1 of Podarcis muralis. Taxonomy (NCBI): domain Eukaryota; kingdom Metazoa; phylum Chordata; class Lepidosauria; order Squamata; family Lacertidae; genus Podarcis; species Podarcis muralis. Next base: position 66,840,391 of record NC_135663.1, read on the forward strand.
CACTCAAACATGGTGCGAACCGGTTGCAAATGCTCCCCTGAAAGCGTTGTCGATGGAAACAGAAGGCTTTTTATCACAGGACAAGAAATCAGCCCTCAACAACTTAACCGGCGGAAAATATATTTTTTTGAAAAAATCCCTAAGCCCCGGGGTCAGAATTTCAGCAAAAATCTGACTTTTGGCAATTCACTCAGAAATGATGCCAGAAGCTAGGAATTGCTCCCCGGAAAGGTTTGGCAGTCGAAACAGAAGGCTTTATATCACAGGACAAGAAATCAGCCCTCAACAACTTAACCGGCGGAAAATATTTTTTTGAAAAAATCATTAAGCCCCGGGGTCACAATTTCAGCAAAAATCTGACTTTTGGTAATTCACTCAGAAATGATGCCAGAAGCTAGGAATTGCTCCCCGGAAAGGTTTGGCAGTCGAAAAAGAAGGCTTTTTATCGCAGGACAAGAAATCAGCCCTCAACAACTTAACTGGCGGAAAATATTTTTTTGAAAAAATCCTTAAGCCCCGGGGTCAGAATTTCAGCAAAAATCTGACTTTTGGCAATTCACTCAGACATGATGCCAGAAGCTAGGAATTGCTCCCCGGAAAGGTTTGGCAGTCGAAAAAGAAGGCTTTATATCACAGGAGAAGAAATCAGCCCTCAACAACTTAACCGGCGGAAAATATATTTTTGAAAAAATCCCTAAGCCCCGGGGTCAGAATTTCAGCAAAAATCTGACTTTTGGCAATTCACTCAGAAATGATGCCAGAAGCTTGCAAATGCTCCCCTGAAAGGTTTGGTAGTCGAAACAGAAGGCTTTTTATCGCAGGACAAGAAATCAGCCCTCAACAACTTAACCGGCGGAAAATATATTTTTGAAAAAATCCTTAAGCCCCGGGGTCAGAATTTCAGCAAAAATCTGACTTTTGGCAATTCACTCAGAAATGATGCCAGAAGCTAGGAATTGCTCCCCGGAAAGGTTTGGCAGTCGAAACAGAAGGCTTTATATCACAGGACAAGAAATCAGCCCTCAACCACTTCACCGGCGGAAAATATATTTTTGAAAAAATCCCTAAGCCCCGGGGTCACAATTTCAGCAAAAATCTGACTTTTGGCAATTCACTCAGAAATGATGCCAGAAGCTAGGAATTGCTCCCCGGAAAGGTTTGGCAGTCGAAACAGAAGGCTTTTTATCACAGGACAAGAAATCAGCCCTCAACAACTTAAACGGGGGAAAATATATTTTTGAAAAAATCCCTAAGCCCCGGGGTCAGAATTTTAGCAAAAATCTGACTTTTGGCAATTCACTCAAAAATGATGCCAGAAGCTTGCAAATGCTCCCCTGAATGGTTTGGCAGTCGAAACAGAAGGCTTTTTATCACAGGACAAGAAATCAGCCCTCAACAACTTAACCGGCGGAAAATATATTTTTGAAAAAATCCCTAAGCCCCGGGGTCACAATTTCAGCAAAAATCTGACTTTTGGCAATTCACTCAGAAATGATGCCAGAAGCTAGGAATTGCTCCCCGGAAAGGTTTGGCAGTCGAAAAAGAAGGCTTTATATCACAGGACAAGAAATCAGCCCTCAACAACTGAACCGGCGGGGTCATAATTTCAGCAAAAATCTGACTTCTGGCAATTCACTCAAACATGGTGCGAACCGGTTGCAAATGATCCCCTGAAAGCGTTGTCAATGGAAACAGAAGGCTTTTTATCACAGGACAAGAAATCAGCCCTCAACAACTTAACCGGCGGAAAATATATTTTTTTGAAAAAATCCCTAAGCCCCGGGGTCAGAATTTCAGCAAAAATCTGACTTTTGGCAATTCACTCAGAAATGATGCCAGAAGCTTGCAAATGCTCCCCTGAAAGGTTTGGTAGTCGAAACAGAAGGCTTTTTATCGCAGGACAAGAAATCAGCCCTCAACAACTTAACCGGCGGAAAATATATGTTTGAAAAAATCCTTAAGCCCCGAGGTCACAATTTCAGCAAAAATCTGACTTTTGGCAATTCACTCAGAAATGATGCCAGAAGCTAGGAATTGCTCCCCGGAAAGGTTTGGCAGTCGAAACAGAAGGCTTTATATCACAGGACAAGAAATCAGCCCTCAACCACTTCACCGGCGGAAAATATATTTTTGAAAAAATCCCTAAGCCCCGGGGTCACAATTTCAGCAAAAATCTGACTTTTGGCAATTCACTCAAAAATGATGCCAGAAGCTTGCAAATGCTCCCCTGAACGGTTTGGTAGTCGAAACAGAAGGCTTTTTATCGCAGGACAAGAAATCAGCCCTCAACAACTTAACCGGCGGAAAATATATTTTTGAAAAAATCCTTAAGCCCCGGGGTCAGAATTTCAGCAAAAATCTGACTTTTGGCAATTCACTCAGAAATGATGCCAGAAGCTAGGAATTGCTCCCCGGAAAGGTTTGGCAGTCGAAACAGAAGGCATTATATCACAGGACAAGAAATCAGCCCTCAACCACTTCACCGGCGGAAAATATATTTTTGAAAAAATCCCTAAGCCCCGGGGTCACAATTTCAGCAAAAATCTGACTTTTGGCAATTCACTCAGAAATGATGCCAGAAGCTAGGAATTGCTCCCCGGAAAGGTTTGGCAGTCGAAACAGAAGGCTTTTTATCACAGGACAAGAAATCAGCCCTCAACAACTTAAACGGGGGAAAATATATTTTTGAAAAAATCCCTAAGCCCCGGGGTCAGAATTTTAGCAAAAATCTGACTTTTGGCAATTCACTCAAAAATGATGCCAGAAGCTTGCAAATGCTCCCCTGAATGGTTTGGCAGTCGAAACAGAAGGCTTTTTATCACAGGACAAGAAATCAGCCCTCAACAACTTAACCGGCGGAAAATATATTTTTGAAAAAATCCCTAAGCCCCGGGGTCACAATTTCAGCAAAAATCTGACTTTTGGCAATTCACTCAGAAATGATGCCAGAAGCTAGGAATTGCTCCCCGGAAAGGTTTGGCAGTCGAAAAAGAAGGCTTTATATCACAGGACAAGAAATCAGCCCTCAACCACTTCACCGGCGGAAAATATATTTTTGAAAAAATCCCTAAGCCCCGGGGTCACAATTTCAGCAAAAATCTGACTTTTGGCAATTCACTCAGAAATGATGCCAGAAGCTAGGAATTGCTCCCCGGAAAGGTTTGGCAGTCGAAACAGAAGGCTTTTTATCACAGGACAAGAAATCAGCCCTCAACAACTTAAACGGGGGAAAATATATTTTTGAAAAAATCCCTAAGCCCCGGGGTCAGAATTTTAGCAAAAATCTGACTTTTGGCAATTCACTCAAAAATGATGCCAGAAGCTTGCAAATGCTCCCCTGAATGGTTTGGCAGTCGAAACAGAAGGCTTTTTATCACAGGACAAGAAATCAGCCCTCAACAACTTAACCGGCGGAAAATATATTTTTGAAAAAATCCCTAAGCCCCGGGGTCACAATTTCAGCAAAAATCTGACTTTTGGCAATTCACTCAGAAATGATGCCAGAAGCTAGGAATTGCTCCCCGGAAAGGTTTGGCAGTCGAAAAAGAAGGCTTTATATCACAGGACAAGAAATCAGCCCTCAACAACTGAACCGGCGGGGTCATAATTTCAGCAAAAATCTGACTTCTGGCAATTCACTCAAACATGGTGCGAACCGGTTGCAAATGCTCCCCTGAAAGCGTTGTCAATGGAAACAGAAGGCTTTTTATCACAGGACAAGAAATCAGCCCTCAACAACTTAACCGGCGGAAAATATATTTTTTTGAAAAAATCCCTAAGCCCCGGGGTCAGAATTTCAGCAAAAATCTGACTTCTGGCAATTCACTCAAACATGGTGCGAACCGGTTGCAAATGCTCCCCTGAAAGCGTTGTCAATGGAAACAGAAGGCTTTTTATCACAGGACAAGAAATCAGCCCTCAACAACTTAACCGGCGGAAAATATTTTTTTGAAAAAATCCTTAAGCCCCGGGGTCAGAATTTCAGCAAAAATCTGACTTTTGGCAATTCACTCAGACATGATGCCAGAAGCTAGGAATTGCTCCCCGGAAAGGTTTGGCAGTCGAAAAAGAAGGCTTTATATCACAGGAGAAGAAATCAGCCCTCAACAACTTAACCGGCGGAAAATATATTTTTGAAAAAATCCCTAAGCCCCGGGGTCAGAATTTCAGCAAAAATCTGACTTTTGGCAATTCACTCAGAAATGATGCCAGAAGCTTGCAAATGCTCCCCTGAAAGGTTTGGTAGTCGAAACAGAAGGCTTTTTATCGCAGGACAAGAAATCAGCCCTCAACAACTTAACCGGCGGAAAATATATTTTTGAAAAAATCCTTAAGCCCCGGGGTCAGAATTTCAGCAAAAATCTGACTTTTGGCAATTCACTCAGAAATGATGCCAGAAGCTAGGAATTGCTCCCCGGAAAGGTTTGGCAGTCGAAAAAGAAGGCTTTATATCACAGGACAAGAAATCAGCCCTCAACAACTGAACCGGCGGGGTCATAATTTCAGCAAAAATCTGACTTCTGGCAATTCACTCAAACATGGTGCGAACCGGTTGCAAATGCTCCCCTGAAAGCGTTGTCAATGGAAACAGAAGGCTTTTTATCACAGGACAAGAAATCAGCCCTCAACAACTTAACCGGCGGAAAATATATTTTTTTGAAAAAATCCCTAAGCCCCGGGGTCAGAATTTCAGCAAAAATCTGACTTTTGGCAATTCACTCAGAAATGATGCCAGAAGCTAGGAATTGCTCCCCGGAAAGGTTTGGCAGTCGAAACAGAAGGCTTTATATCACAGGACAAGAAATCAGCCCTCAACAACTTAACCGGCGGAAAATATTTTTTTGAAAAAATCATTAAGCCCCGGGGTCACAATTTCAGCAAAAATCTGACTTTTGGCAATTCACTCAGAAATGATGCCAGAAGCTAGGAATTGCTCCCCGGAAAGGTTTGGCAGTCGAAAAAGAAGGCTTTTTATCGCAGGACAAGAAATCAGCCCTCAACAACTTAACCGGCGGAAAATATTTTTTTGAAAAAATCCTTAAGCCCCGGGGTCAGAATTTCAGCAAAAATCTGACTTTTGGCAATTCACTCAGACATGATGCCAGAAGCTAGGAATTGCTCCCCGGAAAGGTTTGGCAGTCGAAAAAGAAGGCTTTATATCACAGGAGAAGAAATCAGCCCTCAACAACTTAACCGGCGGAAAATATATTTTTGAAAAAATCCCTAAGCCCCGGGGTCAGAATTTCAGCAAAAATCTGACTTTTGGCAATTCACTCAGAAATGATGCCAGAAGCTTGCAAATGCTCCCCTGAAAGGTTTGGTAGTCGAAACAGAAGGCTTTTTATCACAGGAAAAGAAATCAGCCCTCAACAACTTAAACGGGGGAAAATATATTTTTGAAAAAATCCCTAAGCCCCGGGGTCAGAATTTTAGCAAAAATCTGACTTTTGGCAATTCACTCAAAAATGATGCCAGAAGCTTGCAAATGCTCCCCTGAATGGTTTGGCAGTCGAAACAGAAGGCTTTTTATCACAGGACAAGAAATCAGCCCTCAACAACTTAACCGGCGGAAAATATATTTTTGAAAAAATCCCTAAGCCCCGGGGTCACAATTTCAGCAAAAATCTGACTTTTGGCAATTCACTCAGAAATGATGCCAGAAGCTAGGAATTGCTCCCCGGAAAGGTTTGGCAGTCGAAAAAGAAGGCTTTATATCACAGGACAAGAAATCAGCCCTCAACAACTGAACCGGCGGGGTCATAATTTCAGCAAAAATCTGACTTCTGGCAATTCACTCAAACATGGTGCGAACCGGTTGCAAATGCTCCCCTGAAAGCGTTGTCAATGGAAACAGAAGGCTTTTTATCACAGGACAAGAAATCAGCCCTCAACAACTTAACCGGCGGAAAATATTTTTTTTTGAAAAAATCCCTAAGCCCCGGGGTCAGAATTTCAGCAAAAATCTGACTTTTGGCAATTCACTCAGAAATGATGCCAGAAGCTGGGAATTGCTCCCCGGAAAGGTTTGGCAGTCGAAACAGAAGGCTTTATATCACAGGACAAGAAATCAGCCCTCAACAACTTAACCGGCGGAAAATATTTTTTTGAAAAAATCATTAAGCCCCGGGGTCACAATTTCAGCAAAAATCTGACTTTTGGCAATTCACTCAGAAATGATGCCAGAAGCTAGGAATTGCTCCCCGGAAAGGTTTGGCAGTCGAAAAAGAAGGCTTTTTATCGCAGGACAAGAAATCAGCCCTCAACAACTTAACCGGCGGAAAATATTTTTTTGAAAAAATCCTTAAGCCCCGGGGTCAGAATTTCAGCAAAAATCTGACTTTTGGCAATTCACTCAGACATGATGCCAGAAGCTAGGAATTGCTCCCCGGAAAGGTTTGGCAGTCGAAAAAGAAGGCTTTATATCACAGGAGAAGAAATCAGCCCTCAACAACTTAACTGGCGGAAAATATATTTTTGAAAAAATCCCTAAGCCCCGGGGTCAGAATTTCAGCAAAAATCTGACTTTTGGCAATTCACTCAGAAATGATGCCAGAAGCTTGCAAATGCTCCCCTGAAAGGTTTGGTAGTCGAAACAGAAGGCTTTTTATCGCAGGACAAGAAATCAGCCCTCAACAACTTAACCGGCGGAAAATATATTTTTGAAAAAATCCTTAAGCCCCGGGGTCAGAATTTCAGCAAAAATCTGACTTTTGGCAATTCACTCAGAAATGATGCCAGAAGCTAGGAATTGCTCCCCGGAAAGGTTTGGCAGTCGAAACAGAAGGCTTTATATCATAGGACAAGAAATCAGCCCTCAACCACTTCACCGGCGGAAAATATATTTTTGAAAAAATCCCTAAGCCCCGGGGTCACAATTTCAGCAAAAATCTGACTTTTGGCAATTCACTCAGAAATGATGCCAGAAGCTAGGAATTGCTCCCCGGAAAGGTTTGGCAGTCGAAAAAGAAGGCTTTATATCACAGGACAAGAAATCAGCCCTCAACAACTGAACCGGCGGGGTCATAATTTCAGCAAAAATCTGACTTCTGGCAATTCACTCAAACATGGTGCGAACCGGTTGCAAATGCTCCCCTGAAAGCGTTGTCAATGGAAACAGAAGGCTTTTTATCACAGGACAAGAAATCAGCCCTCAACAACTTAACCGGCGGAAAATATATTTTTTTGAAAAAATCCCTAAGTCCCGGGGTCAGAATTTCAGCAAAAATCTGACTTTTGGCAATTCACTCAGAAATGATGCCAGAAGCTTGCAAATGCTCCCCTGAAAGGTTTGGTAGTCGAAACAGAAGGCTTTTTATCGCAGGACAAGAAATCAGCCCTGAACAACTTAACCGGCGGAAAATATATGTTTGAAAAAATCCTTAAGCCCCGAGGTCACAATTTCAGCAAAAATCTGACTTTTGGCAATTCACTCAGAAATGATGCCAGAAGCTAGGAATTGCTCCCCGGAAAGGTTTGGCAGTCGAAACAGAAGGCTTTATATCACAGGACAAGAAATCAGCCCTCAACCACTTCACCGGCGGAAAATATATTTTTGAAAAAATCCCTAAGCCCCGGGGTCACAATTTCAGCAAAAATCTGACTTTTGGCAATTCACTCAAAAATGATGCCAGAAGCTTGCAAATGCTCCCCTGAAAGGTTTGGCAGTCGAAACAGAAGGCTTTTTATCGCAGGACAAGAAATCAGCCCTCAACAACTTAACCGGCGGAAAATATATTTTTGAAAAAATCCCTAAGCCCCGGGGTCACAATTTCAGCAAAAATCTGACTTTTGGCAATTCACTCAGAAATGATGCCAGAAGCTAGGAATTGCTGCCCGGAAAGGTTTGGCAGTCGAAACAGAAGGCTTTATATCACAGGACAAGAAATCAGCCCTGAACAACTGAACCGGCGGGGTCATAATTTCAGCAAAAATCTGACTTCTGGCAATACACTCAAACATGGTGCGAACCGGTTGCAAATGCTCCCCTGAAAGCGTTGTCAATGGAAACAGAAGGCTTTTTATCACAGGACAAGAAATCAGCCCTCAACAACTTAACCGGCGGAAAATATATTTTTTTGAAAAAATCCCTAAGCCCCGGGGTCACAATTTCAGCAAAAATCTGACTTTTGGCAATTCGCTCAAAAATGATGCCAGAAGCTTGCAAATGCTCCCCTGAAAGGTTTGACGATGGAAACAGAAGGCTTTTTATCACAGGACAAGAAATCAGCCCTCAACAACTTAACCGGCGGGGTCATAATTTCAGCAAAAATCTGACTTCTGGCAATTCACTCAAACATGGTGCGAACCGGTTGCAAATGCTCCCCTGAAAGCGTTGTCAATGGAAACAGAAGGCTTTTTATCACAGGACAAGAAATCAGCCCTCAACAACTTAACCGGCGGAAAATATATTTTTTTGAAAAAATCCCTAAGCCCCGGGGTCAGAATTTCAGCAAAAATCTGACTTTTGGCAATTCACTCAGAAATGATGCCAGAAGCTAGGAATTGCTCCCCGGAAAGGTTTGGCAGTCGAAACAGAAGGCTTTATATCACAGGAGAAGAAATCAGCCCTCAACAACTTAACCGGCGGAAAATATATTTTTGAAAAAATCCCTAAGCCCCGGGGTCACAATTTCAGCAAAAATCTGACTTTTGGCAATTCACTCAAAAATGATGAAAGAAGCTTGCAAATGCTCCCCTGAACGGTTTGGTAGTCGAAACAGAAGGCTTTTTATCGCAGGACAAGAAATCAGCCCTCAACAACTTAACCGGCGGAAAATATATTTTTGAAAAAATCCTTAAGCCCCGGGGTCAGAATTTCAGCAAAAATCTGACTTTTGGCAATTCACTCAGAAATGATGCCAGAAGCTAGGAATTGCTCCCCGGAAAGGTTTGGCAGTCGAAACAGAAGGCTTTATATCACAGGACAAGAAATCAGCCCTCAACCACTTCACCGGCGGAAAATATATTTTTGAAAAAATCCCTAAGCCCCGGGGTCAGAATTTCAGCAAAAATCTGACTTTTGGCAATTCACTCAGAAATGATGCCAGAAGCTTGCAAATGCTCCCCTGAAAGGTTTGGTAGTCGAAACAGAAGGCTTTTTATCGCAGGACAAGAAATCAGCCCTCAACAACTTAACCGGCGGAAAATATATGTTTGAAAAAATCCTTAAGCCCCGAGGTCACAATCTCAGCAAAAATCTGACTTTTGGCAATTCACTCAGAAATGATGCCAGAAGCTAGGAATTGCTCCCCGGAAAGGTTTGGCAGTCGAAACAGAAGGCTTTATATCACAGGACAAGAAATCAGCCCTCAACCACTTCACCGGCGGAAAATATATTTTTGAAAAAATCCCTAAGCCCCGGGGTCACAATTTCAGCAAAAATCTGACTTTTGGCAATTCACTCAAAAATGATGCCAGAAGCTTGCAAATGCTCCCCTGAACGGTTTGGTAGTCGAAACAGAAGGCTTTTTATCGCAGGACAAGAAATCAGCCCTCAACAACTTAACCGGCGGAAAATATATTTTTGAAAAAATCCTTAAGCCCCGGGGTCAGAATTTCAGCAAAAATCTGACTTTTGGCAATTCACTCAGAAATGATGCCAGAAGCTAGGAATTGCTCCCCGGAAAGGTTTGGCAGTCGAAACAGAAGGCTTTATATCACAGGACAAGAAATCAGCCCTCAACCACTTCACCGGCGGAAAATATATTTTTGAAAAAATCCCTAAGCCCCGGGGTCACAATTTCAGCAAAAATCTGACTTTTGGCAATTCACTCAGAAATGATGCCAGAAGCTAGGAATTGCTCCCCGGAAAGGTTTGGCAGTCGAAACAGAAGGCTTTTTATCACAGGACAAGAAATCAGCCCTCAACAACTTAAACGGGGGAAAATATATTTTTGAAAAAATGCCTAAGCCCCGGGGTCAGAATTTTAGCAAAAATCTGACTTTTGGCAATTCACTCAAAAATGATGCCAGAAGCTTGCAAATGCTCCCCTGAATGGTTTGGCAGTCGAAACAGAAGGCTTTTTATCACAGGACAAGAAATCAGCCCTCAACAACTTAACCGGCGGAAAATATATTTTTGAAAAAATCCCTAAGCCCCGGGGTCACAATTTCAGCAAAAATCTGACTTTTGGCAATTCACTCAGAAATGATGCCAGAAGCTAGGAATTGCTCCCCGGAAAGGTTTGGCAGTCGAAAAAGAAGGCTTTATATCACAGGACAAGAAATCAGCCCTCAACAACTGAACCGGCGGGGTCATAATTTCAGCAAAAATCTGACTTCTGGCAATTCACTCAAACATGGTGCGAACCGGTTGCAAATGCTCCCCTGAAAGCGTTGTCAATGGAAACAGAAGGCTTTTTATCACAGGACAAGAAATCAGCCCTCAACAACTTAACCGGCAGAAAATATATTTTTTTGAAAAAATCCCTAAGCCCCGGGGTCAGAATTTCAGCAAAAATCTGACTTTTGGCAATTCACTCAGAAATGATGCCAGAAGCTAGGAATTGCTCCCCGGAAAGGTTTGGCAGTCGAAACAGAAGGCTTTATATCACAGGACAAGAAATCAGCCCTCAACAACTTAACCGGCGGAAAATATTTTTTTGAAAAAATCCCTAAGCCCCGGGGTCAGAATTTCAGCAAAAATCTGACTTTTGGCAATTCACTCAGAAATGATGCCAGAAGCTTGCAAATGCTCCCCTGAAAGGTTTGGTAGTCGAAACAGAAGGCTTTTTATCGCAGGACAAGAAATCAGCCCTCAACAACTTAACCGGCGGAAAATATATTTTTGAAAAAATCCTTAAGCCCCGGGGTCAGAATTTCAGCAAAAATCTGACTTTTGGCAATTCACTCAGAAATGATGCCAGAAGCTAGGAATTGCTCCCCGGAAAGGTTTGGCAGTCGAAACAGAAGGCTTTATATCACAGGACAAGAAATCAGCCCTCAACCACTTCACCGGCGGAAAATATATTTTTGAAAAAATCCCTAAGCCCCGGGGTCACAATTTCAGCAAAAATCTGACTTTTGGCAATTCACTCAGAAATGATGCCAGAAGCTAGGAATTGCTCCCCGGAAAGGTTTGGCAGTCGAAAAAGAAGGCTTTATATCACAGGACAAGAAATCAGCCCTCAACAACTGAACCGGCGGGGTCATAATTTCAGCAAAAATCTGACTTCTGGCAATTCACTCAAACATGGTGCGAACCGGTTGCAAATGCTCCCCTGAAAGCGTTGTCAATGGAAACAGAAGGCTTTTTATCACAGGACAAGAAATCAGCCCTCAACAACTTAACCGGCGGAAAATATATTTTTTTGAAAAAATCCCTAAGCCCCGGGGTCAGAATTTCAGCAAAAATCTGACTTTTGGCAATTCACTCAGAAATGATGCCAGAAGCTTGCAAATGCTCCCCTGAAAGGTTTGGTAGTCGAAACAGAAGGCTTTTTATCGCAGGACAAGAAATCAGCCCTCAACAACTTAACCGGCGGAAAATATATGTTTGAAAAAATCCTTAAGCCCCGAGGTCACAATTTCAGCAAAAATCTGACTTTTGGCAATTCACTCAGAAATGATGCCAGAAGCTAGGAATTGCTCACCGGAAAGGTTTGGCAGTCGAAACAGAAGGCTTTATATCACAGGACAAGAAATCAGCCCTCAACCACTTCACCGGCGGAAAATATATTTTTGAAAAAATCCCTAAGCCCCGGGGTCACAATTTCAGCAAAAATCTGACTTTTGGCAATTCACTCAAAAATGATGCCAGAAGCTTGCAAATGCTCCCCTGAAAGGTTTGGCAGTCGAAACAGAAGGCTTTTTATCGCAGGACAAGAAATCAGCCCTCAACAACTTAACCGGAGGAAAATATTTTTTTGAAAAAATCCTTAAGCCCCGGGGTCAGAATTTCAGCAAAAATCTGACTTTTAGCAATTCACTCAGAAATGATGCCAGAAGCTTGCAAATGCTCCCCTGAATGGTTTGGCAGTCGAAACAGAAGGCTTTTTATCACAGGACAAGAAATCAGCCCTCAACAACTTAACCGGCGGAAAATATATTTTTGAAAAAATCCCTAAGCCCCGGGGTCACAATTTCAGCAAAAATCTGACTTTTGGCAATTCACTCAGAAATGATGCCAGAAGCTAGGAATTGCTGCCCGGAAAGGTTTGGCAGTCGAAACAGAAGGCTTTATATCACAGGACAAAAAATCAGCCCTCAACAACTGAACCGGCGGGGTCATAATTTCAGCAAAAATCTGACTTCTGGCAATACACTCAAACATGGTGCGAACCGGTTGCAAATGCTCCCCTGAAAGCGTTGTCAATGGAAACAGAAGGCTTTTTATCACAGGACAAGAAATCAGCCCTCAACAACTTAACCGGCGGAAAATATATTTTTTTGAAAAAATCCCTAAGCCCCGGGGTCAGAATTTCAGCAAAAATCTGACTTTTGGCAATTCACTCAGAAATGATGCCAGAAGCTAGGAATTGCTCCCCGGAAAGGTTTGGCAGTCGAAACAGAAGGCTTTATATCACAGGACAAGAAATCAGCCCTCAACAACTTAACCGGCGGAAAATATTTTTTTGAAAAAATCTTTAAGCCCCGGGGTCACAATTTCAGCAAAAATCTGACTTTTGGCAATTCACTCAGAAATGATGCCAGAAGCTTGCAAATGCTCCCCTGAAAGGTTTGGCAGTCGAAACAGAAGGCTTTTTATCGCAGGACAAGAAATCAGCCCTCAACAACTTAACCGGCGGAAAATATATTTTTTTGAAAAAATCCCTAAGCCCCGGGGTCAGAATTTCAGCAAAAATCTGACTTTTGGCAATTCACTCAGAAATGATGCCAGAAGCTAGGAATTGCTCCCCGGAAAGGTTTGGCAGTCGAAACAGAAGGCTTTTTATCACAGGACAAGAAATCAGCCCTCAACAACTTAACGGGCAGAAAATATATTTTTGAAAAAATCCCTAAGCTCCGGGGTCAGAATTTCAGCAAAAATCTGACTTTTGGCAATTCACTCAGAAATGATGCCAGAAGCTCGGAATTGCTCCCCGGAAAGGTTTGGCAGTCGAAACAGAAGGCTTTATATCACAGGACAAGAAATCAGCCCTCAACAACTTAACCGGCGGAAAATATTTTTTTGAAAAAATCCTTAAGCCCCGGGGTCAGAATTTCAGCAAAAATCTGACTTTTGGCAATTCACTCAGAAATGATGCCAGAAGCTAGGAATTGCTCCCCGGAAAGGTTTGGCAGTCGAAACAGAGGGCTTTATATCACAGGACAAGAAATCAGCCCTCAACCACTTCACCGGCGGAAAATATATTTTTGAAAAAATCCTTAAGCCCCGGGGTCAGAATTTCAGCAAAAATCTGACTTTTGGCAATTCACTCAGAAATGATGCCAGAAGCTAGGAATTGCTCCCCGGAAAGGTTTGGCTGTCGAAACAGAAGGCTTTTTATCACAGGACAAGAAATCAGCCCTCAACAACTTAAACGGGGGAAAATATATTTTTGAAAAAATCCCTAAGCCCCGGGGTCAGAATTTTAGCAAAAATCTGACTTTTGGCAATTCACTCAAAAATGATGCCAGAAGCTTGCAAATGCTCCCCTGAAAGGTTTGGCAGTCGAAACAGAAGGCTTTTTATCACAGGACAAGAAATCAGCCCTCAACAACTTAACCGGCGGAAAAATATTTTTTTGAAAAAATCCCTAAGCCCCGGGGTCAGAATTTCAGCAAAAATCTGACTTTTGGCAATTCACTCAAAAATGATGCCAAAAGCTTGCAAATGCTCCACTGAGAGGTTTGGCAGTCGAAACAGAAGGCTTTTTATCACAGGACAAGAAATCAGCCCTCAACAACTTAACCGGCGGAAAATATTTTTTTGAAAAAATCCTTAAGCCCCGGGGTCAGAATTTCAGCAAAAATCTGACTTTTGGCAATTCACTCAAAAATGATGCCAGAAGCTTGCAAATGCTTTCCTGAAAGGTTTGGCAGTCGAAACAGAAGGCTTTTTATCACAGGACAAGAAATCAGCCCTCTAAAACTTAATAGGTGCAAAATATTTTTTTGAAAAAATCCCTAAGCCCCGGGGTCAGAATTTCAGCAAAAATCTGACTTTTGGCAATTCACTCAAAAATGATACCAGAAGCTTGCAAATGCTCCCCTGAAAGGTTTGGCAGTCGAAACAGAAGGCTTTTTATCACAGGACAAGAAATCAGCCCTCAACAACTTAACCGGCGGAAAATATATTTTTTTGAAAAAATCCCTAAGCTCCGGGGTCAGAATTTCAGCAAAAATCTGACTTTTGGCAATTCACTCAGAAATGATGCCAGAAGCTCGGAATTGCTCCCCGGAAAGGTTTGGCAGTCGAAACAGAAGGCTTTATATCACAGGACAAGAAATCAGCCCTCAACAACTTAACCGGCGGAAAATATTTTTTTGAAAAAATCCTTAAGCCCCGGGGTCAGAATTTCAGCAAAAATCTGACTTTTGGCAATTCACTCAGAAATGATGCCAGAAGCTAGGAATTGCTCCCCGGAAAGGTTTGGCAGTCGAAACAGAGGGCTTTATATCACAGGACAAGAAATCAGCCCTCAACCACTTCACTGGCGGAAAATATATTTTTGAAAAAATCCCTAAGCCCCGGGGTCACAATTTCAGCAAAAATCTGACTTTTGGCAATTCACTCAAAAATGATGCCAGAAGCTTGCAAATGCTCCCCTGAAAGGTTTGGCAGTCGAAACAGAAGGCTTTTTATCGCAGGACAAGAAATCAGCCCTCAACAACTTAACCGGCGGAAAATATTTTTTTGAAAAAATCCTTAAGCCCCGGGGTCAGAATTTCAGCAAAAATCTGACTTTTGGCAATTCACTCAGAAATGATGCCAGAAGCTAGGAATTGCTCCCCGGAAAGGTTTGGCAGTCGAAACAGAAGGCTTTTTATCACAGGACAAGAAATCAGCCCTCAACAACTTAAACGGGGGAAAATATATTTTTGAAAAAATCCCTAAGCCCCGGGGTCAGAATTTTAGCAAAAATCTGACTTTTGGCAATTCCCTCAAAAATGATGCCAGAAGCTTGCAAATGCTCCCCTGAAAGGTTTGGCAGTCGAAACAGAAGGCTTTTTATCACAGGACAAGAAATCAGCCCTCAACAACTTAACCGGCGGAAAAATATTTTTTTGAAAAAATCCCTAAGCCCCGGGGTCAGAATTTCAGCAAAAATCTGACTTTTGGCAATTCACTCAAAAATGATGCCAAAAGCTTGCAAATGCTCCACTGAGAGGTTTGGCAGTCGAAACAGAAGGCTTTTTATCACAGGACAAGAAATCAGCCCTCAACAACTTAACCGGCGGAAAATATTTTTTTGAAAAAATCCTTAAGCCCCGGGGTCAGAATTTCAGCAAAAATCTGACTTTTGGCAATTCACTCAAAAATGATGCCAGAAGCTTGCAAATGCTTTCCTGAAAGGTTTGGCAGTCGAAACAGAAGGCTTTTTATCACAGGACAAGAAATCAGCCCTCTAAAACTTAATAGGTGCAAAATATTTTTTTGAAAAAATCCCTAAGCCCCGGGGTCAGAATTTCAGCAAAAATCTGACTTTTGGCAATTCACTCAAAAATGATACCAGAAGCTTGCAAATGCTCCCCTGAAAGGTTTGGCAGTCGAAACAGAAGGCTTTTTATCACAGGACAAGAAATCAGCCCTCAACAACTTAACAGGCGGAAAATATTTTTTTGAAAAAATCCCTAAGCCCCGGGGTCACAATTTCAGGAAAAATCTGACTTTTGGCAATTCACTCAGAAATGATGCCGGAAGCTTGCAAATGCTCCCCTGAAAGGTTTGGCAGTCGAAACAGAACGCTTTTTATCGCAGGACAAGAAATCAGCCCTCAACAACTTAACTGGCGAAAAATATTTTTTTGAAAAAATCCCTAAGCCCTGGGGTCAGAATTTCAGCAAAAATCTGACTTCTGGCAATTGACTTAAAAATTGTGCCAACCGGTTGCAAATGCTCCCCTGAAAGCGTTGTCAATGGAAACAGAAGGCTTTTTATCACAGGACAAGAAATCAGCCCTCAACAACTTAACCGGCGGAAAATATTTTTTTTTGAAAAAATCCCTAAGCCCCGGGGTCACAATTTCAGCAAAAATCTGACTTCTGGCAATTCACTCAAAAATGATGCCAGAAGCTTGCAAATGCTCCCCTGAAAGGTTTGGCAGTCAAAACAGAAGGCTTTTTATCACAGGACAAGAAATCAGCCCTCAACAACTTAACCGGGGGAAAATATATTTTTGAAAAAATCCCTAAGCCCCGGGGTCAGAATTTCAGCAAAAATCTGACTTTTGGCTATTCACTCAAAAATGATGCCAGAAGCTTGAAAAATGCTCCCCTGAAAGGTTTGGCATTCGAACCAGAAGGCTTTTTATCACAGGACAAGAAATCAGCCCTCAACAACTTAACCGGTGGAAAATATTTTTTTGAAAAAATCCCTAAGCCCCGGGGTCAGAATTTCAGCAAAAATCTGACTTTTGGCAATTCACTCAAAAATGATGCCAGAAGCTTGCAAATGCTCCCCTGAAAGGTTTGGCAGTCGAAACAGAAGGCTTTTTATCACAGGACAAGAAATCAGCCCTCAACAACTTAACCGGCGGGGTCAGAATTTCAGCAAAAATCTGACTTCTGGCAATTCACTTAAAAATGGTGCCAACCGGTTGCAAATGCTCCCCTGAAAGCGTTGTCAATGGAAACAGAAGGCTTTTTATCACAGGACAAGAAATCAGCCCTCAACTTAACCGGCGGAAAATATTTTTTTTTGAAAAAATCCCTAAGCCCCGGGGTCACAATTTCAGCAAAAATCTGACTTTTGGCAATTCGCTCAAAAATGATGCCAGAAGCTTGCAAATGCTCCCCTGAAAGGTTTGACGATGGAAACAGAAGGCTTTTTATCACAGGAGAAGAAATCAGCCCTCAACAACTTAACCGGCGGAAAATATTTTTTAAAAAATATCCCTAAGCCCCGGGGTCAGAATTTCAGCAAAAATCTGACTTTTGGCAATTCATTCAAAAATGATGCCAGAAGCTTGCAAATGCTCCCCTGAAAGGTTTGGCAGTCGAAACAGAAGGCTTTTTATCACAGGACAAGAAATCAGCCCTCAACAACTTAACCGGCGGGGTCAGAATTTCCGCAAAAATCTGACTTCTGGCAATTCACTCAAAAATGTTGCCAACCGGTTGCAAATGCTCCCCTGACAGCGTTGTCAATGGAAACAGAAGGCTTTTTATCACAGGACAAGAAATCAGCCTTCAAACCGGCGGAAAATATTTTTTTGAAAAAATCCCTAAGCCCCGGGGTCAGAATTTCAGCAAAAATCTGAATTTTGGCAATTCACTCAAAAATGATGCCAGAAGCTTTGAAATGCTCCCCTGAAAGGTTTGGCAGTCGAAACAGAAGGCTTTTTATCACAGGTCAAGAAATCAGCCCTCAACAACTTAACCGGCGGAAAATATTTTTTTGAAAAAATCCCTAAGCCCGGGGTCACAATTTCAACAAAAATCTGACTTTTGACAATTCACTCAAAAATGATGCCAGAAACATGCAAATGCTCCCCTGAAAGGTTTGGCAGTCTAAACAGAAGGCTTTTTATCACAGGACAAGAAATCAGCCCTCAACAACTTAACCGGCGGAAAATATTTTTTTTGAAAACATTCCTAAGCCCCGGGGTAACAATTTCAGCAAAAATCTGAATTTTGGCAATTCACTCAAAAATGGTACCAACCGGTTGCAAATTCTCCCCTGAAAGGTTTGGCAGTCGAAACAGAAGGCTTTTTATCACAGGACAAGAAATCAGCCCTCAACAACTTAACCGGCGGAAAATATTTTTTTGAAAAAATCCCTAAGCCCCGGGGTCACAATTTCAACAAAAATCTGACTTTTGACAATTCACTCAAAAATGATGCCAGAAACATGCAAATGCTCCCCTGAAAGTTTTGGCAGTCGAAACAGAAGGCTTTTTATCACAGGACAAGAAATCAGCCCTCAACAACTTAACCGGCGGAATATATTTTTTTGAAAAAATCCCTAAGGACCGGGGTCAGAATTTCAGCAAAAATCTGACTTTTGGCAATTCACTCAAAAATGATGCGAGAAGCTTGCAAATGCTCCCCTGAAAGGTTTGGCAGTCGAAACAGAAGGCTTTTTATCACAGGACAAGAAATCAGAACTCAACAACTTAACCGGCGGGGTCAGAATTTCAGCAAAAATCTGACTTCTGGCAATTCACTTAAAAATGGTGCCAACCGGTTGCAAATGCTCCCCTGAAAGCGTTCTCAATGGAAACAGAAGGCTTTTTAACACAGGACAAGAAATCAGCCCTCAACTTAACCGGCGGAAAATATTTTTTTGAAAAAATCCCTAAGCCCCGGGGTCACAATTTCAACAAAAATCTGACTTTTGACAATTCACTCAAAAATGATGCCAGAAACATGCAAATGCTCCCCTGAAAGTTTTGGCAGTCGAAACAGAAGGCTTTTTATCACAGGACAAGAAATCAGCCCTCAACAACTTAACCGGCGGAATATATTTTTTTGAAAAAATCCCTAAGGACCGGGGTCAGAATTTCAGCAAAAATCTGACTTTTGGCAATTCACTCAAAAATGATGCGAGAAGCTTGCAAATGCTCCCCTGAAAGGTTTGGCAGTCGAAACAGAAGGCTTTTTATCACAGGACAAGAAATCAGCCCTCAACAACTTAACCGGCGGAAAATATTTTTTTGAAAAAATCCCTAAGCCCCGGGGTCAGAATTTCAGCAAAAATCTGACTTTTGGCAATTCACTCAAAAATGATGCCAGAAGCTAGGAATTGCTCCCCGGAAAGGTTTGGCAGTCGAAACAGAGGGCTTTATATCACAGGACAAGAAATCAGCCCTCAACCACTTCACCGGCGGAAAATATATTTTTGAAAAAATCCCTAAGCCCCGGGGTCACAATTTCAGCAAAAATCTGACTTTTGGCAATTCACTCAGAAATGATGCCAGAAGCTTGCAAATGCTCCCCTGAAAGGTTTGGCAGTCGAAACAGAAGGCTTTTTATCGCAGGACAAGAAATCAGCCCTAAACAACTTAACCAGCGGAAAATATTTTTTTGAAAAAATCCTTAAGCCCCGGGGTCAGAATTTCAGCAAAAATCTGACTTTTGGCAATTCACTCAGAAATGATGCCAGAAGCTAGGAATTGCTCCCCGGAAAGGTTTGGCAGTCGAAACAGAAGGCTTTTTATCACAGGACAAGAAATCAGCCCTCAACAACTTAAACGGTGGAAAATATATTTTTGAAAAAATCCCTAAGCCCCGGGGTCAGAATTTTAGCAAAAATCTGACTTTTGGCAATTCACTCAAAAATGATGCCAGAAGCTTGCAAATGCTCCCCTGAAAGGTTTGGCAGTCGAAACAGAAGGCTTTTTATCACAGGACAAGAAATCAGCCCTCAACAACTTAACCGGCGGAAAAATATTTTTTTGAAAAAATCCCTAAGCCCCGGGGTCAGAATTTCAGCAAAAATCTGACTTTTGGCAATTCACTCAAAAATGATGCCAAAAGCTTGCAAATGCTCCACTGAAAGGTTTGGCAGTCGAAACAGAAGGCTTTTTATCACAGGACAAGAAATCAGCCCTCAACAACTTAACCGGCGGAAAATATTTTTTTGAAAAAATCCTTAAGCCCCGGGGTCAGAATTTCAGCAAAAATCTGACTTTTGGCAATTCACTCAAAAATGATGCCAGAAGCTTGCAAATGCTTTCCTGAAAGGTTTGGCAGTCGAAACAGAAGGCTTTTTATCACAGGACAAGAAATCAGCCCTCTAAAACTTAATAGGTGCAAAATATTTTTTTGAAAAAATCCCTAAGCCCCGGGGTCAGAATTTCAGCAAAAATCTGACTTTTGGCAATTCACTCAAAAATGATACCAGAAGCTTGCAAATGCTCCCCTGAAAGGTTTGGCAGTCGAAACAGAAGGCTTTTTATCACAGGACAAGAAATCAGCCCTCAACAACTTAACAGGCGGAAAATATTTTTTTGAAAAAATCCCTAAGCCCCGGGGTCACAATTTCAGGAAAAATCTGACTTTTGGCAATTCACTCAGAAATGATGCCGGAAGCTTGCAAATGCTCCCCTGAAAGGTTTGGCAGTCGAAACAGAACGCTTTTTATCGCAGGACAAGAAATCAGCCCTCAACAACTTAACTGGCGAAAAATATTTTTTTGAAAAAATCCCTAAGCCCTGGGGTCAGAATTTCAGCAAAAATCTGACTTCTGGCAATTGACTTAAAAATTGTGCCAACCGGTTGCAAATGCTCCCCTGAAAGCGTTGTCAATGGAAACAGAAGGCTTTTTATCACAGGACAAGAAATCAGCCCTCAACAACTTAACCGGCGGAAAATATTTTTTTTTGAAAAAATCCCTAAGCCCCGGGGTCACAATTTCAGCAAAAATCTGACTTCTGGAAATTCACTCAAAAATGATGCCAGAAGCTTGCAAATGCTCCCCTGAAAGGTTTGGCAGTCAAAACAGAAGGCTTTTTATCACAGGACAAGAAATCAGCCCTCAACAACTTAACCGGGGGAAAATATATTTTTGAAAAAATCCCTAAGCCCCGGGGTCAGAATTTCAGCAAAAATCTGACTTTTGGCAATTCAATCAAAAATGATGCCAGAAGCTTGCAAATGCTCCCCTGAAAGGTTTGGCAGTCGAAACAGAAGGCTTTTTATCACAGGACAAGAAATCAGCCCTCAACAATTTAACCGGCGGAAAATATATTTTTGAAAAAATCCCTAAGCCCCGGGGTCACAATTTCAGTATAAATCTGACTTTTGGCAATTCACTCAAAAATGATGCCAGAAGCTTGCAAATGCTCCCCTGAAAGGTTTGGCAGTCGAAACAGAAGGCTTTTAATCGCAGGACAAGAAATCAGCCCTCAACAACTTAACCGGCGGAAAATATTTTTTTGAAAAAATCCTTAAGCCCCGGGGTCAGAATTTCAGCAAAAATCTGACTTTGGGCAATTCACTCAAAAATGATGCCAGAAGCTTGCAAATGCTTTCCTGAAAGGTTTGGCAGTCGAAACAGAAGGCTTTTTATCACAGGACAAGAAATCAGCCCTCAACAACTTAACCGGCGGGGTCAGAATTTCAGCAAAAATCTGACTTCTGGCAATTCACTTAAAAATGGTGCCAACCGGTTGCAAATGCTCCCCTGAAAGCGTTGTCAATGGAAACAGAAGGCTTTTTATCACAGGACAAGAAATCAGCCCTCAACTTAACCGGCGGAAAATATTTTTTTTTGAAAAAATCCCTAAGCCCCGGGGTCACAATTTCAGCAAAAATCTGACTTTTGGCAATTCGCTCAAAAATGATGCCAGAAGCTTGCAAATGCTCCCCTGAAAGGTTTGACGATGGAAACAGAAGGCTTTTTATCACAGGACAAGAAATCAGCCCTCAACAACTTAACCGGCGGAAAATATTTTTTAAAAAATATCCCTAAGCCCCGGGGGCAGAATTTCAGCAAAAATCTGACTTTTGGCAATTCATTCAAAAATGATGCCAGAAGCTTGCAAATGCTCCCCTGAAAGGTTTGGCAGTCGAAACAGAAGGCTTTTTATCACAGGACAAGAAATCAGCCCTCAACAACTTAACCGGCGGGGTCAGAATTTCCGCAAAAATCTGACTTCTGGCAATTCACTCAAAAATGTTGCCAACCGGTTGCAAATGCTCCCCTGACAGCGTTGTCAATGGAAACAGAAGGCTTTTTATCACAGGACAAGAAATCAGCCTTCAAACCGGCGGAAAATATTTTTTTGAAAAAATCCCTAAGCCCTGGGGTCAGAATTTCAGCAAAAATCTGACTTTTGGCAATTCACTAAAAAATGATGCCAGAAGCTTGCAAATGCTCCCCTGAAAGGTTTGGCAGTCGAAACAGAAGGCTTTTTATCACAGGACAAGAAATCAGCCCTCAACAATTTAACTGGCGGAAAATATATTTTTGAAAAAATTCCTAAGCCCCGGTGTCACAATTTCAGTAAAAATCTGACTTTTGGCAATTCACTCAAAAATGATGCCAGAAGCTTGCAAATGCTCCCCTGAAAGGTTTGGCAGTCGAAACAGAAGGCTTTTTATCACAGGACAAGAAATCAGCCCTCAACAACTTAACCGGCGGAAAATATTTTTTTGAAAAAATCCCTAAGCCCCGGGGTCAGAATTTCAGCAAAAATCTGACTTTTGGCAATTCACTCAGAAATGATGCCAGAAGCTTAGAAATGCTCCCCTGAAAGGTTTGGCAGTCGAAACAGAAGGCTTTTTATCACAGGACAAGAAATCAGCCCTCAACAACTTAACCGGCGGAAAATATTTTTTTGAAAAAAACCCTAAGCCCCGGGGTCACAATTTCAGCAAAAATCTGACTTCTGTCAATTCACTTAAAAATGGTGCCAACCGGTTGCAAATGCTCCCCTGAAAGCGTTGTCAATGGAAACAGAAGGCTTTTTATCACAGGACAAGAAATCAGCCCTCAACTTAACCGGCGGAAAATATTTTTTTTTGAAAAAATCCCTAAGCCCCGGGGTCACAATTTCAGCAAAAATCTGACTTTTGGCAATTCGCTCAAAAATGATGCCAGAAGCTTGCAAATGCTCCCCTGAAAGGTTTGACGATGGAAACAGAAGGCTTTTTATCACAGGAGAAGAAATCAGCCCTCAACAACTTAACCGGCGGAAAATATTTTTTAAAAAATATCCCTAAGCCCCGGGGTCAGAATTTCAGCAAAAATCTGACTTTTGGCAATTCATTCAAAAATGATGCCAGAAGCTTGCAAATGCTCCCCTGAAAGGTTTGGCAGTCGAAACAGAAGGCTTTTTATCACAGGACAAGAAATCAGCCCTCAACAACTTAACCGACGGAAAATATTTTTTTGAAAAAATCCCTAAGCCCCGGGGTCACAATTTCAGCAAAAATCTGACTTTTGGCTATTCACTCAAAAATGATGCCAGAAGCTTGCAAATGCTCCCCTGAAAGGTTTGGCAATCGAACCAGAAGGCTTTTTATCACAGGACAAGAAATCAGCCCTCAACAACTTAACCGGTGGAAAATATTTTTTTGAAAAAATCCCTAAGCCCCAGGGTCAGAATTTCAGCAAAAATCTGACTTTTGGCAATTCACTCAAAAATGATGCCAGAAGCTTGCAAATGCTCCCCTGAAAGGTTTGGCAGTCGAAACAGAAGGCTTTTTATCACAGGACAAGAAATCAGCCCTCAACAACTTAACCGGCGGGGTCAGAATTTCAGCAAAAATCTGACTTCTGGCAATTCACTTAAAAATGGTGCCAACCGGTTGCAAATGCTCCCCTGAAAGCGTTGTCAATGGAAACAGAAGGCTTTTTATCACAGGACAAGAAATCAGCCGTCAACTTAACCGGCGGAAAATATTTTTTTTTGAAAAAATCCCTAAGCCCCGGGGTCACAATTTCAGCAAAAATCTGACTTTTGGCAATTCGCTCAAAAATGATGCCAGAAGCTTGCAAATGCTCCCCTGAAAGGTTTGACGATGGAAACAGAAGGCTTTTTATCACAGGACAAGAAATCAGCCCTCAACAACTTAACCGGCGGAAAATATTTTATAAAAAATATCCCTAAGCCCCGGGGTCAGAATTTCAGCAAAAATCTGACTTTTGGCAATTCATTCAAAAATGATGCCAGAAGCTTGCAAATGCTCCCCTGAAAGGTTTGGCAGTCGAAACAGAAGGCTTTTTATCACAGGACAAGAAATCAGCCCTCAACAACTTAACCGGCGGGGTCAGAATTTCCGCAAAAATCTGACTTCTGGCAATTCACTCAAAAATGTTGCCGACCGGTTGCAAATGCTCCCCTGACAGCGTTGTCAATGGAAACAGAAGGCTTTTTATCACAGGACAAGAAATCAGCCTTCAAACCGGCGGAAAATATTTTTTTGAAAAAATCCCTAAGCCCCGGGGTCAGAATTTCAGCAAAAATCTGACTTTTGGCAATTCACTCAAAAATGATGCCAGAAGCTTGCAAATGCTCCCCTGAAAGGTTTGACCGTCGAAATTGAAAGCTTTTTATCACAGGACAAGAAATCAGCCCTCAAAAACTTAACAGGTGCAATATTTTTTTTTGAAAAAATCCCTCAGCCCCGGGGTCAGAATTTCAGCAAAAATCTGACTTTTGGCAATTCACTCAAAAATGATGCCAGAAGCTTGCAAATGCTCCCCTGAAAGGTTTGGCAGTCGAAACAGAAGGCTTTTTATCACAGGACAAGAAATCAGCCCTCAACAACTTAACCGGCGGGGTCAGAATTTCAGCAAAAATCTGACTTCTGGCAATTCACTTAAAAATGGTGCCAACCGGTTGCAAATGCTCCCCTGAAAGCGTTGTCAATGGAAACAGAAGGCTTTTTATCACAGGACAAGAAATCAGCCCTCAACTTAACCGGCGGAAAATATATTTTTTTGCAAAAATCCCTAAGCCCCGGGGTCACAATTTCAGGA
Organism: Podarcis muralis; assembly: GCF_964188315.1. Taxonomy (NCBI): domain Eukaryota; kingdom Metazoa; phylum Chordata; class Lepidosauria; order Squamata; family Lacertidae; genus Podarcis; species Podarcis muralis. Next base: position 66,864,923 of record NC_135663.1, read on the forward strand.
AAAATCTGACTTTTGGCAATTCACTCAAAAATGATGCCAGAAGCTTGCAAATGCTCCCCTGAAAGGTTTGACCGTCGAAATTGAAAGCTTTTTATCACAGGACAAGAAATCAGGGGAGCATTTCCAAGCTTCTGGAATCATTTCTGAGTGAATTGCCAAAAGTCAGATTTTTCCTGAAATTCTGACCCCGGGGCTTAAGGATTTTTTCAAGAAAATATTTTCCGCCGGATAAGTTGTTGAGGGCTGATTTCTTGTCCTGCGATAAAAAGCCTTCAGTTTCGACTGCCAAACCTTTCAGAGGAGCATTTCCGAGCTTCTGCAATCATTTCTGAGTGAATAAGCCCCGGGGCCAGAATTTCAGCAAAAATCTGACTTTTGGCAATTCACTCAAAAATGATGCCAGAAGCTTGCAAATGCTCCCCTGAAAGGTTTGGCAGTCGAAACAGAAGGCTTTTTATCACAGGACAAGAAATCAGCCCTCAACAACTTAACCGGCGGAAAATATTTTTTTGAAAAAATCCCTAAGCCCCGGGGTCACAATTTCAGCAAAAATCTGACTTTTGACAATTCACTCAAAAATGATGCCAGAAACATGCAAATGCTCCCCTGAACGGTTTGGCAGTCGAAACAGAAGGCTTTTTATCACAGGACAAGAAATCAGCCCTCAACCACTTAACCGGCGGAAAATATTTTTTTGAAAAAATTCCTAAGCCCCGGGGTCACAATTTCAGCAAAAATCTGAATTTTGGCAATTCAGTCGAAAATGGTACCAACCGGTTGCAAATGCTCCCCTGAAAGGTTTGGCAGTCGAAACAGAAGGCTTTTTATCACAGGAGAAGAAATCAGCCCTCAACAACTTAACCGGCGGAAAATATTTTTTTGAAAAAATCCCTAAGCCCCGGGGTCAGAATTTCAGCAAAAATCTGAATTTTGGCAATTCACTCAAAAATGATGCCAGAAGCTTTGAAATGCTCCCCTGAAAGGTTTGGCAGTCGAAACAGAAGGCTTTTTATCACAGGTCAAGAAATCAGCCCTCAACAACTTAACCGGCGGAAAATATTTTTTTGAAAAAATCCCTAAGCCCGGGGTCACAATTTCAACAAAAATCTGTCTTTTGACAGTTCACTCAAAAATGATGCCAGAAACATGCAAATGCTCCCCTGAAAGGTTTGGCAGTCGAAACAGAAGGCTTTTTATCACAGGACAAGAAATCAGCCCTCAACAACTTAACCGGCGGAAAATATTTTTTTTGAAAACATTCCTAAGCCCCGGGGTCACAATTTCAGCAAAAATCTGAATTTTGGCAATTCACTCAAAAATGGTACCAACCGGTTGCAAATGCTCCCCTGAAAGGTTTGGCAGTCGAAACAGAAGGCTTTTTATCACAGGACAAGAAATCAGCCCTCAACAACTTAACCGGCGGAAAATATTTTTTTGAAAAAATCCCTAAGCCCCGGGGTCACAATTTCAACAAAAATCTGACTTTTGACAATTCACTCAAAAATGATGCCAGAAACATGCGAATGCTCCCCTGAAAGTTTTGGCAGTCAAAACAGAAGGCTTTTTATCACAGGACAAGAAATCAGCCCTCAACAACTTAACCGGCGGAATATATTTTTTTGAAAAAATCCCTAAGGACCGGGGTCAGAATTTCAGCAAAAATCTGACTTTTGGCAATTCACTCAAAAATGATGCGAGAAGCTTGCAAATGCTCCCCTGAAAGGTTTGGCAGTCGAAACAGAAGGCTTTTTATCACAGGACAAGAAATCAGCCCTCAACAACTTAACCGGCGGAAAATATTTTTTTGAAAAAATCCCTAAGCCCCGGGGTCAGAATTTCAGCAAAAATCTGACTTTTGGCAATTCACTCAAAAATGATGCCAGAAGCTTGGAAATGCTCCCCTGAAAGGTTTGGCAGTCGAAACAGAAGGCTTTTTATCACAGGACAAGAAATCAGCCCTCAACAACTTAACCGACGGAAAATATTTTTTTGAAAAAATCCCTAAGCCCCGGGGTCACAATTTCAGCAAAAATCTGACTTTTGGCTATTCACTCAAAAATGATGCCAGAAGCTTGCAAATGCTCCCCTGAAAAGTTTGGCAATCGAACCAGAAGGCTTTTTATCACAGGACAAGAAATCAGCCCTCAACAACTTAACCGGCGGGGTCAGAATTTCCGCAAAAATCTGACTTCTGGCAATTCACTCAAAAATGTTGCCAACCGGTTGCAAATGCTCCCCTGACAGCGTTGTCAATGGAAACAGAAGGCTTTTTATCACAGGACAAGAAATCAGCCTTCAAACCGGCGGAAAATATTTTTTTGAAAAAATCCCTAAGCCCCGGGGTCAGAATTTCAGCAAAAATCTGACTTTTGGCAATTCACTAAAAAATGATGCCAGAAGCTTGCAAATGCTCCCCTGAAAGGTTTGGCAGTCGAAACAGAAGGCTTTTTATCACAGGACAAGAAATCAGCCCTCAACAACTTAACCGGCGGAAAATATTTTTTTGAAAAAATCCCTAAGCCCCGGGGTCAGAATTTCAGCAAAAATCTGACTTTTGGCAATTCACTCAAAAATGATGCCAGAAGCTTGGAAATGCTCCCCTGAAAGGTTTGGCAGTCGAAACAGAAGGCTTTTTATCACAGGACAAGAAATCAGCCCTCAACAACTTAACCGACGGAAAATATTTTTTTGAAAAAATCCCTAAGCCCCGGGGTCACAATTTCAGCAAAAATCTGACTTTTGGCAATTCACTCAAAAATGATGCCAGAAGCTTGCAAATGCTCCCCTGAAAGGTTTGGCAATCGAACCAGAAGGCTTTTTATCACAGGACAAGAAATCAGCCCTCAACAACTTAACCGGTGGAAAATATTTTTTTGAAAAAATCCCTAAGCACCGGGGTCAGAATTTCAGCAAAAATCTGACTTTTGGCAATTCACTCAAAAATGATGCCAGAAGCTTGCAAATGCTCCCCTGAAAGGTTTGGCAGTCGAACCAGAAGGCTTTTTATCACAGGACAAGAAATCAGCCCTCAACAACTTAACCGGCGGAAAATATTTTTTTGAAAAAATCCCTAAGCCCCGGGGTCAGAATTTCAGCAAAAATCTGACTTTTGGCGATTCACTCAAAAATGATGCCAGAAGCTTGCAATTGCTCCCCTGAAAGTTTTGGCAGTCGAAACAGAAGGCTTTTTATCACAGGACAAGAAATCAGCCCTCAACAACTTAACCGGCGGAAAATATTTTTTTGAAAAAATCCCTAAGCCCCGGGGTCAGAATTTCAGCAAAAATCTGAATTTTGGCAATTCACTCAAAAATGATGCCAGAAGCTTGCAATTGCTCCCCTGAAAGTTTTGGCAGTCGAAACAGAAGGCTTTTTATCACAGGACAAGAAATCCACCCTCGACAACTTGAGCAGCGGAAAATATTTTTTTGAAAAAATTCCCTAAGCCCTGGGGTCAGAATTTCAGAAAAAATCTGACTTTTGGCAATTCACTCAAAAATGATGCCAGAAGCTTGCAAATGCTCCCCTGAAAGGTTTGGCAGTCGAAATAGAAGGCTTTTTATCACAGGACAAGAAATCAGCCCTCAACAACTTAACCGGCGGAAAATATTTTTTTGAAAAATCCCTAAGCCCCGGGGTCAGAATTTCAGCAAAAATCTAACTTTTGGCAATTCACTCAAAAATGATGGCAGAAGCTCGGAAATGCTCCCCTGAAAGGTTTGGCAGTCGAAACAGAAGGCTTTTTATCACAGGACAAGAAATCAGCCCTCAACAACTTAACCGACGGAAAATATTTTTTTGAAAAAATCCCTAAGCCCCGGGGTCACAATTTCAGCAAAAATCTGACTTTTGGCAATTCACTCAAAAATGATGCCAGAAGCTTGCAAATGCTCCCCTGAAAGGTTTGGCAATCGAACCAGAAGGCTTTTTATCACAGGAGAAGAAATCAGCCCTCAACAACTTAACCGGCGGAAAATATTTTTTTGAAAAAATCCCTAAGGCCCGGGGTCAGAATTTCAGCAAAAATCTGACTTTTGGCAATTCACTCAAAAATGATGCCAGAAGCTTGGAAATGCTCCCCTGAAAGGTTTGGCAGTCGAAACAGAAGGCTTTTTATCATAGGACAAGAAATCGGCCCTCAACAACTTAACCAGCGGAAAATATTTTTTTGAAAAAATCCCTAAGCCCCGGGGTCAGAAATTCAGCAAAAATCTGACTTTTGGCGATTCACTCAAAAATGATGCCAGAAGCTTGCAAATGCTCCCCTGAAAGGTTTGGCAGTCGAAACAGAAGGCTTTTTATCACAGAACAAGAAATCAGCCCTCAACAACTTAACCGGCGGAAAATATTTTTTTGAAAAAATCCCTAAGCCCCGGGGTCAGAATTTCAGCAAAAATCTGACTTTTGGCAATTCACTCAAAAATGATGCCAGAAGCTTGCAAATGCTCCCCTGAAAGGTTTGGCAGTCGAAACAGAAGGCTTTTTATCACAGGACAAGAAATCAGCCCTCAACAACTTAACCGGCGGAAAATATTTTTTTGAAAAAATCCCTAAGCCCCGGGGTCAGAAATTCAGCAAAAATCTGACTTTTGGCGATTCACTCAAAAATGATGCCAGAAGCTTGCAAATGCTCCCCTGAAAGGTTTGGCAGTCGAAACAGAAGGCTTTTTATCACAGAACAAGAAATCAGCCCTCAACAACTTAACCGGCGGAAAATATTTTTTTGAAAAAATCCCTAAGGCCCGGGGTCAGAATTTCAACAGAAATCTGACTTTTGGCAATTCACTCAAAAATGATGCCAGAAGCTTGCAAATGCTCCCCTGAAAGGTTTGGCAGTCGAAACAGAAGGCTTTTTATCACAGGACAAGAAATCAGCCCTCAACAACTTAACCGGCGGAAAATATTTTTTTGAAAAAATCCCTAAGCCCCGGGGTCAGAATTTCAGCAAAAATCTGACTTTTGGCAATTCACTCAAAAATGATGCCAGAAGTTTGCAAATGCTCCCCTGAAAGGTTTGGCAGTCGAACCAGAAGGCTTTTTATCACAGGACAAGAAATCAGCCCTCAACAACTTAACCGGCGGAAAATATTTTTTTGAAAAAATCCCTAAGCCCCGGGGTCAGAATTTCAGCAAAAATCTGACTTTTGGCAATTCACTCAAAAATGATGCCAGAAGCTTGCAAATGCTCCCCTGAAAGGTTTGGCAATCGAACCAGAAGGCTTTTTATCACAGGACAAGAAATCAGCCCTCAACAACTTAACCGGCGGAAATTTTTTTTTTGAAAAAATCCCTAAGCCCCGGGGTCAGAATTTCAGCAAAAATCTGACTTTTGGCAATTCACTCAAAAATGATGCCAGAAGCTTGCAAATGCTCCCCTGAAAGGTTTGGCAGTCGAAACAGAAGGCTTTTTATCACAGGACAAGAAATCAGCCCTCAACAACTTAACCGGCGGAAAATATTTTTTTGAAAAAATCCCTAAGCCCCGGGGTCAGAATTTCAGCAAAAATCTGACTTTTGGCAATTCACTCAAAAATGATGCCAGAAGTTTGCAAATGCTCCCCTGAAAGGTTTGGCAGTCGAACCAGAAGGCTTTTTATCACAGGACAAGAAATCAGCCCTCAACAACTTAACCGGCGGAAAATATTTTTTTGAAAAAATCCCTAAGCCCCGGGGTCAGAATTTCAGCAAAAATCTGACTTTTGGCAATTCACTCAAAAATGATGCCAGAAGCTTGCAAATGCTCCCCTGAAAGGTTTGGCAATCGAACCAGAAGGCTTTTTATCACAGGACAAGAAATCAGCCCTCAACAACTTAACCGGCGGAAAATATTTTTTTGATAAAAATCCCTAAGCCCCGGGGTCAGAATTTCAGCAAAAATCTGACTTTTGGCTATTCACTCAAAAATGATGTCAGAAGCTTGCAATTGCTCTCCTGAAAGTTTTGGCAGTCGAAACAGAAGGCTTTTTATCACAGGACAAGAAATCCACCCTCGACAACTTGAGCAGCGGAAAATATTTTTTTGAAAAAAATCCCTAAGCCCCGGGGTCAGAATTTCAGCAAAAATCTGACTTTTGGCAATTCACTCAAAAATGATGCCAGAAGCTTGCAAATGCTCCCCTGAAAGGTTTGGCAGTCGAAACAGAAGGCTTTTTATCACAGAACAAGAAATCAGCCCTCAACAACTTAACCGGCGGAAAATATTTTTTTGAAAAAATCCCTAAGCCCCAGGGTCAGAATTTCAGCAAAAATCTGACTTTTGGCAATTCACTCAAAAATGGTATCAACCGGTTGCAAATGCTCCCCTGAAAGGTTTGGCAGTTGAAACAGAAGGCTTTTTATCACAGGACAAGAAATCAGCCCTCAACAACTTAACCGGCGGAAAATATTTTTTTGAAAAAATCCCTAAGCCCCGGGGTCAGAATTTCAGCAAAAATCTGACTTTTGGCAATTCACTCTAAAATGATGCCAGAAGCTTGGAAATGCTCCCCTGAAAGGTTTGGCAGTCGAAACAGAAGGCTTTTTATCACAGGACAAGAAATCCACCCTCGACAACTTGAGCAGCGGAAAATATTTTTTTGAAAAAAATCCCTAAGCCCCGGGGTCAGAATTTCAGCAAAAATCTGACTTTTGGCAATTCACTCAAAAATGATGCCAGAAGCTTGCAAATGCTCCCCTGAAAGGTTTGGCAATCGAACCAGAAGGCTTTTTATCACAGGACAAGAAATCAGCCCTCAACAACTTAACCGGCGGAAAATATTTTTTTGAAAAAATCCCTAAGCCCCGGGGTCAGAATTTCAACAGAAATCTGACTTTTGGCAATTCACTCAAAAATGATGCCAGAAGCTTGCAAATGCTCCCCTGAAAGGTTTGGCAGTCGAAACAGAAGGCTTTTTATCACAGGACACGAAATCAGCCCTCAACAACTTAACCGGCGGAAAATATTTTTTTGAAAAAATCCCTAAGCCCCGGGGTCAGAATTTCAGCAAAAATCTGACTTTTGGCAATTCACTCAAAAATGATGCCAGAAGTTTGCAAATGCTCCCCTGAAAGGTTTGGCAGTCGAACCAGAAGGCTTTTTATCACAGGACAAGAAATCAGCCCTCAACAACTTAACCGGCGGAAAATATTTTTTTGAAAAAATCCCTAAGCCCCGGGGTCAGAATTTCAGCAAAAATCTGACTTTTGGCAATTCACTCAAAAATGATGCCAGAAGCTTGGAAATGCTCCCCTGAAAGGTTTGGCAATCGAACCAGAAGGCTTTTTATCACAGGACAAGAAATCAGCCCTCAACAACTTAACCGGCGGAAAATATTTTTTTGAAAAAATCCCTAAGCCCCGGGGACAGAATTTCAGCAAAAATCTGACTTTTGGCGATTCACTCAAAAATGATGCCAGAAGCTTGCAAATGCTCCCCTGAAAGGTTTGGCAGTCGAAACAGAAGGTTTTTTTCACAGGACAAGAAATCAGCCCTCAACAACTTAACCGGCGGAAAATATATTTTTGAAAAAATCCCTAAGCCCCGGGGTCACAATTTCAGCAAAAATCTGACTTTTGACAATTCACTCAAAAATCATGCCAGAAGCTTGCAAATGCTGCCCTGAAAGGTTTGGCAGTCGAAACAGAAGGCTTTTTATCACAGAACAAGAAATCAGCCCTCAACAACTTAACCGGCGGAAAATATTTTTTTGAAAAAATCCCTAAGCCCCGGGGTCAGAATTTCAGCAAAAATCTGACTTTTGGCAATTCACTCAAAAATGATGCCAGAAGCTTGCAATTGCTCCCCTGAAAGTTTTGGCAGTCAAAACAGAAGGCTTTTTATCACAGGACAAGAAATCAGCCCTCAACAACTTAACCGGCGGAAAATATTTTTTTGATAAAAATCCCTAAGCCCCGGGGTCAGAATTTCAGCAAAAATCTGACTTTTGGCAATTCACTCAAAAATGATGTCAGAAGCTTGCAATTGCTCCCCTGAAAGTTTTGGCAGTCGAAACAGAAGGCTTTTTATTACAGGACAAGAAATCCACCCTCGACAACTTGAGCAGCGGAAAATATTTTTTTGAAAAAAATCCCTAAGCCCCGGGGTCAGAATTTCAGCAAAAATCTGACTTTTGGCAATTCACTCAAAAATGATGCCAGAAGCTTGCAAATGCTCCCCTGAAAGGTTTGGCAATCGAACCAGAAGGCTTTTTATCACAGGACAAGAAATCAGCCCTCAACAACTTAACCGGCGGAAAATATTTTTTTGAAAAAATCCCTAAGCCCCGGGGTCAGAATTTCAACAGAAATCTGACTTTTGGCAATTCACTCAAAAATGATGCCAGAAGCTTGCAAATGCTCCCCTGAAAGGTTTGGCAGTCGAAACAGAAGGCTTTTTATCACAGGACAAGAAATCAGCCCTCAACAACTTAACCGGCGGAAAATATTTTTTTGAAAAAATCCCTAAGCCCCGGGGTCAGAATTTCAGCAAAAATCTGACTTTTGGCAATTCACTCAAAAATGATGCCAGAAGTTTGCAAATGCTCCCCTGAAAGGTTTGGCAGTCGAACCAGAAGGCTTTTTATCACAGGACAAGAAATCAGCCCTCAACAACTTAACCGGCGGAAAATATTTTTTTGAAAAAATCCCTAAGCCCCGGGGTCAGAATTTCAGCAAAAATCTGACTTTTGGCAATTCACTCAAAAATGATGCCAGAAGCTTGCAAATGCTCCCCTGAAAGGTTTGGCAATCGAACCAGAAGGCTTTTTATCACAGGACAAGAAATCAGCCCTCAACAACTTAACCGGCGGAAATTTTTTTTTTGAAAAAATCCCTAAGCCCCGGGGTCAGAATTTCAGCAAAAATCTGACTTTTGGCGATTCACTCAAAAATGATGCCAGAAGCTTGCAAATGCTCCCCTGAAAGGTTTGGCAGTCGAAACAGAAGGTTTTTTTCACAGGACAAGAAATCAGCCCTCAACAACTTAACCGGCGGAAAATATTTTTTTGAAAAAATCCCTAAGCCCCGGGGTCAGAATTTCAGCAAAAATCTGACTTTTGGCAATTCACTCAAAAATCATGCCAGAAGCTTGCAAATGCTCCCCTGAAAGGTTTGGCAGTCGAAACAGAAGGCTTTTTATCACAGAACAAGAAATCAGCCCTCAACAACTTAACCGCCGGAAAATATTTTTTTGAAAAAATCCCTAAGCACCGGGGTCAGAATTTCAGCAAAAATCTGACTTTTGGCAATTCACTCAAAAATGATGCCAGAAGCTTGCAATTGCTCCCCTGAAAGTTTTGGCAGTCAAAACAGAAGGCTTTTTATCACAGGACAAGAAATCAGCCCTCAACAACTTAACCGGCGGAAAATATTTTTTTGATAAAAATCCCTAAGCCCCGGGGTCAGAATTTCAGCAAAAATCTGACTTTTGGCAATTCACTCAAAAATGATGTCAGAAGCTTGCAATTGCTCCCCTGAAAGTTTTGGCAGTCGAAACAGAAGGCTTTTTATCACAGGACAAGAAATCCACCCTCGACAACTTGAGCAGCGGAAAATATTTTTTTGAAAAAAATCCCTAAGCCCCGGGGTCAGAATTTCAGCAAAAATCTGACTTTTGGCAATTCACTCAAAAATGATGCCAGAAGCTTGCAAATGCTCCCCTGAAAGGTTTGGCAGTCGAAACAGAAGGCTTTTTATCACAGAACAAGAAATCAGCCCTCAACAACTTAACCGGCGGAAAATATTTTTTTGAAAAAATCCCTAAGCCCCAGGGTCAGAATTTCAGCAAAAATCTGACTTTTGGCAATTCACTCAAAAATGGTATCAACCGGTTGCAAATGCTCCCCTGAAAGGTTTGGCAGTTGAAACAGAAGGCTTTTTATCACAGGACAAGAAATCAGCCCTCAACAACTTAACCGGCGGAAAATATTTTTTTGAAAAAATCCCTAAGCCCCGGGGTCAGAATTTCAGCAAAAATCTGACTTTTGGCAATTCACTCTAAAATGATGCCAGAAGCTTGGAAATGCTCCCCTGAAAGGTTTGGCAGTCGAAACAGAAGGCTTTTTATCACAGGACAAGAAATCAGCCCTCAACAACTTAACCGGCGGAAAATATTTTTTTGAAAAAATCCCGAAGCCCCAGGGTCAGAATTTCAGCAAAAATCTGACTTTTGGCAATTCACTCAAAAATGATGCCAGAAGCTTGCAAATGCTCCCCTGAAAGGTTTGGCAGTCGAAACAGAAGGCTTTTTATCACAGGACAAGAAATCAGCCCTCAACAACTTAACCGGCGGAAAATATTTTTTTGAAAAAATCCCTAAGCCCCGGGGTCAGAATTTCAGCAAAAATCTGAATTTTGGCAAGTCACTCAAAAATGGTGCCAGAAGCTTGCAAATGCTCCCCTGAAAGGTTTGGCAGTCGAACCAGAAGGCTTTTTATCACAGGAAAAGAAATCAGCCCTCAACAACTTAACCGGCGGAAAATATTTTTTTGATAAAAATCCCTAAGCCCCGGGGTCAGAATTTCAGCAAAAATCTGACTTTTGGCAATTCACTCAAAAATGATGCCAGAAGCTTGCAAATGCTCCCCTGAAAGGTTTGGCAGTCGAAACAGAAGGCTTTTTATCACAGAACAAGAAATCAGCCCTCAACAACTTAACCGGCGGAAAATATTTTTTTGAAAAAATCCCTAAACCCCAGGGTCAGAATTTCAGCAAAAATCTGACTTTTGGCAATTCACTCAAAAATGGTATCAACCGGTTGCAAATGCTCCCCTGAAAGGTTTGGCAGTTGAAACAGAAGGCTTTTTATCACAGGACAAGAAATTAGCCCTCAACAACTTAACCGGCGGAAAATATTTTTTTGAAAAAATCCCTATGCCCCAGGGTCAGAATTTCAGCAAAAATCTGACTTTTGGCGATTCACTCAAAAATGATGCCAGAAGCTTGCAAATGCTCCCCTGAAAGGGTTGGGAGTCGAAACAGAAGGCTTTTTATCACAGGACAAGAAATCAGCCCTCAACAACTTAACTGGCGGAAAATATTTTTTTGAAAAAATCCCTAAGCCCCGGGGTCAGAATTTCAGCAAAAATCTGACTTTTGGCAATTCACTCAAAAATGATGCCAGAAGCTTGCAAACGCTGCCCTGTGAGGTTTGGCAGTTGAAACAGAAGGCTTTTTATCACAGGACAAGAAATCAGCCCTCAACAACTTAACGGGCGGAAAATATTTTTTTGAAAAAATCCCTAAGCCCCAGGGTCAGAATTTCAGCAAAAATCTGACTTTTGGCGATTCACTCAAAAATGATGCCAGAAGCTTCCAAATGCTCCCCTGAAAGGATTGGGAGTCGAAACAGAAGGCTTTTTATCACAGGACAAGAAATCAGCCCTCAACAACTTAACGGGGGAAAATATTTTTTTGAAAAAATCCCTAAGCCCCGGGGTCAGAATTTCAGCAAAAATCTGACTTTTGGCAATTCACTCAAAAATGATGCCAGAAGCTTGCAAATGCTCCCCTGAAAGGTTTGGCAGTCGTAACAGAAGGCTTTTTATCACAGGACAAGAAATCAGCCCTCAACAACTTAACCGGCGGAAAATATTTTTTTGAAAAAATCCCTAAGCCCCGGGGTCCGAATTTCAGAAAAAATCTGACTTTTGACAATTCACTCAAAAATGATGCCAGAAACATGCAAATGCTCCCCTGAAAGGTTTGGCAGTCGAAACAGAAGGCTTTTTATCACAGGACAAGAAATCAGCCCTCAACAACTTAACCGGCGGAAAATATTTTTTTGAAAAAAATCCCTAAGCCCCGGGGTCAGAATTTCAGCAAAAATCTGACTTTTGGCAATTCACTCAAAAATGATGCCAGAAGCTTGGAAATGCTCCCCTGAAAGGTTTGGCAGTCGAAACAGAAGGCTTTTTATCACAGGACAAGAAATCATCCCTCAACAACTTAACCAGCGGAAAATATTTTTTTGAAAACATTCCTAAGCCCCGGGGTCACAATTTCAGCAAAAATCTGAATTTTGGCAATTCACTCAAAAATGGTACCAACCGGTTGCAAATGCTCCCCTGAAAGGTTTGGCAGTCGAAACAGAAGGCTTTTTATCACAGGACAAGAAATCAGCCCTCAACAACTTAACCGGCGGAAAATATTTTTTTGAAAAAATCCCTAAGCCCCGGGGTCAGAATTTCAGCAAAAATCTGACTTTTGGCAATTCACTCAAAAATGATGCCAGAAGCTTGCAAATGCTCCCCTGAAAGTTTTGGCAGTCGAAACAGAAGGCTTTTTATCACAGGACAAGAAATCATCCCTCAACAACTTAACCGGCGCAAAATATTTTTTTGAAAAAATCCCTAAGCCCGGGGGTCCGAATTTCAGAAAAAATGTGACTTTTGACAATTCACTCAAAAATGATGCCAGAAACATGCAAATGCTCCCCTGAAAGGTTTGGCAGTCGAAACAGAAGGCTTTTTATCACAGGACAAGAAATCAGCCCTCAACAACTTAACCGGCGGAAAATATTTTTTTGAAAAAAATCCCTAAGCCCCGGGGTCAGAATTTCAGCAAATATCTGACTTTTGGCAATTCACTCAAAAATGATGCCAGAAGCTTGGAAATGCTCCCCTGAAAGGTTTGGCAGTCGAAACAGAAGGCTTTTTATCACAGGACAAGAAATCATCCCTCAACAACTTAACCGGCGGAAAATATTTTTTTGAAAACATTCCTAAGCCCCGGGGTCACAATTTCAGCAAAAATCTGAATTTTGGCAATTCACTCAAAAATGGTACCAACCGGTTGCAAATGCTCCCCTGAAAGGTTTGGCAGTCGAAACAGAAGGCTTTTTATCACAGGACAAGAAATCAGCCCTCAACAACTTAACCGGCGGAAAATATTTTTTTGAAAAAATCCCTAAGCCCCAGGGTCAGAATTTCAGCAAAAATCTGACTTTTGGCAATTCACTCAAAAATGGTATCAACCGGTTGCAAATGCTCCCCTGAAAGGTTTGGCAGTTGAAACAGAAGGCTTTTTATCACAGGACAAGAAATCAGCCCTCAACAACTTAACCGGCGGAAAATATTTTTTTGAAAAAATCCCTAAGCCCCGGGGTCAGAATTTCAGCAAAAATCTGACTTTTGGCAATTCACTCAAAAATGATGCCAGAAGCTTGCAAATGCTCCCCTGAAAGGTTTGGCAGTCGAAACAGAAGGCTTTTTATCACAGGACAAGAAATCATCCCTCAACAACTTAACCGGCGCAAAATATTTTTTTGAAAAAATCCCTAAGCCCCGGGGTCCGAATTTCAGAAAAAATCCGACTTTTGACAATTCACTCAAAAATGATGCCAGAAACATGCAAATACTCCCCTGAAAGGTTTGGCAGTCGAAACAGAAGGCTTTTTATCACAGGACAAGAAATCAGCCCTCAACAAATTAACCGGCGGAAAATATTTTTTTGAAAACATTCCTAAGCCCCGGGGTCACAATTTCAGCAAAAATCTGAATTTTGGCAATTCACTCAAAAATGGTACCAACCGGTTGCAAATGCTCCCCTGAAAGGTTTGGCAGTCGAAACAGAAGGCTTTTTATCACAGGACAAGAAATCAGCCCTCAACAACTTAACCGGCGGAAAATATTTTTTTGAAAAAATCCCTAAGCCCCGGGGTCACAATTTCAACAAAAATCTGATTTTTGACAATTCACTCAAAAATGATGCCAGAAACATGCAAATGCTCCCCTGAAAGGTTTGGCAGTCGAAACAGAAGGCTTTTTATCACAGGACAAGAAATCAGCCCTCAACAACTTAACGGGCGGAAAATATTTTTTTGAAAAAATCCCTAAGCCCCGGGGTCAGAATTTCAGCAAAAATCTGACTTTTGGCAATTCACTCAAAAATGATGCCAGAAGCTTGCAAATGCTCCCCTGAAAGGTTTGGCAATCGAACCAGAAGGCTTTTTATCACAGGACAAGAAATCAGCCCTCAACAACTAAACCGGCGGAAAATATTTTTTTGAAAAAATCCCTAAGCCCCGGGGTCAGAATTTCAGCAAAAATCTGACTTTTGGCAATTCACTCAAAAATGATGCCAGAAGTTTGCAAATGCTCCCCTGAAAGGTTTGGCAGTCGAACCCGAAGGCTTTTTATCACAGGACAAGAAATCATCCCTCAACGACTTAACGGGCGGAAAATATTTTTTTGAAAAAATCCCTAAGCCCCGGGGTCAGAATTTCAGCAAAAATCTGACTTTTGGCAATTCACTCAAAAATGATGCCAGAAGCTTGCAAATGCTCCTCTGAAAGGTTTGGCAGTCGAAACAGAAGGCTTTTTATCACAGGACAAGAAATCAGCCCTCAACAACTTAACCGGCGGAAAATATTTTTTTGAAAAAATCCCTAAGCCCCGGGGTCAGAATTTCAGCAAAAATCTGACTTTTGGCAATTCACTCAAAAATGATGCCAGATGTTTGCAAATGCTCCCCTGAAAGGTTTGGCAGTCGAACCAGAAGGCTTTTTATCACAGGACAAGAAATCAGCCCTCAACAACTTAACCGGCGGAAAATATTTTTTTGAAAAAATCCCTAAGCCCCGGGGTCAGAATTTCAGCAAAAATCTGACTTTTGGCAATTCACTCAAAAATGATGCCAGAAGCTTGCAATTGCTCCCCTGAAAGTTTTGGCAGTCGAAACAGAAGGCTTTTTATCACAGGACAAGAAATCAGCCCTCAGCAACTTAACCGGCGGAAAATATTTTTTTGAAAAAATCCCTAAGCCCCGGGGTCAGAATTTCAGCAAAAATCTGAATTTTGGCAATTCACTCAAAAATGATGCCAGAAGCTTGCAAATGCTCCCCTGAAAGGTTTGGCAGTCGAACCAGAAGGCTTTTTATCACAGGACAAGAAATCAGCCCTCAACAACTTAACCGGCGGAAAATATTTTTTTTGAAAAAATCCCTAAGCCCCGGGGTCAGAATTTCAGCAAAAATCTGAATTTTGGCAATTCACTCAAAAATGATGCCAGAAGCTTGCAAATGCTGCCCTGAAAGTTTTGGCAGTCGAAACAGAAGGCTTTTTATCACAGGACAAGAAATCCACCCTCGACAACTTGAGCAGCGGAAAATATTTTTTTGAAAAAAATCCCTAAGCCCCGGGGTCACAATTTCAACAAAAATCTGATTTTTGACAATTCACTCAAAAATGATGCCAGAAACATGCAAATGCTCCCCTGAAAGGTTTGGCAGTCGAAACAGAAGACTTTTTATCACAGGACAAGAAATCAGCCCTCAACAACTTAACCGGCGGAAAATATTTTTTTGAAAAAATCCCTAAGCCCCGGGGTCAGAATTTCAGCAAAAATCTGACTTTTGGCAATTCACTCAAAAATGATGCCAGAAGCTTGCAATTGCTCCGCTGAAAGTTTTGGCAGTCGAAACAGAAGGCTTTTTATCACAGGACAAGAAATCAGCCCTCAACAACTTAACCGGCGGAAAATATTTTTTTGAAAACATTCCTAAGCCCCGGGGTCAAAATTTCAGCAAAAATCTGAATTTTGGCAATTCACTCAAAAATGGTACCAACCGGTTGCAAATGCTCCCCTGAAAGGTTTGGCAGTCGAAACAGAAGGCTTTTTATCACAGGACAAGAAATCAGCCCTCAACAACTTAACCGGCGGAAAATATTTTTTTGAAAAAATCCCTAAGCCCCGGGGTCACAATTTCAACAAAAATCTGATTTTTGACAATTCACTCAAAAATGATGGCAGAAACATGAAAATGCTCCCCTGAAAGGTTTGGCAGTCGAAACAGAAGGCTTTTTATCACAGGACAAGAAATCAGCCCTCAACAACTTAACCGGCGGAAAATATTTTTTTGAAAAAATCCCTAAGGACCGGGGTCAGAATTTCAGCAAAAATCTGACTTTTGGCAATTCACTCAAAAATGATGCCAGAAGCTTGCAATTGCTCCGCTGAAAGTTTTGGCAGTCGAAACAGAAGGCTTTTTATCACAGGACAAGAAATCAGCCCTCAACAACTTAACCGGCGGAAAATATTTTTTTGAAAACATTCCTAACCCCCGGGGTCACAATTTCAGCAAAAATCTGAATTTTGGCAATTCACTCAAAAATGGTACCAACCGGTTGCAAATGCTCCCCTGAAAGGTTTGGCAGTCGAAACAGAAGGCTTTTTATCACAGGACAAGAAATCAGCCCTCAACAACTTAACCGGCGGAAAATATTTTTTTGAAAAAATCCCTAAGCCCCGGGGTCACAATTTCAACAAAAATCTGATTTTTGACAATTCACTCAAAAATGATGGCAGAAACATGCAAATGCTCCCCTGAAAGGTTTGGCAGTCGAAACAGAAGGCTTTTTATCACAGGACAAGAAATCAGCCCTCAACAACTTAACCGGCGGAAAATATTTTTTTGAAAAAATCCCTAAGGACCGGGGTCAGAATTTCAGCAAAAATCTGACTTTTGGCAATTCACTCAAAAATGATGCCAGAAGCTTGCAAATGCTCCCCTGAAAGGTTTTGCAGTCGAAACAGAAGGCTTTTTATCACAGGACAAGAAATCAGCCCTCAACAACTTAACCGGCGGAAAATATTTTTTTGAAAAAATCCCTAAGCCCCGGGGTCAGAATTTCAGCAAAAATCTGACTTTTGGCAATTCACTCAAAAATGATGCCAGAAGCTTGCAAATGCTCCCCTGAAAGTTTTGGCAGTCGAAACAGAAGGCTTTTCATCACAGGACAAGAAATCAGCCCTCAACAACTTAACCGGCGGAAAATATTTTTTTGAAAAAATCCCTAAGCCCCGGGGTCAGAATTTCAGCAAAAATCTGACTTTTGGCAATTCACTCAAAAATGATGCCAGATGTTTGCAAATGCTCCCCTGAAAGGTTTGGCAGTCGAAACAGAAGGCTTTTTATCACAGGACAAGAAATCAGCCCTCAACAACTTAACCGGCGGAAAATATTTTTTTGAAAAAATCCCTAAGCCCCGGGGTCAGAATTTCAGCAAAAATCTGACTTTTGGCAATTCACTCAAAAATGATGCCAGAAGCTTGCAAATGCTCCCCTGAAAGGATTGGGAGTCGAAACAGAAGGCTTTTTATCACAGGACAAGAAATCAGCCCTCAACAACTTAACCGGCGGAAAATATTTTTTTGAAAAAATCCCTAAGCCCCGGGGTCAGAATTTCAGGAAAAATCTGACTTTTGGCGATTCACTCAAAAATGATGCCAGAAGCTTCCAAATGCTCACCTGAAAGGATTGGGAGTCGAAACAGAAGGCTTTTTATCACAGGACAAGAAATCATCCCTCAACAACTTAACGGGCGGAAAATATTTTTTTGAAAAAATCCCTAAGCCCCGGGGTCAGAATTTCAGCAAAAATCTGACTTTTGGCAATTCACTCAAAAATGATTCCAGAAGCTTGCAATTGCTCCGCTGAAAGTTTTGGCAGTCGAAACAGAAGGCTTTTTATCACAGGACAAGAAATCAGCCCTCAACAACTTAACCGGCGGAAAATATTTTTTTGAAAACATTCCTAAGCCCCGGGGTCACAATTTCAGCAAAAATCTGAATTTTGGCAATTCACTCAAAAATGGTACCAACCGGTTGCAAATGCTCCCCTGAAAGGTTTGGCAGTCGAAACAGAAGGCTTTTTATCACAGGACAAGAAATCCACCCTCGACAACTTGAGCAGCGGAAAATATTTTTTTGAAAAAAATCCCTAAGCCCCGGGGTCAGAATTTCAGCAAAAATCTGACTTTTGGCGATTAACTCAAAAATGATGCCAGAAGCTTGCAAATGCTCCCCTGAAAGGATTGGGAGTCGAAACAGAAGGCTTTTTATCACAGGACAAGAAATCAGCCCTCAACAACTTAACCGGCGGAAAATATTTTTTTGAAAAAATCCCTAAGGACCGGGGTCAGAATTTCAGCAAAAATCTGACTTTTGGCAATTCACTCAAAAATGATGCCGGAAGCTTGCAAATGCTCCCCTGAAAGGTTTGGCAGTCGAAACAGAAGGCTTTTTATCACAGGACAAGAAATCAGCCCTCAACAACTTAACCGGCGGAAAATATTTTTTTGAAAAAATCCCTAAGCCCCGGGGTCAGAATTTCAGCAAAAATCTGACTTTTGGCAATTCACTCAAAAATGATGCCAGATGTTTGCAAATGCTCCCCTGAAAGGTTTGGCAGTCGAACCAGAAGGCTTTTTATCACAGGACAAGAAATCAGCCCTCAACAACTTAACCGGCGGAAAATATTTTTTTGAAAAAATCCCTAAGCCCCGGGGTCAGAATTTCAGCAAAAATCTGACTTTTGGCAATTCACTCAAAAATGATGCCAGAAGCTTGCAATTGCTCCCCTGAAAGTTTTGGCAGTCGAAACAGAAGGCTTTTTATCACAGGACAAGAAATCAGCCCTCAGCAACTTAACCGGCGGAAAATATTTTTTTGAAAAAATCCCTAAGCCCCGGGGTCAGAATTTCAGCAAAAATCTGAATTTTGGCAATTCACTCAAAAATGATGCCAGAAGCTTGCAAATGCTCCCCTGAAAGGTTTGGCAGTCGAACCAGAAGGCTTTTTATCACAGGACAAGAAATCAGCCCTCAACAACTTAACCGGCGGAAAATATTTTTTTTGAAAAAATCCCTAAGCCCCGGGGTCAGAATTTCAGCAAAAATCTGAATTTTGGCAATTCACTCAAAAATGATGCCAGAAGCTTGCAAATGCTGCCCTGAAAGTTTTGGCAGTCGAAACAGAAGGCTTTTTATCACAGGACAAGAAATCCACCCTCGACAACTTGAGCAGCGGAAAATATTTTTTTGAAAAAAATCCCTAAGCCCCGGGGTCACAATTTCAACAAAAATCTGATTTTTGACAATTCACTCAAAAATGATGCCAGAAACATGCAAATGCTCCCCTGAAAGGTTTGGCAGTCGAAACAGAAGGCTTTTTATCACAGGACAAGAAATCAGCCCTCAACAACTTAACCGGCGGAAAATATTTTTTTGAAAAAATCCCTAAGCCCCGGGGTCAGAATTTCAGCAAAAATCTGACTTTTGGCAATTCACTCAAAAATGATGCCAGAAGCTTGCAATTGCTCCGCTGAAAGTTTTGGCAGTCGAAACAGAAGGCTTTTTATCACAGGACAAGAAATCAGCCCTCAACAACTTAACCGGCGGAAAATATTTTTTTGAAAACATTCCTAAGCCCCGGGGTCAAAATTTCAGCAAAAATCTGAATTTTGGCAATTCACTCAAAAATGGTACCAACCGGTTGCAAATGCTCCCCTGAAAGGTTTGGCAGTCGAAACAGAAGGCTTTTTATCACAGGACAAGAAATCAGCCCTCAACAACTTAACCGGCGGAAAATATTTTTTTGAAAAAATCCCTAAGCCCCGGGGTCACAATTTCAACAAAAATCTGATTTTTGACAATTCACTCAAAAATGATGGCAGAAACATGAAAATGCTCCCCTGAAAGGTTTGGCAGTCGAAACAGAAGGCTTTTTATCACAGGACAAGAAATCAGCCCTCAACAACTTAACCGGCGGAAAATATTTTTTTGAAAAAATCCCTAAGGACCGGGGTCAGAATTTCAGCAAAAATCTGACTTTTGGCAATTCACTCAAAAATGATGCCAGAAGCTTGCAATTGCTCCGCTGAAAGTTTTGGCAGTCGAAACAGAAGGCTTTTTATCACAGGACAAGAAATCAGCCCTCAACAACTTAACCGGCGGAAAATATTTTTTTGAAAACATTCCTAACCCCCGGGGTCACAATTTCAGCAAAAATCTGAATTTTGGCAATTCACTCAAAAATGGTACCAACCGGTTGCAAATGCTCCCCTGAAAGGTTTGGCAGTCGAAACAGAAGGCTTTTTATCACAGGACAAGAAATCAGCCCTCAACAACTTAACCGGCGGAAAATATTTTTTTGAAAAAATCCCTAAGCCCCGGGGTCACAATTTCAACAAAAATCTGATTTTTGACAATTCACTCAAAAATGATGGCAGAAACATGCAAATGCTCCCCTGAAAGGTTTGGCAGTCGAAACAGAAGGCTTTTTATCACAGGACAAGAAATCAGCCCTCAACAACTTAACCGGCGGAAAATATTTTTTTGAAAAAATCCCTAAGGACCGGGGTCAGAATTTCAGCAAAAATCTGACTTTTGGCAATTCACTCAAAAATGATGCCAGAAGCTTGCAAATGCTCCCCTGAAAGGTTTTGCAGTCGAAACAGAAGGCTTTTTATCACAGGACAAGAAATCAGCCCTCAACAACTTAACCGGCGGAAAATATTTTTTTGAAAAAATCCCTAAGCCCCGGGGTCAGAATTTCAGCAAAAATCTGACTTTTGGCAATTCACTCAAAAATGATGCCAGAAGCTTGCAAATGCTCCCCTGAAAGTTTTGGCAGTCGAAACAGAAGGCTTTTCATCACAGGACAAGAAATCAGCCCTCAACAACTTAACCGGCGGAAAATATTTTTTTGAAAAAATCCCTAAGCCCCGGGGTCAGAATTTCAGCAAAAATCTGACTTTTGGCAATTCACTCAAAAATGATGCCAGATGTTTGCAAATGCTCCCCTGAAAGGTTTGGCAGTCGAAACAGAAGGCTTTTTATCACAGGACAAGAAATCAGCCCTCAACAACTTAACCGGCGGAAAATATTTTTTTGAAAAAATCCCTAAGCCCCGGGGTCAGAATTTCAGCAAAAATCTGACTTTTGGCAATTCACTCAAAAATGATGCCAGAAGCTTGCAAATGCTCCCCTGAAAGGATTGGGAGTCGAAACAGAAGGCTTTTTATCACAGGACAAGAAATCAGCCCTCAACAACTTAACCGGCGGAAAATATTTTTTTGAA
This sequence comes from Podarcis muralis, assembly GCF_964188315.1. Taxonomy (NCBI): domain Eukaryota; kingdom Metazoa; phylum Chordata; class Lepidosauria; order Squamata; family Lacertidae; genus Podarcis; species Podarcis muralis. The sequence continues at coordinate 66,885,758 of NC_135663.1, forward strand.
AAAATCCCTAAGCCCCGGGGTCAGAATTTCAGGAAAAATCTGACTTTTGGCGATTCACTCAAAAATGATGCCAGAAGCTTCCAAATGCTCACCTGAAAGGATTGGGAGTCGAAACAGAAGGCTTTTTATCACAGGACAAGAAATCATCCCTCAACAACTTAACGGGCGGAAAATATTTTTTTGAAAAAATCCCTAAGCCCCGGGGTCAGAATTTCAGCAAAAATCTGACTTTTGGCAATTCACTCAAAAATGATTCCAGAAGCTTGCAATTGCTCCGCTGAAAGTTTTGGCAGTCGAAACAGAAGGCTTTTTATCACAGGACAAGAAATCAGCCCTCAACAACTTAACCGGCGGAAAATATTTTTTTGAAAACATTCCTAAGCCCCGGGGTCACAATTTCAGCAAAAATCTGAATTTTGGCAATTCACTCAAAAATGGTACCAACCGGTTGCAAATGCTCCCCTGAAAGGTTTGGCAGTCGAAACAGAAGGCTTTTTATCACAGGACAAGAAATCCACCCTCGACAACTTGAGCAGCGGAAAATATTTTTTTGAAAAAAATCCCTAAGCCCCGGGGTCAGAATTTCAGCAAAAATCTGACTTTTGGCGATTCACTCAAAAATGATGCCAGAAGCTTGCAAATGCTCCCCTGAAAGGATTGGGAGTCGAAACAGAAGGCTTTTTATCACAGGACAAGAAATCAGCCCTCAACAACTTAACCGGCGGAAAATATTTTTTTGAAAAAATCCCTAAGGACCGGGGTCAGAATTTCAGCAAAAATCTGACTTTTGGCAATTCACTCAAAAATGATGCCGGAAGCTTGCAAATGCTCCCCTGAAAGGTTTGGCAGTCGAAACAGAAGGCTTTTTATCACAGGACAAGAAATCAGCCCTCAACAACTTAACCGGCGGAAAATATTTTTTTGAAAAAATCCCTAAGCCCCGGGGTCAGAATTTCAGCAAAAATCTGACTTTTGGCAATTCACTCAAAAATGATGCCAGAAGCTTGCAATTGCTCCGCTGAAAGTTTTGGCAGTCGAAACAGAAGGCTTTTTATCACAGGACAAGAAATCAGCCCTCAACAACTTAACCGGCGGAAAATATTTTTTTGAAAACATTCCTAACCCCCGGGGTCACAATTTCAGCAAAAATCTGAATTTTGGCAATTCACTCAAAAATGGTACCAACCGGTTGCAAATGCTCCCCTGAAAGGTTTGGCAGTCGAAACAGAAGGCTTTTTATCACAGGACAAGAAATCAGCCCTCAACAACTTAACCGGCGGAAAATATTTTTTTGAAAAAATCCCTAAGCCCCGGGGTCACAATTTCAACAAAAATCTGATTTTTGACAATTCACTCAAAAATGATGGCAGAAACATGCAAATGCTCCCCTGAAAGGTTTGGCAGTCGAAACAGAAGGCTTTTTATCACAGGACAAGAAATCAGCCCTCAACAACTTAACCGGCGGAAAATATTTTTTTGAAAAAATCCCTAAGGACCGGGGTCAGAATTTCAGCAAAAATCTGACTTTTGGCAATTCACTCAAAAATGATGCCAGAAGCTTGCAAATGCTCCCCTGAAAGGTTTTGCAGTCGAAACAGAAGGCTTTTTATCACAGGACAAGAAATCAGCCCTCAACAACTTAACCGGCGGAAAATATTTTTTTGAAAAAATCCCTAAGCCCCGGGGTCAGAATTTCAGCAAAAATCTGACTTTTGGCAATTCACTCAAAAATGATGCCAGATGTTTGCAAATGCTCCCCTGAAAGGTTTGGCAGTCGAAACAGAAGGCTTTTTATCACAGGACAAGAAATCAGCCCTCAACAACTTAACCGGCGGAAAATATTTTTTTGAAAAAATCCCTAAGCCCCGGGGTCAGAATTTCAGCAAAAATCTGACTTTTGGCAATTCACTCAAAAATGATGCCAGAAGCTTGCAAATGCTCCCCTGAAAGGATTGGGAGTCGAAACAGAAGGCTTTTTATCACAGGACAAGAAATCAGCCCTCAACAACTTAACCGGCAGAAAATATTTTTTTGAAAAAATCCCTAAGCCCCGGGGTCAGAATTTCAGGAAAAATCTGACTTTTGGCGATTCACTCAAAAATGATGCCAGAAGCTTCCAAATGCTCACCTGAAAGGATTGGGAGTCGAAACAGAAGGCTTTTTATCACAGGACAAGAAATCATCCCTCAACAACTTAACGGGCGGAAAATATTTTTTTGAAAAAATCCCTAAGCCCCGGGGTCAGAATTTCAGCAAAAATCTGACTTTTGGCAATTCACTCAAAAATGATTCCAGAAGCTTGCAATTGCTCCGCTGAAAGTTTTGGCAGTCGAAACAGAAGGCTTTTTATCACAGGACAAGAAATCAGCCCTCAACAACTTAACCGGCGGAAAATATTTTTTTGAAAACATTCCTAAGCCCCGGGGTCACAATTTCAGCAAAAATCTGAATTTTGGCAATTCACTCAAAAATGGTACCAACCGGTTGCAAATGCTCCCCTGAAAGGTTTGGCAGTCGAAACAGAAGGCTTTTTATCACAGGACAAGAAATCCACCCTCGACAACTTGAGCAGCGGAAAATATTTTTTTGAAAAAAATCCCTAAGCCCCGGGGTCAGAATTTCAGCAAAAATCTGACTTTTGGCGATTCACTCAAAAATGATGCCAGAAGCTTGCAAATGCTCCCCTGAAAGGATTGGGAGTCGAAACAGAAGGCTTTTTATCACAGGACAAGAAATCAGCCCTCAACAACTTAACCGGCGGAAAATATTTTTTTGAAAAAATCCCTAAGCCCCGGGGTCAGAATTTCAGGAAAAATCTGACTTTTGGCGATTCACTCAAAAATGATGCCAGAAGCTTCCAAATGCTCCCCTGAAAGGTTTGGCAGTCGAAACAGAAGGCTTTTTATCACAGGACAAGAAATCAGCCCTCAACAACTTAACCGGCGGAAAATATTTTTTTGAAAAAATCCCTAAGCCCCGGGGTCAGAATTTCAGCAAAAATCTGACTTTTGGCAATTCACTCAAAAATGATGCCAGAAGCTTGCAAATGCTCCCCTGAAAGGTTTGGCAGTCGAAACAGAAGGCTTTTTATCACAGGACAAGAAATCAGCCCTCAACAACTTAACCGGCGGAAAATATTTTTTTGAAAAAATCCCTAAGCCCCGGGGTCAGAATTTCAGCAAAAATCTGACTTTTGGCAATTCACTCAAAAATGATGCCAGAAGCTTGCAATTGCTCCCCTGAAAGGTTTGGCAGTCGAAACAGAAGGCTTTTTATCACAGGACAAGAAATCAGCCCTCAACAACTTAACCGGCGGAAAATATTTTTTTGAAAACATTCCTAAGCCCCGGGGTCACAATTTCAGCAAAAATCTGAATTTTGGCAATTCACTCAAAAATGGTACCAACCGGTTGCAAATCCTCCCCTGAAAGGTTTGGCAGTCGAAACAGAAGGCTTTTTATCACAGGACAAGAAATCAGCCCTCAACAACTTAACCGGCGGAAAATATTTTTTTGAAAAAATCCCTAAGCCCCGGGGTCACAATTTCAACAAAAATCTGATTTTTGACAATTCACTCAAAAATGATGCCAGAAACATGCAAATGCTCCCCTGAAAGGTTTGGCAGTCGAACCAGAAGGCTTTTTATCACAGGACAAGAAATCAGCCCTCAACAACTTAACCGGCCGAAAATATTTTTTTGAAAAAATCCCTAATCCCCGGGGTCAGAATTTCAGGAAAAATCTGACTTTTGGCAATTCACTCAAAAATGATTCCAGAAGCTTGCAATTGCTCCGCTGAAAGTTTTGGCAGTCGAAACAGAAGGCTTTTTATCACAGGACAAGAAATCAGCCCTCAACAACTTAACCGGCGGAAAATATTTTTTTGAAAAAATCCCTAAGCCCCGGGGTCAGAATTTCAGCAAAAATCTGACTTTTGGCAATTCGCTCAAAAATGATGCCAGAAGCTTGCAAATGCTCCCCTGAAAGGTTTGGCAGTCGAAACAGAAGGCTTTTTATCACAGGACAAGAAATCCACCCTCGACAACTTGAGCAGCGGAAAATATTTTTTTGAAAAAAATCCCTAAGCCCCGGGGTCAGAATTTCAGCAAAAATCTGACTTTTGGCGATTCACTCAAAAATGATGCCAGAAGCTTGCAAATGCTCCCCTGAAAGGATTGGGAGTCGAAACAGAAGGCTTTTTATCACAGGACAAGAAATCAGCCCTCAACAACTTAACCGGCGGAAAATATTTTTTTGAAAAAATCCCTAAGCCCCGGGGTCAGAATTTCAGGAAAAATCTGACTTTTGGCGATTCACTCAAAAATGATGCCAGAAGCTTCCAAATGCTCCCCTGAAAGGTTTGGCAGTCGAAACAGAAGGCTTTTTATCACAGGACAAGAAATCAGCCCTCAACAACTTAACCGGCGGAAAATATTTTTTTGAAAAAATCCCTAAGCCCCGGGGTCAGAATTTCAGCAAAAATCTGACTTTTGGCAATTCACTCAAAAATGATGCCAGAAGCTTGCAAATGCTCCCCTGAAAGGTTTGGCAGTCGAAACAGAAGGCTTTTTATCACAGGACAAGAAATCAGCCCTCAACAACTTAACCGGCGGAAAATATTTTTTTGAAAAAATCCCTAAGCCCCGGGGTCAGAATTTCAGCAAAAATCTGACTTTTGGCAATTCACTCAAAAATGATGCCAGAAGCTTGCCATTGCTCCCCTGAAAGGTTTGGCAGTCGAAACAGAAGGCTTTTTATCACAGGACAAGAAATCAGCCCTCAACAACTTAACCGGCGGAAAATATTTTTTTGAAAACATTCCTAAGCCCCGGGGTCACAATTTCAGCAAAAATCTGAATTTTGGCAATTCACTCAAAAATGGTACCAACCGGTTGCAAATCCTCCCCTGAAAGGTTTGGCAGTCGAAACAGAAGGCTTTTTATCACAGGACAAGAAATCAGCCCTCAACAACTTAACCGGCGGAAAATATTTTTTTGAAAAAATCCCTAAGCCCCGGGGTCACAATTTCAACAAAAATCTGATTTTTGACAATTCACTCAAAAATGATGCCAGAAACATGCAAATGCTCCCCTGAAAGGTTTGGCAGTCGAACCAGAAGGCTTTTTATCACAGGACAAGAAATCAGCCCTCAACAACTTAACCGGCGGAAAATATTTTTTTGAAAAAATCCCTAAGCCCCGGGGTCAGAATTTCAGCAAAAATCTGACTTTTGGCAATTCACTCAAAAATGATGCCAGAAGCTTGCAAATGCTCCCCTGAAAGGTTTGGCAGTCGAAACAGAAGGCTTTTTATCACAGGACAAGAAATCAGCCCTCAACAACTTAACCGGCGGAAAATATTTTTTTGAAAAAATCCCTAAGCCCCGGGGTCAGAATTTCAGCAAAAATCTGACTTTTGGCAATTCACTCAAAAATGATGCCAGAAGCTTGCAATTGCTCGCCTGAAAGGTTTGGCAGTCGAAACAGAAGGCTTTTTATCACAGGACAAGAAATCAGCCCTCAACAACTTAACCGGCGGAAAATATTTTTTTGAAAACATTCCTAAGCCCCGGGGTCACAATTTCAGCAAAAATCTGAATTTTGGCAATTCACTCAAAAATGGTACCAACCGGTTGCAAATGCTCCCCTGAAAGGTTTGGCAGTCGAAACAGAAGGCTTTTTATCACAGGACAAGAAATCAGCCCTCAACAACTTAACCGGCGGAAAATATTTTTTCGAAAAAATCCCTAAGCCCCGGGGTCACAATTTCAACAAAAATCTGATTTTTGACAATTCACTCAAAAATGATGCCAGAAACATGCAAATGCTCCCCTGAAAGGTTTGGCAGTCGAACCAGAAGGCTTTTTATCACAGGACAAGAAATCAGCCCTCAACAACTTAACCGGCCGAAAATATTTTTTTGAAAAAATCCCTAAGCCCCGGGGTCAGAATTTCAGCAAAAATCTGACTTTTGGCAATTCACTCAAAAATGATGCCAGAAGTTTGCAAATGCTCCCCTGAAAGGTTTGGCAGTCGAAACAGAAGGCTTTTTATCACAGGACAAGAAATCAGCCCTCAACAACTTAACCGGCGGAAAATATTTTTTTGAAAAAATCCCTAATCCCCGGGGTCAGAATTTCAGCAAAAATCTGACTTTTGGCAATTCACTCAAAAATGATGCCAGAAGCTTGCAATTGCTCCCCTGAAAGTTTTGGTAGTCGAAACAGAAGGCTTTTTATCACAGGACAAGAAATCAGCCCTCAACAACTTAACCGGCGGAAATTATTTTTTTGAAAAATTCCCTAAGCCCCGGGGTCAGAATTTCAGCAAAAATCTGACTTTTGGCAATTCACTCAAAAATGATGCCAGAAGCTTGCAAATGCTCCCCTGAAAGGTTTGGCAGTCGAAACAGAAGGCTTTTTATCACAGGACAAGAAATCAGCCCTCAACAACTTAACCGGCCGAAAATATTTTTTTGAAAAAATCCCTAAGCCCCGGGGTCAGAATTTCAGCAAAAATCTGACTTTTGGCAATTCACTCAAAAATGATGCCAGAAGTTTGCAAATGCTCCCCTGAAAGGTTTGGCAGTTGAAACAGAAGGCTTTTTATCACAGGACAAGAAATCAGCCCTCAACAACTTAACCGGCGGAAAATATTTTTTTGAAAAAATCCCTAAGCCCCGGGGTCAGAATTTCAGCAAAAATCTGACTTTTGGCAATTCACTCAAAAATGATGCCAGAAGCTTGCAAATGCTCCCCTGAAAGGTTTGGCAGTCGAAACAGAAGGCTTTTTATCACAGGACAAGAAATCAGCCCTCAACAACTTCACCGGCGGAAATTTTTTTTTTGAAAAAATCCCTAAACCCCGGGGTCAGAATTTCAGCAAAAATCTGACTTTTGGCAATTCACTCAAAAATGATGCCAGAAGTTTGCAAATGCTCCCCTGAAAGGTTTGGCAGTCGAACCAGAAGGCTTTTTATCACAGGACAAGAAATCAGCCCTCAACAACTTAACCGGCGGAAAATATTTTTTTGAAAAAATCCCTAAGCCCCGGGGTCAGAATTTCAGCAAAAATCTGACTTTTGGCAATTCACTCAAAAATGATGCCAGAAGCTTGCAATTGCTCCCCTGAAAGTTTTGGCAGTCGAAACAGAAGGCTTTTTATCACAGGACAAGAAATCAGCCCTCAACAACTTAACCGGCGGAAAATATTTTTTTGAAAAAATCCCTAAGCCCCGGGGTCAGAATTTCAGCAAAAATCTGAATTTTGGCAATTCACTCAAAAATGATGCCAGAAGCTTGCAAATGCTCCCCTGAAAGGTTTGGCAGTCGAACCAGAAGGCTTTTTATCACAGGACAAGAAATCAGCCCTCAACAACTTAACCGGCGGAAAATATTTTTTTTGAAAAAATCCCTAAGCCCCGGGGTCAGAATGTCAGCAAAAATCTGAATTTTGGCAATTCACTCAAAAATGATGCCAGAAACATGCAAATGCTCCCCTGAAAGGTTTGGCAGTCGAAACAGAAGGCTTTTTATCACAGGACAAGAAATCCACCCTCGACAACTTGAGCAGCGGAAAATATTTTTTTGAAAAAAATCCCTAAGCCCCAGGGTCAGAATTTCAGCAAAAATCTGACTTTTGGCAATTCACTCAAAAATGATGCCAGAAGCTTGCAAATGCTCCCCTGAAAGGTTTGGCAGTCGAAACAGAAGGCTTTTTATCACAGGACAAGAAATCAGCCCTCAACAACTTAACCGGCCGAAAATATTTTTTTGAAAAAATCCCTAAGCCCCGGGGTCAGAATTTCAGCAAAAATCTGACTTTTGGCAATTCACTCAAAAATGATGCCAGAAGTTTGCAAATGCTCTCCTGAAAGGTTTGGCAGTCGAAACAGAAGGCTTTTTATCACAGGACAAGAAATCAGCCCTCAACAACTTAACCGGCGGAAAATATTTTTTTGAAAAAATCCCTAAGCCCCGGGGTCAGAATTTCAGCAAAAATCTGACTTTTGGCAATTCACTCAAAAATGATGCCAGAAGCTTGCAAATGCTCCCCTGAAAGGTTTGGCAGTCGAAACAGAAGGCTTTTTATCACAGGACAAGAAATCAGCCCTCAACAACTTCACCGGCGGAAAATTTTTTTTTGAAAAAATCCCTAAACCCCGGGGTCAGAATTTCAGCAAAAATCTGACTTTTGGCAATTCACTCAAAAATGATGCCAGAAGTTTGCAAATGCTCCCCTGAAAGGTTTGGCAGTCGAACCAGAAGGCTTTTTATCACAGGACAAGAAATCAGCCCTCAACAACTTAACCGGCGGAAAATATTTTTTTGAAAAAATCCCTAAGCCCCGGGGTCAGAATTTCAGCAAAAATCTGACTTTTGGCAATTCACTCAAAAATGATGCCAGAAGCTTGCAATTGCTCCCCTGAAAGTTTTGGCAGTCGAAACAGAAGGCTTTTTATCACAGGACAAGAAATCAGCCCTCAACAACTTAACCGGCGGAAAATATTTTTTTGAAAAAATCCCTAAGCCCCGGGGTCAGAATTTCAGCAAAAATCTGAATTTTGGCAATTCACTCAAAAATGATGCCAGAAGCTTGCAAATGCTCCCCTGAAAGGTTTGGCAGTCGAACCAGAAGGCTTTTTATCACAGGACAAGAAATCAGCCCTCAACAACTTAACCGGCGGAAAATATTTTTTTTGAAAAAATCCCTAAGCCCCGGGGTCAGAATGTCAGCAAAAATCTGAATTTTGGCAATTCACTCAAAAATGATGCCAGAAACATGCAAATGCTCCCCTGAAAGGTTTGGCAGTCGAAACAGAAGGCTTTTTATCACAGGACAAGAAATCCACCCTCGACAACTTGAGCAGCGGAAAATATTTTTTTGAAAAAAATCCCTAAGCCCCAGGGTCAGAATTTCAGCAAAAATCTGACTTTTGGCAATTCACTCAAAAATGATGCCAGAAGCTTGCAAATGCTCCCCTGAAAGGTTTGGCAGTCGAAACAGAAGGCTTTTTATCACAGGACAAGAAATCAGCCCTCAACAACTTAACCGGCCGAAAATATTTTTTTGAAAAAATCCCTAAGCCCCGGGGTCAGAATTTCAGCAAAAATCTGACTTTTGGCAATTCACTCAAAAATGATGCCAGAAGTTTGCAAATGCTCCCCTGAAAGGTTTGGCAGTCGAAACAGAAGGCTTTTTATCACAGGACAAGAAATCAGCCCTCAACAACTTAACCGGCGGAAAATATTTTTTTGAAAAAATCCCTAAGCCCCGGGGTCAGAATTTCAGCAAAAATCTGACTTTTGGCAATTCACTCAAAAATGATGCCAGAAGCTTGCAAATGCTCCCCTGAAAGGTTTGGCAGTCGAAACAGAAGGCTTTTTATCACAGGACAAGAAATCAGCCCTCAACAACTTCACCGGCGGAAAATTTTTTTTTGAAAAAATCCCTAAACCCCGGGGTCAGAATTTCAGCAAAAATCTGACTTTTGGCAATTCACTCAAAAATGATGCCAGAAGTTTGCAAATGCTCCCCTGAAAGGTTTGGCAGTCGAACCAGAAGGCTTTTTATCACAGGACAAGAAATCAGCCCTCAACAACTTAACCGGCGGAAAATATTTTTTTGAAAAAATCCCTAAGCCCCGGGGTCAGAATTTCAGCAAAAATCTGACTTTTGGCAATTCACTCAAAAATGATGCCAGAAGCTTGCAATTGCTCCTCTGAAAGTTTTGGCAGTCGAAACAGAAGGCTTTTTATCACAGGACAAGAAATCAGCCCTCAACAACTTAACCGGCGGAAAATATTTTTTTGAAAAAATCCCTAAGCCCCGGGGTCAGAATTTCAGCAAAAATCTGAATTTTGGCAATTCACTCAAAAATGATGCCAGAAGCTTGCAAATGCTCCCCTGAAAGGTTTGGCAGTCGAACCAGAAGGCTTTTTATCACAGGACAAGAAATCAGCCCTCAACAACTTAACCGGCGGAAAATATTTTTTTTGAAAAAATCCCTAAGCCCCGGGGTCAGAATGTCAGCAAAAATCTGAATTTTGGCAATTCACTCAAAAATGATGCCAGAAACATGCAAATGCTCCCCTGAAAGGTTTGGCAGTCGAAACAGAAGGCTTTTTATCACAGGACAAGAAATCCACCCTCGACAACTTGAGCAGCGGAAAATATTTTTTTGAAAAAAATCCCTAAGCCCCAGGGTCAGAATTTCAGCAAAAATCTGACTTTTGGCAATTCACTCAAAAATGATGCCAGAAGCTTGCAAATGCTCCCCTGAAAGGTTTGGCAGTCGAAATAGAAGGCTTTTTATCACAGGACAAGAAATCCACCCTCGACAACTTGAGCAGCGGAAAATATTTTTTTGAAAAAAATCCCTAAGCCCCAGGGTCAGAATTTCAGCAAAAATCTGACTTTTGGCAATTCACTCAAAAATGATGCCAGAAGCTTGCAAATGCTCCCCTGAAAGGTTTGGCAGTCGAAATAGAAGGCTTTTTATCACAGGACAAGAAATCAGCCCTCAACAACTTAACCGGCGGAAAATATTTTTTTGAAAAAATCCCTAAGCCCCGGGGTCACAATTTCAACAAAAATCTGACTTTTGGCAATTCACTCAAAAATGATGCCAGAAGTTTGCAAATGCTCCCCTGAAAGGTTTGGCAGTCGAACCAGAAGGCTTTTTATCACAGGACAAGAAATCAGCCCTCAACAACTTAACCGGCGGAAAATATTTTTTTGAAAAAATCCCTAAGCCCCGGGGTCAGAATTTCAGCAAAAATCTGACTTTTGGCAATTCACTCAAAAATGATGCCAGAAGCTTGCAATTGCTCCCCTGAAAGTTTTGGCAGTCGAAACAGAAGGCTTTTTATCACAGGACAAGAAATCAGCCCTCAACAACTTAACCGGCGGAAAATATTTTTTTGAAAAAATCCCTAAGCCCCGGGGTCAGAATTTCAGCAAAAATCTGACTTTTGGCAATTCACTCAAAAATGATGCCAGAAGCTTGCAAATGCTCCCCTGAAAGGTTTGGCAGTCGAACCAGAAGGCTTTTTATCACAGGACAAGAAATCAGCCCTCAACAACTTAACCGGCGGAAAATATTTTTTTTGAAAAAATCCCTAAGCCCCGGGGTCAGAATTTCAGCAAAAATCTGACTTTTGGCAATTCACTCAAAAATGGTATCAACCGGTTGCAAATGCTCCCCTGATAGGTTTGGGAGTCGAAACAGAAGGCTTTTTATCACAGGACAAGAAATCATCCCTCAACAACTTAACCGGCGGAAAATATTTTTTTGAAAAAATCCCTAAGCCCCGGGGTCAGAATTTCAGCAAAAATCTGACTTTTGACAATTCACTCAAAAATGATGCCAGAAACATGCAAATGCTCCCCTGAAAGGTTTGGCAGTCGAAACAGAAGGCTTTTTATCACAGGACAAGAAATCAGCTCTCAACAACTTAACGGGCGGAAAATATTTTTTTGAAAAAATTCCTAAGCCCCGGGGTCACAATTTCAGCAAAAATCTGACTTTTGGCGATTCACTCAAAAATGATGCCAGAAGCTTGCAAATGCTCCCCTGAAAGGTTTGGCAGTCGAAACAGAAGGCTTTTTATCACAGGAAAAGAAATCAGCCCTCAACAACTTAACCTCGGAAAATATTTTTTTGAAAAAAATCCCTAAGCCCCGGGGTCAGAATTTCAGCAAAAATCTGAATTTTGGCAATTCACTCAAAAATGATGCCAGAAGCTTGCAAATGCTCCCCTGAAAGGTTTGGCAGTCGAACCAGAAGGCTTTTTATCACAGGACAAGAAATCAGCCCTCAACAACTTAACCGGCGGAAAATATTTTTTTTGAAAAAATCCCTAAGCCCCGGGGTCAGAATTTCAGCAAAAATCTGAATTTTGGCAATTCACTCAAAAATGATGCCAGAAGCTTGCAATTGCTCCCCTGAAAGTTTTGGCAGTCGAAACGGAAGGCTTTTTATCACAGGACAAGAAATCCACCCTCGACAACTTGAGCAGCGGAAAATATTTTTTTGAAAAAATCCCTAAGCCCCGGGGTCAGAATTTCAGCAAAAATCTGACTTTTGGCGATTCACTCAAAAATGATGCCAGAAGCTTGCAAATGCTCCCCTGAAAGGTTTGGGTGTC